>NC_083228.1:142784075-143124135 GCF_032191835.1 Heteronotia binoei
TGAGCTCTTTGCCTTCAGTTTCAGCAAAGACCTGTCTGTCTAAAATGTCTTTGCTAATTCAAATAAAATCCTTTCATAAAACGAAGGTGGGGTTGATGGTGAAGAACCTGCAGACGCCTGGAGCTTGTAGCAGGCCCTGTACTAAGAGCCCTGTAAACTCCGGGAGGATTGGCTACATCAGGAGCGTGTGGCCTATATGCAAAGGGTTGTAACACTATCCGCTGTAACATTATAGTTATCTTCTCTTGTAGGGGTGGCCAAACTTGCTTAATGGAAGAGCCGCATAAAAGTCAGATATCTGAGAGCCGCAAGGCAGGCAGGCAAACAGATGGAGGGAAAGAGAGGTAGAAAGAAAGCAACTTTAACTGTAAATGCATTCTCTAAGCTGCCAGCTGGCTTGGCTTGCGAAACTGATTTAAAAGAGAAATGCCTTCTCCAAGCCGGCTGCTGGGGAAGCAGGGGCTTCAAGAGCCACACCGTATGTGTGAAAAAGCCACAGTTTGGCCACTCCTGGTATATATCATATATGCCCAACTGAGCACCTTTTGTACCTTCTTACGATTTGTTAAATTGGAGTGCTTAATTGGTTTTTAGCTGTTGTTTTATGCTGTTGTTAGAATGTTGTAATCCGCCCTGAGCCCATTTTTGGGAAAGGACGGACTATAAATTGGCTAAGTAAATAAATAAAATAAAGGAGTTCCTGATCCAAAAAAAAAAAAAAGCCCCAGCAAATGGGAAAGTTTGGGATGGTGCCAGGCTGATAGAAGGGTCAGCGGGCACAGTTGATGTTCTCCTTCGATGCATTGTCATGTGCATGGGGGACTTGTCTAAGCAGTAGACTGTGCGAAAAGGATCTCGGGGTCTTAGTGGACCATATGCTGAACATGAGTCAACAGTGTGATGCAGTGGCTAAAAAGGCCAATGCAATATTGGGCTGTGTCCACAGAAGTATAGTGTCTAGATTACGTGATGTGATGGTATCGCTTTACTCTGCTCTGGTAAGACCTCACCTGGAGTATTGTGTTCAGTTTTGGGCACCCCATTTTAAGAAGGATATAGACAAGCTGGAACGGGTCCAGAGGAGGGTGACGAAGATGGTGAGGGGTCTGGAGACCGAATCCTCTGAGGAAAGGTTGAAGGAGCTGGGCATGTTTAGCCTGGAGAGGAGAAGGCTGAGAGGTGATAGGATCACCATCTTCAAGTACTTGAAGGGCTGTCATCTATATCAGGGGTGGCCAATGGTAGCTCTCCAGATGTTTTTTTTGCCTACACCTCCCATCAGCCCCAGCCATCATGGCCATGCTGGGTGGGGCTGATGGGAGTTGTAGGCAAAGAACATCTGGAGAGCTACTGTTGGCCACCCCTGATATAGAGGATGGTGTGGAATTGTTTTCTGTGGCCCCAGAAGGTAGGACCAGAACCAATGGGTTGAAATTCAATCAAAAGACTTTCTGGCTTAACATTAGGAAGAATTTCCTGACCGTCAGACCAGTTCCTCAGTGGAACAGGCTTCCTTGGGAGGTGGTGGGCTCTCCTTCCTTGGAGGTTTTTTCAACAGAGGCTAGATGGCCATCTGACAGCAGTGAAGATCCTGTGAATTTAGGGGGAGGTGTTTGTGAGTTTCCTGCATTGTGCAGGGGGTTGGACTAGATGACCCTGGAGGTCCGTTCCAGCTCTATGATTCTGTGATTCCTGACCATTAGAGCAGTTCCTCAGTGGAACAGGCTTCCTCGGGAGGTGGTGGGCTCTCCTTCCTTGGAGGTTCTTCAACAGAGCCTATATAGCCATCTGACAACGATGAAGATCCTGTGAATTTGGGGTAGGTATTTGTAGGTTTTCTTGCATTGTTCAGGGGTTGGACTAGATGACCCTGGAAGTCCCTGATTCTGACCGTAAGAGCGATTCCTAAGTGGAAGAGGCTTCCTCCTCGGGATGTGGTGGGCTCTCCTTCCTTGGAGGTTTTTCAACAAAGGCTAGATGGCCATCTGACAGCAATGCAGATCCTGTGAATTTAGGGGAGGCGTTTGTGAGTTTCTTGCATTGTGCAGGGGGTTGGACTAGATGACCCTGGAGGTCCCTCCCAACTCTATGATTCTATGACAGGTGCAGTCAAGAAACAACACAGTTGATGAGGTTCAACAGCGTGCTCCAGGCCCCCCCTGCACCTTTAGATCATTCCTTGGCAGAGGCTTACAGTTCCACGGCAAATGAGGATGGTGCAGGAATTATTCCCCAAAGGGAGACCAATTCCAGTTACTCCTCCTTGCTTTCTGTCCCTGGTTTTGCGGCTTTGATTCTATCTGTGTTTCTGGCTCACAAGTGACCCTCTCCTCTCTGCAGTTTGCAAGGAAGAGCGAGGCGTCCATGCCCGTCCTCAAGAGCCAGAGCCTCACGGCACTCCCTGGATCCGTGTGCACCCCTCCCGCAGAGTGCGTGACCCACCGATACTTCGGCTCCTTCTCAGGTCTTCACTCCGCCTCTGCCAGCGTGCAAGGTAGGGGAGATGAGTCAAACGCTGCTGCCGCCTGGGGCATGGCATCCCCGTGTAGAACCGGTTCTCTGGTCTCGATCCAAGCATGCGTTTTGGAATATATCGAGATTGTAGCACCGAATTAATTCGTTGGTTTTAAATCTGATGGTTTTAATGTAACGGTACATTTCACTGAGTAATATATAATTGCTATGTAAGAACGAAAGAGAAGCCATGTTGGATCAGGCCTGTGGCTCGTTCAGTCCAACACTCTGTGTCACATAAGAGAAGCCATGTTGGATCAGGCCAATGGCCCATCATGTCCATCACTCTGTGTCACATAAGAGAAGCCATGTTAAATCAGGCCAATGGGCCATCCAGTCCAACTCTCTGTGTCACATAAGAACGTAAGAGAAGCCATGTTGGATCAGGCCAGTGGCCCATCCAGTCCAACACTCTGTGTCACATAAGAACATAAAAGAAGCCATGTTGGATCAGGCCAATGGCCCATCATGTCCATCACTCTGTGTCACATAAGAGAAGCCATGTTAAATCAGGCCAATGGGCCATCCAGTCCAACTCTCTGTGTCACATAAGAACATAAGAGAAGCCATGTTGGATCAGGCCAATGGCCCATCCAGTCCAACACTCTATCACATACGATCATAAGAGAAAACATGTTGGATCAGGCCAGTGGCCCATCCAGTCCAACATTCTGTCACATACGATCTTAAGAGAAGCCATGTTGGATCAGGCCAGTGGCCCCTTCAGTCCAACACTCTGTCACATACGATCATAAGAGAAGCCATGTTGGATCAGGCCAGTGGCCCCTCCAGTCCAACACCCTGTGTCACATAAGAACATAAGAGAAGCCATGTTGGATCAGGCCAGTGGCCCCTCCAGTCCAACACTCTGTGTCACATAAGAACATAAGAGAAGCCATGTTGGATCAGGCCAATGGCCCATCCAGTCCAACACTCTGTCACATACAATCATAAGAGAAGCCATGTTGGATCAGGCCAGTGGCCCCTTCAGTCCAACACTCTGTGTCACGCAATGGCCAATATATGTGTGTACGTGTGTATACACCCGCACACACACACACACACATATATATAGATACACACTGTGGCTAATAGCCACTGATGGACCTCTGCTCCATATTTTTATCCAATCCCCTTTTAAAGCTGGTTATGCTTGTAGCCGCCGCCATCTCCTGTGGCAGTGAATAATTAGTGTGTTTTATTATTGTATTATTGTAATGTCTGCATTTCATGCCACGTAAGCCGCCCTGAGCCTGCTTTGGCAGGGAGGGTGGGGTATAATTTAAAAAAATTATTATTATTATATATTTGGCATGTATTGAAGGCTCCTCTCCCTGAACAAGCCCTTCAGAGGCATAGAAACTGCAGCGTGGTCTGTGCTAGATGCATTTTATAGTCACAGCATATTCGTAAGTGGTGTCACCCCTGGGTCTACAGCAGGGGTGGGGAACTTCCATCTCGAGGGCCATTTACGGCCCTCGAGGTCACTTGGTGTGGCCTCAGGGTTTGCTGGGCTGAACCGAGCCATGTGGCAGCCTCCGTGGGGCCTGGCTGGCCAGCGAGGATCGTGGGGCCCAGCTGCGCTGTGCAGCAGCCTCCCCAGGGCCAGGCAGGGATCCCAGGGCCCAGATGTACTGTGCGGCAGCCTCACTGGGGCCTGGCTGGCCAGCCTGAATTGCTGCAGGGCCTGGGAAAGTTACTGTCACCATTCAGTTTGCAGTTGATTATTCCAGAGGGTGTGGCCTAATATGCTTATGAGTGGGTGACCTAATATGCTAGGGGTGTCCGGCGGTAGCTCTCCAGATGTTTTTTGCCTACAACTCCCATCAGCCCCAGCCAGTATGGCCAATGGCTGGGGCTGATGGGAGTTGTAGGCAAAAACATCTGGAGAGCTACCGTTGGCCACCCCTGTATAAATATGCTAATATTAGGGGATGTGGTCCAATATGCTACTGAGTCCTGCTGACATTTGCCTAGGGCGGCGGGCCGGTGTTGTGCGTGCGCCAGATTAGGCTCTCCCCACAAATACAAAAAACAGTTATTTGCATTAATTTTGCTGGCCTGAATCATTCTCCCTGGGCGGAGCACTGTTTTTTGAGTTGATAATTTTTTATGGCCTCAAATGATGTTATAAATATCTGTATGGCTCTTGGCAGAAAAAAGCTCCCCCATCCCCAGTCTACAGCGATGAAGCCAGGAGTGTCAAACTCATTTGTTATGAGGGCCCGATCTGACATAAATGAGAGCTTGTCGGGCTGGGCCATGTGGGTTATAAAATGTAACGCCAGGTAGCAGAGAGAAAACGTTTATGAAGGACACAGACGAACGCAATTAAAGATTTATTTTTTTTAAACTTAAAACATCCTTAAAACTGTAGCACTCGTTCTTAAAGGCGCTTTCTTTGCATTTCTCCCATGGCATCCGGGGAACTGGGCAAGGGAAGCTCTGGCTCTTTCCTTCCTTTCCCAGGGGACCAGGACGGGAGAGAGCCTCAGCCAATAGAAGGAAGGGAGGCTTGGCTCAGTAGCTCTGCTGTGGGATTGAGAGAGCCTGGCAAAGCAAGCTCTCCTCCCCGTCCCCTTTCACCCGAAGGGAGGAGCCTCAGCCAATGGAGAAAACAGAGGCTTTGCTCTGTCGCTCCTGTGCGATTGAGCGAGCCTGGCAAAGCAAGCTGTGATGCAGAAGGAAGCGAGAGGGAGAGAGAGAAAGAAGCAGAGAGAGAGAGAGAAGCACAGAGAGAGAGAGAGAGAAGCAGAGAGAGAGAGAGAAAGAAGCAGAGAGAGAGAGAGAAAGAAGCAGAGAGAGAGAGAGAGAAAGAAGCAGAGAGAGAGAGAGAAGCAGAGGGAGAGAGAGAGAAAGAAGCAGAGAGAGAGAAAGAGAAAGAAGCAGAGAGAGAGAGAGAGAGAAAGAAGCAGAGAGACAGAGAGAGAAAGAAGCAGAGAGAGAAAGAAGCAGAGAGAGAGAGAAAGAAGAAGAAGAGAGAGAGAAGCAGAGAGAGAGAGAGAAGCAGAGGGAGAGAGAGAGAAAGAAGCAGAGAGAGAGAGAGAAAGAAGCAGAGAGAGAGAGAGAGAAAGAAGCAGAGAGAGAGAGAGAGAAAGAAGCAGAGAGAGAGAGAGAGAGAAAGAAGCAGAGAGAGAGAGAGAAGCAGAGGGAGAGAGAGAGAAAGAAGCAGAGAGAGAGAGAGAGAAAGAAGAAGAAGAGAGAAGCAGAGAGAAAGAGAGAAGCAGAGGGAGAGAGAGAGAAAGAAGCAGAGAGAGAGAGAGAAAGAAGCAGAGAGAGAGAGAGAGAAAGAAGCAGAGAGAGAGAGAGAGAAAGAAGCAGAGAGAGAGAGAGAAAGAAGCAGAGAGAGAGAGAGAGTGAAAGAAGCAGAGAGAGAGAGAGAGAAAGAAGCAGAGAGAGAGAGAGAGAAGCAGAGGGAGAGAGAGAGAAAGAAGCAGAGAGAGAGAGAGAGAAAGAAGCAGAGAGAGAGAGAAAGAAGCAGAGAGAGAGAAAGAAGCAGAGAGTGAGAGAGAGTGAAAGAAGCAGAGAGAGAGAGAGAGAAAGAAGCAGAGAGAGAGAGAGAGAGAGAGAGAGAGAAGCAGAGAGAGAGAGAGTGAAAGAAGCAGAGAGAGAGAGAGAAAGAAGCAGAGAGAGAGAGAGAGAAAGAAGCAGAGAGAGAGAAAGAAGCAAAGAGAGAGAGAGAGAAGCAGAGAGAGAGAAAGAAGCAGAGAGAGAGAAAGAAGCAGAGAGAGAGAGAGAGAGAAGCAGAGAGAGAAAGAAGCAGAGAGAGAGAGAGAAGCAGAGAGAGAGAGAGAAAGAAGCAGAGAGAGAGAGAGAAAGAAGCAGAGAGAGAGAAAGAAGCAGAGAGTGAGAGAGAGTGAAAGAAGCAGAGAGAGAGAGAGAGAAAGAAGCAGAGAGAGAGAGAGAGAGAGAGAGAGAAGCAGAGAGAGAGAGAGTGAAAGAAGCAGAGAGAGAGAGAGAAAGAAGCAGAGAGAGAGAGAGAGAAAGAAGCAGAGAGAGAGAAAGAAGCAAAGAGAGAGAGAGAGAAGCAGAGAGAGAGAAAGAAGCAGAGAGAGAGAAAGAAGCAGAGAGAGAGAGAGAGAGAGAGAGAGAGAAGCAGAGAGAGAAAGAAGCAGAGAGAGAGAGAGAAGCAGAGAGAGAGAGAGAAAGAAGCAGAGAGAGAGAGAGAAAGAAGCAGAGAGAGAGAGAGAGTGAAAGAAGCAGAGAGAGAGTGAAAGAAGCAGAGAGAGAGAGAGAAGCAGAGAGAGAGAGAGAAGCAGAGAGAGAGAGAGAAAGAAGCAGAGAGAGAGAGAGAGAAAGAAGCAGAGAGAGAGAGAGTGAAAGAAGCAGAGAGAGAGAGAGAGAGAAAGAAGCAGAGAGAGAGAGAGAGAAGCAGAGAGAGAGAGAAAGAAGCAGAGAGAGAGAGAGAGAAGCAGAGTTGCTCGAGGGGCTGATAGGAGCCCTCCGGGGGGGGGGGGCTGATTTGGCCCCCTAAGCCGCAAGTTTGACACCCTTGAATCTACAGTGATTAAGGTGTGCTCTTGCGTGACTCTGGAGGGCTCCAAACTTACCTTTCTGTTCCTCTCCCCAGACAGGAGGCCGTCAGGCATCATGACTTCGGCCTGCATCGGTTCCAGCCAGCCTCAGGAAAATGCCCCGTGTGCCTCGTCCCACTGGTATCCGGAGGGGAGGTCCCCCCGCCACCCTGCTGCTGCCGCTGCCCTTCCGCACTTTACCGTCTCTCCCCCGTGGGACTCTTTCCCCCCTGCCGTCTCCGCCAACCAGAACGACGATCCCTGGGCGGGCAGCCAGGAAGACACGGACGGGCCGGAGTACTTGGCCATCGGGAATCTGGGCCGGCAGAACCGGGCCTGTCGAAGCCCCAGCGAGTCCAGCGCGGCCGACACCAACAGCACCGAGAGCAGCACGTCCAACCTCTTCTCTTCCAGCAGCTCTCAGAAGCCGGAGTCGGTCTCGTCCCTGGGGGAGCAGGGGGCGAGCGGGGGAAGCAGCCGGGGGGCCAGCCTCTTGCGGAGATCCAGCTTCTCAGAAGGACAGACGTTGACCCCCCACCGGATGCACAAGAGGAGCCACGTCCGCTCCCACTCGGATACCAACGTGGCCTCCGGGAAAGCTCTCGGTAAGGCGGAGGAGGACCTTGGGCTGCTGTGATGGTTGACATAAGGACATCGGAAGAGCTGTGCTGGGTCAGACCAGGGAGGGTCCCTCTAGTCCAGCATCCTGTCTCACACAGAGGCCAACCAGTTCCTCTAGAGGGCCAACAACAGGGTGGAGAGGCTGAGGCCTTCCTAAGAACATCAGAAGAGCCCTGCTGGATCAGACCAGTGAGGGTCCATCTAGTCTAGCATCCTGTCTCACACAGTGGCCAACCAGTTCCACTGGAGGGACAACAATAGGGCAGAGAGGCTGAGGCCTTCATAAGAACATCAGAAGAGCCCTGCTGGGTCAGACCAGGGAGGGTCCCTCTAGTCCAGCCTCCTGTCTCACACAGGGGCCAACCAGTTCCTCCAAAGGGCC
This sequence comes from Heteronotia binoei, assembly GCF_032191835.1. Taxonomy (NCBI): domain Eukaryota; kingdom Metazoa; phylum Chordata; class Lepidosauria; order Squamata; family Gekkonidae; genus Heteronotia; species Heteronotia binoei. The sequence continues at coordinate 142,792,107 of NC_083228.1, forward strand.
AACAACCGGGCAGGCAGCCCAAGGCCTTCCTAAGAACATCAGAAGAGGCCTGCTGGATCAGACCAGTGAGGGTCCATCTAGTCCAGCCTCCTGTCTCACACAGTGGCCAGCCAATTCCTCTGGAGGGCCAACAACAAGGCATGGAGGCCGAGGCCTTCATGAGGACATCAGAAAAGCCCTGCTGGATCAGACCAGGGAGGGTCCATCTAGTCCAGCCTCCTGTCTCACACAGAGGCCAACCAGTTTCTCTGGAAGGCCAATAACAGGGCAGAGAGTCTGAGGCCTTCATAAGAAAGTAAGTAGAGCCCTGCTGGGTCAGACCAGTGAGGGTCCCTCTAGTCCAGCCTCCTGTCTCACACAAGGGCCAACCAGTTCCTCCAAAGAGCCAACAACCGGGCAGGCAGCCCAAGGCCTTCATAAGAACATCAGAAGAGGCCTGCTGGATCAGACCAGTGAGGGTCCATCTAGTCCAGCATCCTCTCTCACCCAGTGGCCAATCAGTTCCGTCAGAGCCAAGGCCTTCATAAGAATGTAAGAAGAACCCTGCTGGGTCAGGCCAGTGAGCGTTTCTCTAGTCCAGCATTCTGTCTCACACAGGGGCCGGCCAGTTCCTCTGGAGGGCCAACAACAGGGCAGAGAGGCTGAAGCCTTCATAAGGACATCAGAAGAGCCCTGCTGGATCAGACCAGTGAGGGTCCATCTAGTCCAGCCTCCTGTCTCACACAGTAGCCAACCAGTTCCTCTGAAAAGCCAACAACAGGGCAGAGAGGCTGAGGTTTTCATAAGAACATCAGAAGAGCCCTGCTGGATCAGACCAGTGAGGGTCCATCTAGTCCAGCCTCCTGTCTCACACAGTAGCCAACCAGTTCCTCTGGAGGGACAACAACAGGGCAGAAAGGCTGAGGCCTTCCTAAGATCATCAGAAGAGCCCTGCTGGATCAGACCAGGGAGGGTCCATCTAGTCTAGCATCCTCTCTCACAGTGGCCAACCCGTTCCTCTGTAGGGCCAACAACAAGGCAGAGAGGCTGAGGCCTTCATAAGAACATCAGAAGAGCCCTGCTGGGTCAGACCAGTGAGGGTCCCTCTAGCCCAGCATCCTGTCTCTCACAGGGGCCAGCCAGCTCCAGCATAGAGGCTAAGGCCTTCCCCTCCTGTTTACTGCTTCTGAAAATGGAGGTTCCCTTTAGTTGGCATGGCTAGTTGCCGCTGACGGACCTCCACGGATCTGTCCCGTCCCCTTTTAAATCCGTCCATGTCTGCAGCCATCGCTACGTCCTCTTGCAGCGAACGTTAAGCTCACGAGCACCGACTGACCCCCCCACGTTTAGCACCCACAGTGAGTTAGAGGCTATATATCTCCCTAGGGAATCATGGAGTGCCCAGCAGGAATTTCCCTCTCTTCCCCCTGCTTTCTGATGACCCTAAAGCGGGGGGCGGGGCTTCCAAACCGGGGGATCCCCCGCCCCCACCTGGCGATTGGCAGCCCTAATTGAAACCAAAAAGGTCTTCATTGGCTGGCGGAAGATGGCAACAGAAGGGGACAGAGTTCCAGGACTTTGGTGCGGTGCCCGAGAGGGCCTCCTGTCTCATCTGTGCCCCCATTTCATTACCTCCCTCGCGTTATGGTTGGCATATTCTGCATGAACAGAGGCAGGGGTGGAATTCTAACAGGGGCTCTTTTGCATATTAGGCCACACACCCCGATGTAGCCAATCCTCCAAGAGCTTACAAGCTGTGTGGCCTCTAAGCTGAGCTAGTGTGAGCTAGCTCGCAGTGTTCTAGACCCCAGCTCTCACATTTTTGTCCTCGCTCTGGGAAAAGGGCCACGGAGCAAGCTAATTTATGCAGTAGCTCAGAACTTTAATGCCAGTACCTTATGAGGCAGAGACCGTTTTCGCACACAGCTCACCTTTCAGTCACAATCCTATTCCCTCCGCAGCATCTGTCAGATTTCCCACCATCTGCGCCGGAATTACAGGAAGTGCCGCGGCTTTTGGGTAGCAAATGTAAACTGGGTTTTAGCAGTTTACGTTTGCTACGCAAAAGCTGCGGCACTTCCTGTAGCTCCGGCGCAGATGGTGGGAAATCCGACCAGACGCTGCGGAGGGAACAGGATTGTGACTGCGAGGTGAGCCGTGCGCGAAAACGGTGAGAATTTTTGCACACAGGACTCCACAGCTCAGAGGGAACGTTGCTTACCAGGCTCTTTTTGATAAGCTCTTGGAGGATCGGCTCCGTCAGGGGTGTGTGGCCTGATATGCAAAGGAGCTCCTGCTAGAATCCCACCCCTTTTGTGTAGGAAATGGGTGGAGCTGCGATTAGGATTCTCCACGTTAGGTGCCTTTCACAATATGGCCAATGGGTTGGGCCTTCCTGGAGTCTTCTAAGGGTTAAAAGGGTGGCGGTCCCGGAGATGGGCAAGCCCGGCTTCTGCCCCGGTAAGTATCTTACCCCTCCCTGTTTTCCTTTCCTTCTTTTAACTCTCTCTCCTTTTCTGCTTTGCTGCCTGTCCTCAGGAGGGCACAGGGAAATCAGCATTATACTAGAAGAGCCCGTCGCAGGTTTGGAGCCCAGCCCGTTGCCGCCTTTTCCACCTTCTCCCAATACCCCACCCTGAATTCAAGATCCTTCCGTTGAGATGCTGGTGTCACTCCCAAAAAGCCCATGTTGGAATGCAGCTTGGGAATTCTCAGGAGGCCTGATGCTCACCTCCATGCTGTCTACCTGAAGCTACTGATAGGCAGCTCACTCTGGGAAGGAAGGAAGGAAGGAAGGAAGGAAGGAAGGAAGGAAGGAAGGAAGGAAGGAAGGAAGGAAGGAGGGAAAGAGGGAGGGAGGGAAAGAGAAAGAAGGAAGGAAGGAAAGAGGGAGGGAAAGAAAGAAAGAAAGAAAGAAAGAAAGAAAGAAAGAAAGAAAGAAAGAAAGAAAGAAAGAAAGAAAGAGCGAGAAACAAGGAATGAAGGAGGGAAAGAGGGGAGGGAAAGAAGGAAAGAAAGAGGGAAGGATGGAAGGATAGAGGGAAAGAAAGTAAGAAAGAGAAAGAAAAGGAAGGAAGGAAAGAGCAAGAAAGAAGGAATGAAGGTGGGAAAGAGGGAGGGAAAGGAAAGAAAAGGAAGGAAGGAAAGAGCGAGAAAGAAGGAAAGGAAGGAAAGAGCAAGAAAGGAATGAAGGAGGAAGGGAAAGAAGAAAAGAAAGAGCGAAGGAAGGAAGGATAGAGGGAGGGAAAGGAAAGAAAAGGAAAGACAGACAGAAAGACGGACATTTGCCTGGGAGGCACAGAACCTTTATGCAGTATCCCTGATCCTCCAAATTTACCCAGTTAAAGGGAATATGCTATTCAAAGAAATTACAAAGATGATCTGACTTCCAAGGGTAACGAGAAAGAAATTTTACTTAGAACACAGAAGCACATCTTATATGACATATTCATTTAGGCAGGGCTTTTTTTTTGAGCAGGAACCCACAGGAACGCAGTTCCGGCTGGCTGGGCATCAGGGGGTGTGGCCTAATATACAAGCAAGCTTCTGCTGGGCTTTGTCTATAGAAATGCCCTCTGCTGAACAATGGTGATGTCAGGGGGTGTGGCCTAATATGAAAATGAGTCCCTGCTGGAGTTTTTTCTAGAAAAAAGGCCCTGCATTTAGTTATGTTTAAGTTATTGCAAACAGATTAACTTCCAAAAGGTTAACTTACTGCAAGTCCAAGCTCGGGGGAGAGAGAGGAGAAAGAAAGAGGTTCTATATATCAGGGGTGGCCAGACTTGCTTAATGTAAGAACCACATAGAATAAGCGTCAGATGTTTGAGAGCTGGAAGACGTGAACGTGATGCCTCAAGACAGGAAGGAAAGAAGGGGGAGGAAGGAAGAAGATATTGGATTTATATCCCACCCTACACTCCCAATCTCAGAGTCTCAGAGCAGCTCACAATCTCCTTTACCTTCCCCCCCCACAACAAATGCCCTGTGAGGCAGGTGGGGCTGAGAGAGCTCTGACAGAAGCTGCCCTTTCAAGGACAACTCCTGCGATAGCTATGGATAACCAAAGGCCATTCCGGCAGCTGCAAGTGGAGGAGTGGGGAATCAAACCCAGTTCTCCCGCATAAGAGTCCTGGGTTTGATTCCCTACTCTTCCGCTTGCAGCTTGCTGTGCTGGCCTCGAGTCAGCCATAGCTCTGACAGAGCTGTCCTTGAAAGGGCAACTTCTGTCAGAGCTCTCTCAGCCCCACCCACCTCACAGGGTGTCTATTGTGGGGGAAGAAGAAGATTAATTAGATTGTAAGACGCTCTGAGAGTGGGGGAAGAAGATTAATTAGATTGTAAGACGCTCTTGATTCAGAGAGAAGGGAGGGGGTATAAATCTACGGCAGGGGTGGCCAACGGTAGCTCTCCAGATTTCTTTTTTTGCCTACAACTCCCATCAGCCCCAGCCAGCATGGCCAATGACTGGGGCTGATGGGAGTTCTAGGCAAAAAAACATCTGGAGAGCTACCGTTGGCCACCCCTGATCTATGGTCTTCTTGTGGTCTCCCGTGCAGGTTCTAACCGGGGCCTGCCCTGCTTAACTTCCTAGATCCGATGAGACTGGGCAAGCCTGGGCCATCCAGGTTGGGCCGTGCTGTGTTTAAAGACAGTAAAATACATGCAACTGCCAGGGTGGCATTCTAGCAGGCGCTCCTTTGCCTATTAGGTCACACCCCCCTGATGCGGCCAGTCCTCTAAGAGCTTACTTAAAAAAGAACCTTGTAAGCTCTTGAAGGATTGGCTACCTCAGGAGGGCGTGGCTTAATATGCAAAGGAGCTCCTGCTGGAATTCCGCCCCTGCGTGCAAACACGCCGTTCTCACACGTGGGCTGCGCCCTGCTTTGCGACCCGGAGGAGTCTCCCATGTCGGCCGGACGTGAGGCAACGAAGCGGCCCTCGACCGGCCTTGAGCTGCTAAGCTGTTGGGCGTTGACACCAGTGTCCCCTTTGCCTTGTTCTCCATCCTCTTTTGCCGCTGCACGTTCCAAACATGTACTCTCTCCCCCTCCTCCGTCATTTCATCGTACGCACCCGTCTTGTCTTGGTTCCCGCCGCAGCCTGCAACGCAGCGCTTGACGCCAGCTGCTCTCCAGTCTAACCCTTCCGTGGTTCGGAAGGATCCGTTGTCGAGCTCCAGCTCTGGACGCTTCTCTCCTGGGTCCCAGAGGCTGCCTCGTCTCGTTCCCAGAGCACCAGGCGAAGCCCTGGGTGATGCTAGAATGCCAAAGGATGCCATCTGTGGGCACCAAGGCTTTTCGCCCTCCTGCCCAAAGCCCCCAGCCTGGTGTGGCTGCTTCAGAAAGGGTTCCTGACTGGGGCGGGGTGGTTGACGTCTGGATTTTTTGGTTGCATGATGCTGCCGGCGGAAGCTGGGTTTTCAGGTAGCCGACTCGAGGTTGATTCAGCCTTTCATCCTTCCGAGGTGTGTAAAATGAGTCTCCAGCTTGCTGGGGGAGGGGAAGCGTAGATGACTGGGGAAGGCAATGGCAAACCACCCCGTAAAAAGTCTGCCGTGAAAACGTTGTGAAAGCAACGGCACCCCAGAGTCGGAAACGACGGGCGCTTGCACAGGGGACTTCCTTGACCTTTTTTAACTCTGAAAAGAGCCCTGTGGCGCAGATTGGTAAAGCTGCAGTATTGCAGTCCTAAGCTCTGCTCACGACCTGAGTTCAATCCCGGCGGAAGCTGGGTTCAGGTAGCCAGTTCGAGGTTGACTCAGCCTTCCATCCTTCCGAGGTTGGTCGAAGGAGTCCCCAGCTTGCTGGAGGGAAAGCGTAGATGCCTGGGGAAGGCAATGGCAAACCACCCTGTAAAAAGTCTGCCGTGAAAGCGTTGCAAAAGCGACGTCACCCCAGAGTCGGAAACGACTGGTGATTGCACAGGTGACCTTTCCTTTCCTTTTCCTTTTAAAAATCAGTAATACCTATAGCACTATGTGTTATAATTTATCCACTGCAACCATACTAGTTCCCAGGTTTAATTGAAAAAGAAGCAGCAGCCTCTAGCACTTTGAGTTACAGAATTATGAAGAGAAATGTGCAGCATTTTTAAAGAGAAATGTACATTTCCTCTTATAACTCCACAACCAAAAGGGGCTGGAGACCTAAAAAACAACGACAGAGCTTGGAGTTAGTATATTGCTGTAAGCAATCATTACACTGAAACAGCTATTGACATTTTTTAAGCCTTAAAAACCCCCATCAGGTGGAAGAGAGAGTGTGGTAAGAAAAATGTCAATATGCAGACAGGAACTGGGAGAAAAAAAATCCACATCTTCCTGTATTCCATGCTGGCCGAAGTCACTTGGCTACAGTTTTTTGAAAAGACTATATCAGACCAAGTTTGAGAAAGATTGTTTCAGAGGTGGGAGGCGCAGAAAAAAAAGGAGAAATGAGGTTATGTTCTCCCAGGAACACTACAGCTGGGAAAAAAGCCAAGGCAGAGCATAACCTCCGTGTTGAAATTACCCAGAACAGGTAAAAAGGTCTTCGAAATCTCAGCGATGCCCTGGCTTTGGGGAGTCTCCAAAGAGATTCTTGTTAGAGTTCTTTATGGGATTTTTGAGGCAAGAACATAAGAGGAGCCATGTTGGATCAGGCCAATGGCCCATCCAGTCCAACACTCTGTGTCACACAGTGGCAAAAATTTTTATATATACACACACACACACTGTGGCTAATAGCCACTGATGGACCTCTGCTCCATATTTTTATCTAAACCCCTCTTGAAGGTGGCTATGCTTGTGACCGCCACTACCTCCTGTGGCAGTGAATTCCACATGTTAATCACCCTTTGGGTGAAGAAGGACTTCCTTTTATCCGTTTTAACCTGTCTGCTCAGGAATTTCATCGAATGCCCACGAGTTCTTGTATTGTGAGAAAGGGAGAAAAGTACTTCTTTCTCTACTTTCTCCATCCCATGCATTATCTTGTAAACCTCTATCATGTCACCCCGCAGTCGACGTTTCTCCAAGCTAAACAGCCCCAAGTGTTTCAGCCTTTCTTCATAGGGAAAGTGTTCATAGGGAAAGAGATATTCAGAGGTTCGCAATTGCCTGCCTCTTATGTAGCGACCTGACCTATGTAGAACAAAGTTTGAGTGTGGGGCCCATCTTTAAGACCCGACAAGTTGAATTCGGGGTATAAGCTTTTGTGAGCACGCACACTTCTTCAGATACATGCATGCATACAAAAGCTCTATACCCAGAATCTGGGGGTTTTTTTATAGCAGCAACTCCTTTGCATATTAGGCCACACCCCTCTTATGTAGCCAATCCTCCCAAGAGTTTACAGGGCTCTTAGTACAGGGCCTAGTGTAAGCTCCAGGAGGATTGGCTGCATCCGGGGGGCGTGGCCTAATATGCAAAGGAGGTCTTGCTACAAAAAAAAGCCCTGCCCAGAATTAAACTTTAGGCCACACCCCTCTTACGTAGCCAATCCTCCAAGAGTTTACAGGGCTCTTAGTACAGGACCTAGTGTAAGCTCCAGGAGGATTGGCTGCATCAGGGGGCGTGGCCTAATATGCAAAGGAGTTCCTGCTACAAAAACCCTGCCCAGAATTAAACTTCGTTGGCCGTAAAGGTGCCCCGGGACTCAAAACTTTGTTCCTTCGCTTCAGACAAACAAAGCTACCGTGCCTGCATCTAGCAAACTATAGAGTTCCTGACGGGACTTGTTTTTTCATGACCGTGACAAAGGGTGTTGTCTTGCAGTCGTCACCGCTGGCCTTGAAAAACTTCATGTAGCCCTTCCGTCGCACCTTGTCCTTTATCCTACCCGTTAGCTGGGTTGCGGCCAATCCCGTCTTCCACGTAAGGAACCCGAACTTGCCTATCGCCGTTCAAAGGGTTTAAGCGAAGCTTTAAACCTCATTCCCTTTGGCCTGAGCCTGACACCCGCCCGCAAAATGCATCCAGGCGAGCTTACGGAACACCTCCCGGCTTGAACGTTTTGCATGACGTCCTCTTGTCTGCCTGAAACTTCCTCCCACGGCCTTTCCCCCCCCCCTCAGCCGGGCGTCTCGTTAGACACCCACTGGCTCACACCGGCTTCTTCCCGCCTGCCCATTCACTTTATTTTTCCATCTTCTCACATCATTATCGTGTTTCCCCCCCCCTCCCTTCTGATGGTTCTTCACAAGGCTAGTTCTGATAACCTGCGGTTGATTGCCTCTGTTTTCTGTCATGCCGTAGAGTCCCATGGCGACATCTCCCGGTTCAAAAGCGACACGTCCTGCTCTGTACAGGGAGGTGATGCAAGCGCACCCGGTTCCGCCTACATGGAATATGGTGAGTTCGAGAGGAGCCACCGATCTCCTGTCTCCCAATACTGCTTTGTAGGGCAGGTTAAAAACCTGGTTCTCCCAACATGGTTAAGAACATAAGAGAAGCCATGTTGGATCAGTCCAATGCCCCTCCAGTCCAACACTCTGTGTCACATAAGAACATAAGAGAAGCCCTGTTAGATCAGGCCAGTGGCCCCTCCAGTCCAACACTCTGTGTCACATAAGAACATAAGAGAAGCCATGTTGGATCAAGCCAGTGGCCCCTCCAGTCCAACACTCTGTGCCACATAAGAACATAAGAGAAGGCATGTTGGATCAGACCAATGGCCCATCCAGTCCAACACTCTGTGCCACATAAGAACATAAGAGAAGGCATGTTGGATCAGACCAATGGCCCATCCAGTCCAACACTCTGTGCCACATAAGAACATAAGAGAAGGCATGTTGGATCAGACCAATGGCCCATCCAGTCCAACACTCTGTGCCACATAAGAACATAAGAGAAGGCATGTTGGATCAGACCAATGGTCCATCCAGTCCAACACTCTGTGCCACATAAGAACATAAGAGAAGGCATGTTGGATCAGACCAATGGCCCATCCAGTCCAACACTCTGTGTCACATAAGAACATAGGAGAAGCCATGTTGGATCAAGCCAGTGGCCCCTCCAGTCCAACACTCTGTGTCACATAAGAACATAAGAGAAGCCATGTTGGATCAAGCCAGTGGCCCCTCCAGTCCAACACTCTGTGTCACATAAGAACATAGGAGAAGCCATGTTGGATCAAGCCAGTGGCCCCTCCAGTCCAACACTCTGTGTCACATAAGAACATAGGAGAAGCCATGTTGGATCAGGCCATTGGCCCCTCCAGTCCAACACTCTGTGTCACGTAAGAACAGAAGAGAAGCCATGTTGGATCAGGCCCGTGGCCCATCCAGTCAAACACTCTGTGTCACATATGAACAGAAGAGAAGCCCTGTTGGATCAGGCCAGTGGCCCCTCCAGTCCAATACTCTGTGTCACATATGAACATAAGAGAAGCCCTGTTGGATCAGGCCAGTGGCCCATCCAGTCCAACACTCTGTGTCACGTAAGAACAGAAGAGAAGCCATGTTGGACCAGGCCAATGGCCCCTCCAGTCCAACACTCTGTGTCACGTAAGAACAAAAGAGAAGCCATGTTGCATCAGGTCAGTGGCCCCTCCAGTCCAACACTCTGTGTCACATAAGAACATAAGAAAAGCTATGTTGGATCAGGCCAATGGCCCATCCAATCCAACGCTCTGTGTCACACAGCGGCCCAAAAAGCCCAAATGCCCTTATGATGATGATATTGGATTTATATCCCTTCCTCCACTCTGAATTTCAGAGTCTCAGGGCGTCTCACAATCTCCTTTATCTTCTCCCCCACAACAGACACCCTGTGAGGTGGGTGGGGCTGAGAGGGCTCTCACAGCAGCTGCCCTTTCAAGGCCAATGGCCCATCCAGTCCAACACTGTGTCACATAAGAACAGAAGAGAAGCCATGTTGGATCAGGCCAGTGGCCCCTCCAGTCCAACACTCTGTGTCACATAAGAACATAAGAGAAGCCATGTTGGATCAGGCCAATGGCCCATCCTGTCCAACACTGTGTCACACAGTGGTCAAAAAAATTATATACACACACACACACACACACATATATATACACACTGTGGCTAATAGCCACTGATGGACCTCTGCTCCATATTTTTATCTAACCCCCTCTTGAAGCTGGCTATGCTTGTAGCCGCCACCACCTCCTGCGGCAGTGAATTCCACATGTTAATCACCCTTTGGGTGAAGTACTTCCTTTTATCCGTTTTAACCCGACTGCTCAGCAATTTCATCGAATGCCCACGAGTTCTTGTATTGTGAGAAAGGGAGAAAAGGACTTCTTTCTCTACTTTCTCCATCCCAGGCATTATCTTGTAAACCTCTATCATGTCACTCCGCAGTCGACGTCTCTCCAAGCTAAAGAGCCCCAACTTTTCTTCATAGGGAAAGTGTTCCAGCCCTTTAATCATTCTAGTTGCCCTTTTCTGGACCCTCTCCAATGCTATAATATCCTTTTTGAGGTGTGGTGACCAGAATTGCACACAGTATTCCAAATGAGACCGCACCATCGATTTATACAGGGGCATGATGATACTGGCTGATTTGTTTTCAATTCCCTTCCTAATAATTCCCAGCATGGCGTTGGCCTTTTTTATTGCAAACGCACACTGTCTTGACATTTTGACAAGTTTGCGCTGAATGCCTTCTCTCTTGCCCTTTTAATGTTGACTGGCTGGCGTTGGAGTAGGAGTGAGGCCTGACCATGAGACGTTTTGTAAAAAAATAGGTGGCAAAGCTCATTAGCATAACTCATTAGCATATGCCCCCTCCCCCCCCAACCAAAAGCAACCCCATGCAAAAAGGAGAGCCCCGGGCAAGTGAGGCCTGCTTGGTCTGGTTAGAGATCCAGCCAGCCCAAGCAGGTCTTGCTCACCTGCGGCTCTCCTTGGCTGCCACTTTCCCAGTCAAAAGGCCAGCCAGCCACCTGCTGCCCAAAATCACATAAGAAGTGGAGAAAGGGTGGCACAGGCTTCTTCAGGGTTTAATGAAGGCTGCTGAGGGTGTGGCAAAGCCCCTGGTGGCTGGCTGCCGGCTCTCCTAATCCAGGGATTGTTATGCAGCTGCACCTCCTATTCAATGGACAAGGGAGGTGGGGAGGAAGAGGGGGAACCCTCAGAAAGGTTCAGGAGCTGTGCTCCTGTGAGCTCCCGCAAAATCTGAGGCCTGGAGCTGACTCATTTCTAGCTGTTGGATCCAGAGCTGACACCCAGAGGCTGAAATTTTGCTTTAAAAAAAAAATACTCTGTAGAGCAGGGGTGTCGAACTCATTTTAAAGTTAAAGTTGCTTTCTTTCCACCTCTCCCTCTCCATCTTCTTCCTTCCTCCCTACATCCGAGCTCCGGATCTGACATAAATGAGACCTTCAAAAAAAAGGAAACACTGGGAAATACTGCTTACTACTTAGCCTGAAAGTTGATCACAAAAGGTTATTAAATAAGGTAACAGTTCATCGCAAGCATCCCCAAAAAGATTAGAGAAGCCCCCATAGTTGAACGCTGTATGAAAGTTGGACATACTGCAGAAGAAATGAAATTCTGTGTGATTTATACACATAAAACCAGACCATACATTTGGGGGAATGTTTCAAAAAAATTTTATTGAAGAAAGAAACTAGGGGTTTTTTTTTCTAATTGAGAACTTTCCATTTGGACTGAACCCAATGCCTGGATTTTCTCCAATTTCTATAAAAGAAGGAGTAGAAAACAGGTTAGCAGATGTACTGGGTTTCTACAAATGAGGCATTTCAATCTCTTACACCTGCATACAGTTTAGAAGGCAGCCCTTATAGAGGGAAAGGTGTGATGGTCCTTTGAAAACCTCTTCTGTTTATACAGAGAATAGCCTGTGCCTTTTATGGAATTGACCAGAAGGACTGAGTAAGGTTTTTCGTCATGTAATGTGTGCTGAACATTGCGTAGTTTGCATGTGCTTGTTTTTTTAAGACGACTGAGGTTTTAAAGTTTTATTAAGTTTCACATAAGGGAACAGGGAAGGGAAGGGGGCAAAGGGGTTTGAAGGGGGAGATCAAATATTCCTTCCATTTGCATATGCCATTCTTTTCACACAAAAAATCATTTTGTATTTTGCGATCGAAGTAACCTTATAAATTATACTTTCCATTCCTCTCTTAGATCATTCCTATCTTTTACAAGTCAGTCTTTGGCATATATTTACACTCTTGCATACGGTCGCATCGCATCGCACCGTAATTATATTATATTCCTTGCCCACTTTTCCATTTTACACCCAGCCAATCATATAATGGCGGCCAGGTCATCTTATTTTCTTGTATATTCCCTTCTTTTAATTTTAAAGAAAGCGTGTCCATTTCTGCCGTCTCTAAAAGTTTTTTAAGATGATTGCATGCCGCATCATTTGCGTTTACAGTTCCATTTTAAGCCACAAAGAGCCCCGCGGCTCAGAGTGGTAAAGCTGCAGTACTGCAGTCGGAGCCCTCTGCTCATGACCTGAGTTCGATCCCAGCGGAAGCTGGTTTCAGGTAGCTGGCTCCAGGTTGACTCAGCCTTCCATCCTTTCTAGGTCGGTAAAATGAGTACTCAGCCTGCTGGGGGGAAAGTGTAGGTGACTGGGGAAGGCAATGGCAAACAATCCCGTAAAAAGTCTGCCGTGAAAACGTCACCCCAGAGTCGAAAATGACTGGTGCTTGCATAGGGGACTACCTTTACCTTTAAGCCACAAGTCTTGAGAAAGGCAACAAAATGTATCACACTGGTTTTATGTGGACTGGCTTTGAATAGACTTTTCTTATCACACATCAATGCCACATTAGAGGACTGACTTGTGAAATATTTTCTTGAAGGATTCGGTAAAATTCTTTGTGGCACTTTTAAGAAACACCAGTGTGAGCAGGTTTTGCAAGCGTCATTCTGTGGAGTCCCTTGTATGTTTATTGTGCCTGCAAACACATTCCGATTTGTGAGTCCTTATTGCGGAGGTTTGTGATGAACTGTTGACTTTTTAAATAACTATTTGTGATAACTTTTCAGGCTAAGTAGTAAGTAAGCAAGCCTTGGGTCAGCCATAGCAATCACAGAAGTTGTCCTTGAAAGGGCAGCTTCTGTCAAAGCTCTCTCAGCCTGTTGTGGGGGAAGAAGAAGATGGTGATATTGGATTTATATCCCACCCTGTATTCTGAATCTCAGAGTCTCAGAGCTATCACCTCTCAGCCGCCTCCTCTCCAGGCTAAACATCCCCAGCTCCTTCAACTTTTCCTCATAGGACTTGGTCTCCAGACCCCTCTATATGACAGCCCTTCAAGGACTTAAAGATGGTGATCCTATCACTTCTCAGCCACCTCCTCTCCAGGCTAAACATCCCCAGCTCCTTCAACCCTTCCTCATAGGACTTGGTCTCCAGACCCCTCACCATCTTTGTCGCCCTCCTCTGGACCCCTTCCAGCTTGTCTATATCCTTCTTAAAATGTGGTGCCCAAAACTGAACACAGTACTCTAGGTGAGGTCTTACAATAAAGCGAAACCATCACATCACGTGATCTGGACACGAGACTTCTGTTCATACAGCCCAAAATTGCATTTGCCTTTTTAGCCACCGCATCATTCTGTTGACTCATGTGCAGCGTATGATCCACTAAAACCCTAGATCCTTTTCGCACATACTACTGCTAAGACAAGTCTCCCCCATCCTTTAGCCATGCGTGGGATCTTTCCTACCTAAATGCAGAACTTTACATTTCTCCCCGTTAAAATTCATTTCATTGGTTTCAGCCCAGTTTCCCAGCCTGTCAAGGTCACCCTGTATCCTGTTTCTGTCGTCTTCTGTGTTTGCAACCCCTTTTGGAGGTCATCTTCTGTGTTTGAAACCCCTTGTGGAGGTCGTCTTCTGTGTTTGCAACTCCTTGTGGAGGTCGTCTTCTGTGTTTGCAACCCCTTGTGGAGGTCATCTTCTGCATTTGCAACCCCTTGTGGAGGTTGTCTTCTGTGTTTTCAACCCCTTTTGGAGGTTGTCTTTTGTGTTTGCAACCCCTTTTGGAGGTCTTCTTCTGTGTTTGCAACCCCTTTTGGAGGTCTTCTGCTGTGTTCGCAACCCCTTGTGGAGGTCGTCTTCTGTGTTTGCAACCCCTTTTGGAGGTCTTCTGCTGTGTTTGCAACCCCTTGTGGAGGTCGTCTTCTGTGTTTGCAACCCCTTTTGGAGGTCATCTTCTGCGTTTGCAACCCCTTGTGGAGGTTGTCTTCTGTGTTTGCAACCCCTTTTGGAGGTCGTCTTCTGTGTTTGCAACCCCTTTTGGAGGTCTTCTTCTGTTTTTGCAACCCCTTGTGGAGGTCTTCGTCTGTGTTTTCAACCCCTTTTGGAGGTCGTCTTCTGTGTTTGCAACCCCTTTTGGAGGTCATCTTCTGCATTTGCAACCCCTTGTGGAGGTTGTCTTCTGTGTTTGCAACCCCTTTTGGAGGTCTTCGTCTGTGTTTTCAACCCCTTTTGGAGGTCGTCTTCTGTGTTTGCAACCCCTTTTGGAGGTCTTCGTCTGTGTTTGCAACCCCTTTTGGAGGTCGTCTTCTGTGTTTGCAACCCCTTGTGGAGGTCTTCGTCTGTGTTTTCAACCCCTTTTGGAGGTCGTCTTCTGTGTTTTCAACCCCTTGTGGAGGTTGTCTTCTGTGTTTGCAACCCCTTTTGGAGGTCGTCTTCTGTGTTTTCAACCCCTTGTGGAGGTCTTCGTCTGTGTTTGCAACCCCTTTTGGAGGTCGTCTTCTGTGTTTTCAACCCCTTTTGGAGGTCGTCTTCTGTGTTTGCAACCCCTTGTGGAGGTCTTCGTCTGTGTTTTCAACCCCTTTTGGAGGTCGTCTTCTGTGTTTTCAACCCCTTGTGGAGGTCGTCTTCTGCATTTGCAACCCCTTGTGGAGGTCTTCGTCTGTGTTTGCAACCCCTTTTGGAGGTCGTCTTCTGTGTTTGCAGCCCCTTTTGGAGGTCGTCTTCTGTGTTTTCAACCCCTTTTGGAGGTCGTCTTCTGTGTTTGCAGCCCCTTTTGGAGGTCGTCTTCTGTGTTTTCAACCCCTTTTGGAGGTCATCTTCTGTGTTTGCAACCCCTTTTGGAGGTCGTCTTCTGTGTTTGCAACCCCTTTTGGAGGTCGTTAATTCATAGGGTCCCCAAAAGTTGTCTCAGTGGCACAACACACACACACATACTGATTCATACATACCATTGGTCCATGTCCCAGTATTTGATCCACGGCTTTTTTTTTTCTGAGCAGGGCCGGATTTGATCGATTCCAAAGAACTCCCTAGAACCGCAGCGTTGGAAGGGAGCTCCAGGGTCATCTAGTCCAACCCTCTGCGCAATGCAGGAATTTCACATATACCTCCCCTCCCACCCCACACACATACATCCCCAGTGACCCCTGCAGGCTCCATGCCCAGAAGATGGCAAAAACTTCCAGGACCCCTGGCCGAACTGGCCTGGAGAAAAATTGCTGCCTGACCCTAAAGGGTCAACCAGCATTTCCCCGGCGGTGTAAAAAAGGGCCACGAGAACTGAGCACCGGTGCAACCCTCCCTGCCCTTCCTCTCGTGATCTGCCTCGCTCACCGAATCCTTCTGCTTTATCTGTTGTAACTGGCCTGAGCCGTTAAAGCAGCAGTCAGCGGTTTTCCGGGCGTGCAAGGAAGGGCCACAAGAGTGGAGGGATGCCCACGGGGCTGCCCGATGCCACGTTACACCAGGGGTGGCCAACGGTAGCTCTCCAGGTGTTTTTTTTTTGCCTACAACTCCCATCAGCCCCAGCCAGCAGGGCCAACGGCTGGGGCTGATGGGAGTTGTAGGCAAAAGACATCTGGAGAGCTGCCGTTGGCCGCTCCTGCATCAGACCTTCGGTCCAACAAAGGTCGGTGTGGTCTGCTCCGATCGGCAGAGACTGCCCAGGGATTCTGGCAGAGGTTATCTGCGACCAGATCCTTGTACGTGGAAGTGCTGAGGTCTGAATGAACCCCTCAGGGTCGCCAAGTCCAATTCAAGAAATATCTGGGGACTTTGGGGGTGGAGCCAGGAGACTTTTAAAATCCCTTCCTTCCATAGGAAACAATGAAGGATAGAGGTACTTTCTTTAGGGGCTCATAGAAGAAGAAGAAGATATTGGATTTATATCCCGCCCTCCACTCCAAAGAGTCTCAGAGCAGCTCACAATCTCCTTTATCTTCCTCCCCCACAACAGACACCCTGTGAGGTAGATGAAGATATTGGATTTGTATCCCGCCCTCCACTCCGAAGAGTCTCAGAGCGGCTCACAATCTCCTTTATCTTCCTCCCCCACAACAGACACCCTGTGAGGTAGATGAAGATATTGGATTTATATCCCGCCCTCCACTCCGAAGAGTCTCAGAGCGGCTCACAACCTCCTTTGCCTTCCTCCCCCACAACAGACACCCTGTGAGGTAGATGAAGATATTGGATTTATATCCCGCCCTCCACTCCGAAGAGTCTCAGAGCGGCTCACAACCTCCTTTGCCTTCCTCCCCCACAACAGACACCCTGTGAGGTAGATGAAGATATTGGATTTATATCCCGCCCTCCACTCTGAAGAGTCTCAGAGCGGCTCACAATCTCCTTTCCCTTCCTCCCCCACAACAGACACCCTGTGAGGTGGGTGGGGCTGAGAGGGCTCTCACAGCAGCTGCCCTTTCAAGGACAACCTCTGCCAGAGCTATGGCTGACCCAAGGCCATTCCAGCAGGTGCAATTGGAGGAGTGGGGAATCAAACCCGGTTCTCCCAGATAAGAGTCCGCACACTTAACCACTACACCAAACTGGCCCTGGTCCAATCTTTTTGAAACTTGGGTATTTTTGGAAGAGGCACTGGATGCTATGCTGAGTATTTGCTGCCTGTCTCTCAGAAAACACGCCCCCCCCCCCAGAGTCCCAGATACCCGCATACCAATTCTCCATTATTTCCTATGGGAATAAGTCTCCATAGGCAATAATAGAGTTCCCAGCATGCATTTCCCTCCCCTCCCCCCGCTCTCTGATGACCCTGATGCAGGGGGTGGGCTTCCAAACTGGGGGATCCCCTTCCCCCACCTGGGGATTGCAGGAACAACAGGGGAATCACAGTGAGGACATACACAAGAAACATGAATAGGCGACCAGACTTTCATAGAATCATAGAATCAAAGAGTTGGAAGGGGCCTCTAGGGTCATCTAGTCCAACCCCCCCTACACAGTGCAGGAAATTCACAAACACCTCCCCCTAAATTCACAGGATCTTCATTGCTGTCAGATGGTCATCTAGCCTCTGTTTAAAAACCTCCAAGGAAGGAGAGCCAACCACCTCCCAAGAAAGCCTGTTCCGCTGAGGAACCGCTCTAACGGTCAGGAAATTCTTCCTAACGTTGAGCCGGAAACTCTTTTGGTTCTGGTCCTACTTTCTGGGGCCACAGAAAACAATTCCACACCATCCTCTATATGACATCCCTTCAAGGACTTGAAGATGGTGATCCTGTCACCTCTCAGCCGCCTCTCCAGGCTAAACATCCCCAGCTCCTTCAACCTTTCCTCATAGGACTTGGTCTCCAACCCCTCACCATCTTCGTCGCCCTCCTCTGGACCCGTTCCAGCTTGTCTACATCCTTCTTAAAATGTGGTGCCGAAAACTGAGCACAATAATGTTGTGTGAAACTGAACTTTTTAATAATTTTTAAATATGCTTACATGCTTTTTAAATAGAAAACTTCTTTAGACTTAATGTATTTGACACAGAAGTTCACCTTGACAACCATAAAACGCATTTGAATCCTTGTAAACAGAGCCCATAGTGTTTAACTGATACAGCATACACATAACTAGTTAATAATATAATAGACGCGTATTATGATATCTTCCACGGTATTGTGCTGTATATTACAAGGGAGTAAGCCAGTTCCTTTTACTAGAAGCATAGCAAAGCCTTCCGCTCCATTGCCGGCCAGAATACTCTTCATACAGATTGGATGCAAGCACTGAGACTTCATGAAGGAACCACCCATTGTTGCAATATATATTTTTCTATATGGAGAAAGCCACTTATATATCTGGTTCCAGGCCTTCACTTCTGCATATGGCATAATGCTCTCCAGCTGGAACATAAGAACATAAGAGAAGCCAAGAGAAGCAATACAAGAACTCGTGGGCATTCGATGAAATTGCTGAGCAGACAGGTTAAAACGGATAAAAGGAAGTATTCTTCACCCAAAGGGTGATTAACATGTGGAATTCACTGCCACAGGAGGTGGTGGCGTCCACAAGCATAGCCACCTTCAAGAAGGGGTTAGATAAAAATATGGAGCAGAGGTCCATCAGTGGCTATTAGCCACAGTGTGTGTATGTGTATATATATATATATATATATATTTGGCCGCTGTGTGACACAGAATGTTGGACTGGATGGGCCATTGGCCTGATCTAACATGGCTTCTCTTATGTTCTTATGTTCATGTTGGATCAGGCCAGTGGCCCCTCCAGTCCAACACTCTGTGTCACATAGGAACATAAGAGAAGCCATGTTGGATCAGGCCAGTGGCCCCTCCAGTCCAACACTCTGTGTCACAGAAGAACATAAGAGAAGCCATGTTGGATCAGGCCAGTGGCCCCTCCAGTCCAACACTCTGTGTCACATAGGAACATAAGAGAAGCCATGTTGGATCAGGCCAGTGGCCCCTCCAGTCCAACACTCTGTGTCACATAGGAACATAAGAGAAGCCTTGTTGGATCAGGCCAGTGGCCCATCCAGTCCAACACTCTGTGTCACAGAAGAACATAAGAGAAGCCATGTTGGATCAGGCCAGTGGCCCCTCCAGTCCAACACTCTGTGTCACATAGGAACATAAGAGAAGCCATGTTGGATCAGGCCAGTGGCCCCTCCAGTCCAACATTCTGTGTCACATAAGAACATAAGAGAAGCCATGTTGGATCAGGCCAATGGCCCCTCCAGTCCAACACTCTGTGTCACATAAGAGAAGCCATGTTGGATTAAGCCAATGGCCCATCCAGTCCAACACTCTGTGTCACATAAGAACATAAGAGAAGCCATGTTGGATCAGGCCAATGGCCCCTCCAGTCCAACACTCTGTGTCACATAAGAGAAGCCATGTTGGATTAAGCCAATGGCCCATCCAGTCCAACACTCTGTGTCACAGAAGAACATAAGAGAAGCCATGTTGGATCAGGCCAATGGCCCCTCCAGTCCAACACTTTGTGTCACATAAGAGAAGCCATGTTGGATTAAGCCAATGGCCCATCCAGTCCAACACTCTGTGTCACATAAGAACATAAGAGAAGCCATGTTGGATCAGGCCAATGGCCCATCCAGTCCAGCACTCTCTGTGTCACTTAAAAACATAAGAAAAGCCATGTTGGATCAGGCCAATGGCCCCTCCAGTCCAACACTCTGTCACACAGTGGCCAATATATGTGTGTGTGTGTATACACACACACACACACACACATATATATATATACACACACATACTGTGGCTAATAGCCATTGATGGACCTCTGCTCCATATTTTTACCCAATCCCCTCTTAAAGCTGGCTGTGCTTGTAAGCTATGCAGTTGTAAGCTATAGTTGTAAGCTATGCAGCAATGAGACCAAGCAGGTATAAGGAGTAAGCTATTTTTCATTTAAAGCAGGACCAAAGTCTTTCTTTATTGCTGGCAAAAAGGCTCCCACCTGGAAATTGGCAACCCTAGAACCCCTGGGCATTTTGCACAACGCTTTATCACAGAGCTTCTCCCCCCCCACCCCCACCCTGCTACCTGCTGATACTAGGGGCTGAATCTGGGGACATTTTGCGAACGGAACACATGCCCTGCTATTGCCTGTTGTGTGGCCAATCAGAAGACCAGCCTTGGAGGGCCCGGGGCTTTTTTTGTAGCAGGAACTCCTTTGCATATTAGGCCACACCCTCTGATGTAGCCAATCCTCCTGGAGCTCGCAGTGGGCCCTGAACTAAGAGCTCTGTAAGCTCTTGGAGGATTGGCTACATCAAGAGGGTGTGGCCTAATAGGCAAAGGAGTTCCTGCTACAAAGATTTTGCTCGTGACATCAGTTCAGGTCTTTAGGATATGAAAAACCCTTTTTCTCCGTTCTTTTTTCTCCCTTCCAGATGCTGGGCAATATCTAAATTCTGGGGACGGGATGTTTCGGAGACCCTCTGAAGGGCAATCCCTGATTAGCTATTTGTCTGAGCAAGATTTTGGCAGCTGCGCAGACTTGGAAAAGGTAAGAATAGGAAGAGGCGAAAGGTAAAGTACGGTACTAGGTGTGTTCACACGAGCTCTTTATGAGCAGTTAAATTGCAGGGACTTGGTATGGGAAAAGATTAACCCAATCCCTCGGGCTTTCTGGGAATTTGTCCCGCAAGTTGCTTTGACTCCATTTTAGGAATGCTTTCACCATAAAGCAATGCTACACGTGCTATTTATTTATTTGCATTATCTGTAGCCCTTCTTTTCCACTGAGGCTCAAGGCAGAGTACAAAATATTTTAAAATCAGGCTGCCTAAGGCATTCAACAAGGAAGAAGATGATGATATCGGATTTATATCGCACCCTGCACTCCGAATCTCAGAGCGGCTCACAATCTCCTTTATCTCCACCCCCCCTCCAACAACAGACACCCTGTGAGGTCGGTGGGGCTGAAAGAGCTCTGACAGAAGCTGCCCTTTCAAGGACAAGAAGAAGAAGAAGATGAAGATATTGGATTTATATCCCGCCCTCCACTCCGAAGAGTCTCAGAGCGGCTCACAAGCTCCTTTACCTTCCTCCCCCACAACAGACACCCTGTGAGGTGGGTGGGGCTGGAGAGGGCTCTCACAGCAGCTGCCCTTTCAAGGACAACCCATGCAAGAGCTATGGCTGACCCAAGGCCATTCCAGCAGCTGCAAGGGGAGGAGTGGGGAATCAACCCCGGTTCTCCCAGATAAGAGTCCGCGCACTTCAGAGGTGTTTTGCCACTCCCTGCCTCCAGGTTTTCCCTCCCCGGATTTCCTTGGAGGCCTCCACACAGTGGCCAAAACCCATGGGCCTTCAGGAGGTCCACCAGTGGGACCAGGACACTAGAAGGCCTCCCCTCTCACTGTTGCCCCCCCAGCACCAAGAAGACAGAGCATCACTGTCCAGACTTAAGAACATAAGAGAAGCCATGGTGGAGCCGGCCAATGGCCCATCCAGTCCAACACTCTGTGTCACACAGTGGCCAAAACCCAGATGCCATCAGGAGGTCCATCAGTGGGGCCAGGGCACTAGAACCCTCCCACACTTGCCCCCTCAAGCACCAAGAATACAGAGCATCACTGCCCCAGACATAAGAACACAAGAGAAGCCATGTTGGATCAGGCCAATGGCCCCTCCAGGCCAACACTCTGTGTCACATAAGAACATAAGAGAAGCCAT
Organism: Heteronotia binoei; assembly: GCF_032191835.1. Classification (NCBI taxonomy): domain Eukaryota; kingdom Metazoa; phylum Chordata; class Lepidosauria; order Squamata; family Gekkonidae; genus Heteronotia; species Heteronotia binoei. The sequence goes on from NC_083228.1 coordinate 142,813,443, forward strand.
GTTGGATCAGGCCAGTGGCCCATCCAGTCCAACATCTTTGTCACATAAGAATATAAGAGAAGTCATGTTGGATCAGACCAACGGCCCATCCAGTCCAACATCTTTGTCACATAAGAATATAAGAGAAGCCATGTTGGATCAGGCCAGTGGCCCATCCAGTCCAACACTCTGTGTCACATAAGAATATAAGAGAAGCCATGTTGGATCAGGCCAATGGCCCCTCCAGGCCAACACTCTGTGTCACATAAGAACATAAGAGAAGCCATGTTGGATCAGACCAACGGCCCATCCAGTCCAACACTCTCTGTCACACAGTGGCCAAAAAACCCCAAATGCCATCAGGAGGTCCACCAGTGGGGCCAGGACACTAGAAGCCCCCCCACTGTGCCCCCTCAAGCACCAAGAATACAGAGCATCACTGCCCCGGATAGAGAGTTCCAACAATAGGCTGTAGCTAATAGCCACTGATGGACCTCTGCTCCACATGCTGGTCCAATCTTTTCTTGAAGCTGTCTTCAGTGAAGCCCCTCGTTTTCTTGCCTGGCCCACCCTGGGGAGCTGCTGTCAACTGGACCAATCCCCCCCTCCCCCCAGTCCAGCTTCCTCCCCTGCTCTCTGTGGCCCACCATCTCTGTTCGGGGTGGGGTGGGGGCTCTTCAGTTAATGGGGCCAGCTTCTGAGATCTGATGAGGTCAGGGGGCTAGCCCGGGCCATCCGCGTCAGGGCTCGCAGCTCTTAAATGAGTTTAAATGGGTCAGAGAGAGAAGCAGAGAGTCTGATTAAGGTTGTACAAGCTCCAGTTTCCTGGGAGGAAGGGGGGCTTTTTAAATGTCTTAAATGGCAGTAGTCAGGAGAGGGGAATCCGCGCGCGACTGTTTTGCAGCGCAATACCCGATCCCCTCGTCTGATGAAGCGCGCTTAGAGAGCGCACGGAAGCTCGCGTCCTGAATAAAACTCGGTTGGGCTTCCGGGTGCAACTTGACCCCTGCTTTGTTTTGTAACGTTGACCGGAAAATAGTAAAGAGAAAAGCGAGGGCAATCCTCATGTGTTAAGCTCACAGTCGTAGAAGCCTTTCGATGCTTTGGAGAGGGGGCGGAAAATGAAGCCTGGCCACAAAGCGGGTTGCTGCAGGATTCCGAGTTCTGCAGCTGGATGGAAGATTTGTGGTGCCACAGAGTCAGAGGTGATGTCTTAGGAAAAAGAGGTGCTGGAGCTCATTCACACAGCTCATTTGCATGTGTCGCCCACCCCCTGACATCACCGGGAGGGGTACCGAATCATAGCAGCTCAGCATCTCCCTTAAAAGGCTTCTCGAATTACAGTTGTCATCATTAAAACTTATTGCCTTCATACTTTTTAAATTACTTTTTCCTATGTGGCCACAGTGGCATGAGGAAGATTTCCATCTTCCTCCATCTTTGGGGAGGGACGGTGGCTCAGTGGTAGAGCATCTGCTTGGTAAGCAGAAGGTCCCAGGTTCAATCCCCGGCATCTCCAACTCAAAAGGGTCCAGGCAAATAGATGTGAAAAACCTCAGCTTGAGACCTTGGAGAGCTGCTGCTAGTCTGAGAAGACAATACTGACTTTGATGGACCTTTGAGGGTCTGATTCAGTAGAAGGCAGCTGCATATGCTCATATGTTCATATGACCTTTTGATATTATTATAAAATCCTACTGTTTTATAGAATATTTAATGGCAAATTCCAAATTCTTATCTATCATGTCTATCATACAAAACCAAATCTGTGTATTTTTAATCTACAAAAAACAACAAAAGATAGAAGGAAAAGAGGGGGGGAAATCCATTCTTTAATGGTGAAGGTTAGACCAGGGGAGCTGACGTTTCTCCCCGTTTGCCCCTCCCCCCCAATCTCTTGTTTCTGTGCAAAACTCAGGATTGCCGCCGGGACAAAATAGCTCTCCTTGGTCTTGTGTGGAACTTCAGCTTCTCCAGTTCGGAGTAGTGGTTAAGTGTGCGGACTCTTATCTAGGAGAACCAGGTTTGATTCCCCACTCCTCCACTTGCAGCTGCTGGACTGGCCTTGGGTCAGCCATAACTCTCGCAGAGCTGTCCTTGAAAGGGCAGCTTCTGTCAGAGCTCTCTCTCAGCTCCATCCACCTCACAAGGGTGTCTGTTGTGGGGGAGGAAGATAAAGGAGATTATGAACCGCTCTGAGATTCGGAGTGGAGGGCGGGATATAAATCCAATATCATCATCATCATCTTCTTCTTGTTTGGTGTAGAGAGCCAGTTTGGTGTAGTGGTAAAGTGTGCGGACTCTTATCTGGGAGAACTGGGTTTGATTCCCCACTCCTCCACTTGCAGCTGCTGGAATGGCCTTGGGTCAGTCATAGCTCTGGCTGAGGTTGTCCTTGAAAGGGCAGCTGCTGTGAGAGCCCTCTCAGCCCCACCCACCTCACAGGGTGTCTGTTGTGGGGGAGGAAAGTGAAGGAGATTGTGAGCTGCTCTGAGACTCAGTGGAGGGCAGGGTATAAATCCAGTTCTTCTTCTTCAAAACTACATCAGTTTGGTGCAATGATTAAGTGCACATATGCTTCTCTGGAAAAAATGGGTTTGATTCCCCACTCCTCCACTTGCAGCTGCTGGAATGGCCTTGGGTCAGCCATAACTCTTGCAGAGCTGTCCTTGAAAGGGCAGCTTCTGTCAGAGCTCTCTCAGCCCCACCCACCTCACAGGGTGTCTGTTGTGGGGGAGGAAGATAAAGGAGATTATGAACCGCTCTGAGATTCGGAGTGGAGGGCAGGATATAAATCCAATATCATCATCTTCTTCTTCCCCTTCCCCCTCCGCCCAGGAAAACGCCCACTTCAGCATCTCGGAGTCGCTCATCGCCGCCATCGAGCTGATGAAGTGCAACATGATGAACCGGCAGCTGGAGGAAGAGGCGGACGACAGCGATAAGGAGATCCAGGAGCTGAAGCAGAAGATTCGCATCCGGAGGCAGCAGATCAGGACCCGCCAGCTCCACCCGGCTTACCAGGATGTCAGCTCCGACAGTGAGTAGTCCCTCCCAGCGTGGGCTAGAACAGAGCAGAGCAGAGGCCCGGCCTGCCTCGGCGTCCCTCAAAACAGCAGCAGTGCCACATCACTGGAATCAGGACAGGCTCTTTCCCCTTGCTCTAAACCCGGGGTGTCAAACATGTGTCCCGGGGGGCCAAATCAGCCCCTTGGAGGGCTCCTCTCAGGCTCCCGAGCAACTGGCTGTCGTCTGCTTTCTTCTCCCTCTCTCTTGCTTCCCTCTGCATCTCAGCTTGCTTTGCCAGGCTTGCTCAATCGCACAGGAGCTACAGAGCAAAGCCTCTGTTTCCTCCATTAGCTGAGGCTCCTCCCTTGGTGTGTGTGGAGGGGAGAGCTTGCTTTTGCCAGGCTCTCTCAATCGCACAGCAGAGCTACTGAGCCAAGCCTCTCTTCCTTCTATTGGCTGAGGCTCCTCCCCCTGGGGAAGGAAAGAAAGAGCCAGAGTTTCCTCGGCCCGGTTCCCTGGATCCCACGGGAGAAATACAAAGAAAGCACCTTTAAGACCAACAAGTGCTAATGCTTTAAGCATGTTTTAAGGTTTTTTTTAAATCTTTAATTGCGTTTGTCTGTGTCCTTTATGAAGTTTGTATCTCTGCTACCCGGCATTACATTTTATGATACACGTGGCCTGTCCTGACACAGTCTTATTTATGTCAGATCTGGCCCTCATAACAAATGAGTTCGACACCCATGCTCTAAACTGTGCTTCAAGGGGAGGAATCGGACAGTTATGAAAGTGTGATCCATTGATATGAAGGTCTGAAAACTTTGCACATAGAATCCTAGAGTTGGAAGGGACCTCCAGGGTCATCTAGTCCAACCCTCTGCACAATGCAGGAAACTCACAAAGAACACCCCCCCCCCCCAAATTCACAGGATCCGTGTTGCTGTCAGATGGCCACCTAGCCTCTGCTTAAAAACCTCCAAGGAAGGAGAGCCCACCACCTCCCAAGGAAGCCTATTCCACTGAGGAACTGCTCTAACGGTCAGGAAGTTCATAGAATCCTAGAGTTGGAAGGGCCCTCCAGGATTATCTAGTCCAACCTCCTGCGCAATGCAGGAAACCCACAAACACCTCCCCCTAAATTCCCAGGATCCTCATTGCTGTCAGATGACCATCTAGCCTCTGTTGAAAAACCTCCAAGGAAGGAGAGCCCACCACCTCCTGAGGAGGAAGCCTGTTCCACTGAGGAACCGCTCTAAACTCAAAATACCTCCCCCTAAATTCACAGGATCCTCATTGCTTTCAGATGGCCCTCTAGCCTCTGTTGAAAAACCTCCAAGGAAGGAGAGCCCACCACCTCCCGGGGAGGAAGCCTGTTCCACTGAGGAACTGCTCTAACGGTCAGGAAGTTCTTCCTAACGTTGAGCCGAAAACTCTTTTGATTTAATTTCAACCTCTTGGTTCTGGTCCTACCTTCCGGGGCCACAGAAAACAATTCCACCCCATCCTCTATAGAACAACCCTTCATGTACTTGAAGATGGTGATCCTATCACCTCTCAGCCGCCTCCTCTCCAGGCTAAACAGGCCCAGCTCCTTCAACCTTTCCTCATAGGTTTCTTCAGACCCTTCACCATCTTCATCGTCCTCTTCTGGACCCGTTCCAGCTTGTCTATATCCTCCTATATTGGTCACATGTGTAAATATCCCATATCTAGATATCTGCCTCATTCAAGCCCTCTCCTTCCAGGTTTCATGGCAACAGACAGCGGGTCCCAGTTCAGCTCCCGAGACTCAACACGTCTGTCTGACTCGGGCTCCGCAGAAGAGGTGGATGAGTATGAGCTCAAAGGTAGGATGGCGTAACTGGAGAGTTCTGCGTCTGTTGCAGGTGGACCAGAGGTCCATCTAGCCAAGCATTGCCCAGTCCGAAGGACAGCAGCTCTTCAAGAGTCCAAGCAGAGAAATCCCTTTCCTAGCAACTGCTACCTGAAAACCTTCTAGCTGGAGATGCCAGGGGTTGAACGTGTGTTCCATCATTGCTCTCTGGTCCTTCCCTGACAGGACTCAGTGTACAGTCCTGACGATAGGAGGGTGGTCCTCCGATATCTGTGGTTTCAGGAGGTAGCTGCTGTGCTGGTCTGCAGCGGGAGAGCTGGATTCGAGTCCAGCAACACCTCAGAGACCAACAGTGTTCCCTGACTGCTATGGGAAGGTTTTGAGTCAGGTTTTCTCCCTGGTGTGAACAACTAGGAGACCTGCTCTTGTTGACTAAAGACCAGGGCTCTTTTTGTAGCAAGAACTCCTTTGCATATTAGGCCACACACCCCTGATGTAGCCAATCCTCCGAGCTTACAGTAGGCCCTAAGAGCCCCGTAAGCTCCAGGATAATTGGCTATGGAAGAGCGGAGTGGCCTAATCCGTGTTCCCTCTACGCTGCAGAGTCTTGCGAGAAAAAAATTATACTTTGCGGAATTAAAGTTGTGAGCGGCTGGCATTCAAGTTGTGAGCTGCTGCAGTAAATTACTGTGCTCTGGGGTCATCCTTCCGGAGCCGCGACAAAAAATGTGTGAGCCGGAGGCTAAAAATCTGTGAGCTAGCTCACGCTAACTCAGCCTAGAGGGAACACTGGGCCTAATGCGTAGAGGAGTTCCTGTTTCAAAGAAAGCCCCGCTAAAGACTTGTTTCTTTTTCTTCTCTCCCACTCCCTTGGCCTGCTTTGACATGCCTAACAACGACCGTAGTAGCAGAACATCTGTGTGCGTTCCCATTGCTGGGTTCAAGAGTACATCACGAGCATTCTAGAAACCCCTGGTTACAGGGGTTAGGGGTTTCTGTGGCTGTTTCATTAAACCTGAGAAAATTGCTGAGACAGGCTCATTGTCTACGAAGCTATAAAACGTACATGTTCCATGCTTCCCCCCCCCGACTCGTCTACCCGCCCCGTTTCCTTTTTCATCTTTGGAAGGTTCTGTCGTAGGTCCGCTCAGCTAAATTTTTACAGAGGTGTAAATATCGGTCCCCCTGACCAGCTGGGATGGCCCAAGCTAGGCTGATCCGATTGGGTTCGGGAAGCTCAGCAAATTCGACCCCGGTTAGCACCCGAACCAAGGCAGGCGACGGCAAACCACCTCTGTTCATTTCTTGCCTTGAAAACCCTGCAAAGTCGCCATAGATTGGCAGTGACTTGGTAACACTTTCCACCGCCAGGTTATCGGTCTGCCTGTTTTGAGCCCCTGGGCCCTCAGGAAGATTGCTTTGAAACCTTCGATATTGCTTTGAATTTTTTTTTTTTTAAAAGGAGAACGTAGAATAGAACGCAAGGAGATAGTTCGAGCTGGGTAGCCGTGTCCGTCTGTCCGTAGCGACAGAAAAGAGCACCAGTCCGGGAGCTTCGTAAAGGCCAACGAAACTTGTGGCGGGGGAGGAGTTTTCACGAGTCACTGTTTACTACTTCAGATGGGGGGTCAGACTAGATGACCCTGGAGGTCCCTTCCGACTCTAGGATTCTGTATCTGGAGAGGTGAAGCAGCGACGCAGCAAAAGTTCGTACCGTGCCACGGATTTTGCTAGCATTCAAGGAGCTGCGCAGGGTCTGCGAGGAATCTAATTAAATCAGTTATCGCACGGAGGCAGCCAATGGCCAACCACCTCTGAAGGTCTTTTGCCTCGGAAACCCTGCGGGGTCACCGTCAATCAACTGTAGCCTGATGGCGCTTTCCGGGCTTTTTTTTTGTAGCAGGAACTCCTTTGCATATTAGGCCACATCCCTCTTGTGTAGCCGATCCTCCCAAGAGTTTACAGGGCTTTTATTACTGGGCCTACCGTAAGCTCCAGGAGGATTGGCTACATCACGGAGGGTGGGGGGGGGGGAGGTGGCCTAATATGCAAAGGAGTGCTTGCTACAAAAAAGCCCTGGCACTTTCCACCTCTAGCAGGCCTGGAGAGTCGTATCCCAGACTGTAGAGACGTTTGCTCCAGGTAGAAAGCTTGAAAACCTCCGCCCTGATGGGAAGCCCCTTTGCCTTTGGGCCTCTCTGTCCTGTCCTCCCCCTTCTTATGCTGACATCCCCCCTCCCTTCCGCCCTTTTCTGCTGACATGCGATATTTTGTCATCACCGTATCATGCAGATGGTAACGATGGATCTAACCTGATTCAAATGTCCAAGAACGGCCTGTCAGTCTCAATGGCTTCCTTGTTTTCAGGTAGTAACCTCCCCTCCTGAGTGCGTAAATGTCCGCGTCGGTCAGTCTGTGCGTCACTCGGGCAGATCTCCCTTGGGCTATCCCACCTGTTTCCCTGTAGCACTCGCGTGTTTCCGAATCCCTTTGCTTGCTTTTCCTTTAATCGCTATAACCGCAGATGACACCGTGGGGCTAAATGATCCTTACAGAGAGCCAGGGCTTTTTTTTTGTAGCAGGAACTCCTTTGCATATTAGGCCACACCCCCTCTGATGTAGCCAATCCCCCAAGAGCTGACAGGGCTCTTAGTACAGGGCCGACTGTAAGCTCCAGGAGGATTGGCTACAGCAGGGAGGTGTGGCCTAATATGCAAAGGCAGGGGTGCAATTCTAGCAGGAGCTCCTTGATGTATTAGGCCACACACCCCTGATGCAGCCAATCCTCCAAGAGCTGACAGGGCTCTTAGTACAGGGCCTACTGTAAGCTCCGGGAGGATTGGCTACAGCAGGGAGGTGTGGCCTAATATGCAAAGGCAGGGGTGCAATTCTAGCAGGAGCTCCTTGACGTATTAGGCCACACACCCCTGATGCAGCCAATCCCCCAAGAGCTTACAAAGCTCTTAGTACAGGGCCTACTGTAAGCTCTTGGAGGATTGGCTACAGCAGGGAGGTGTGGCCTAATATGCAAAGTCAGGGGTGCAATTCCAGCAGGAGCTCCTTTACGTGTTAGGCCACACACCCCTGATGTAGCCAATCCTCCAAGAGCTTACAGGGCTCTTCTTACAAGGCCTACTGTAAGCTCCAGGAGGATTGGCTACATTGGGGGGGGCGTGGCCTAATATGCAGAGGAGCTTCTGCTACAAAAAAGGCTCTGCAAAGAGCTACGGCAACACTGCAAATGTGTAAGTCTTTTACGTCGAGAGTGGACACAGATAACCAAGAGCTCATTCAGCAGACTTGGAGTACCAAACAGAAGCTAGCTGCTTCTCATGGTGTCTGAAGTATGATAGCTTTCCAGTTGTTTTAATATATATATATTTGGGTATTTATAGTCCAGTTTTTTTCTATGACACCCAAGTCCCACTAGGCTTATGCCAGTCTCTTGCTCCTCTTCTCTGCAGGGCTCCCGTCGGATTTCCCACTATCTGCCTTGGGGCTGCAACTCGCTTTGCCTTTTTTTGTGCGGCAAACAGAAACTGGTTTTTAGATGATCTTCTTTGCTGCACAAAAGAGGCGGAGCAAGTTGCAGCCCCGGGGCAGACAGCGTGAAATCCGGCGGAAGGCCTGCGGAGAAGAGGAGAGTGAGAGCGGCGTAAGGCGAGTGGGAAATCGGTCTGAGACTCAAGGCGGATTACATAGTCAACAGGATGGGACGTCCAACGCACAATACAATAAGGTCAGGGCGACAGTAGTCTGAAAACAGACAGAAATCTCCAACAGGATTATAGCAAGGCATCAGCTTTGAAACATGATAACCTTAAATGGTGCAGAAACTGCCTAGTCTGGAGCAGACTTCCAGCAATCCATAGAACAAGCCACAGTTCCTGTCCCTTTGCTTATGCTTTTTCCTGCCCATTTCATCACAAAAGATCTCTGTTTGCCCGTGCCCGAAGCCCCTCTTGAATAATTTCATTTTGCAGAGTTTGCAGAAAGCCAGGAGAGCGGGAGTCTTCCAGATCTCCTCAGGGGTGGGGGCCGCAACGGAGAAGGCCCCGCATGCAAGCGGTTGCCGATTTTGCTCTCTTGCAGAAGGCTTTATGACCGAGTTATTACGGTGGAGCATGGAGGAAAAGACAGTCTCGCAGACACGAGGGCCCAAAGGCCACAAAAGGGCTTTGAATGTGATAGCAAAGAAAAGCTTTAAATTGAGCCCAGCCTGGTGGAGGGGCTGCAGAACGGGAGTGATAGGCACGTGCCACTGAGCTCCGGATAACAGCTGAGCTGCATGTAAGAACCTAGCTGTGGCTGTAAAAGACACCTAATCCTTAGTCCAGAATTTAGTCTTTCTGCCCCCAATTTAATCTTTTATTGTTTTCGTATCATAAAAAGAACTTAGTTTCTGACAGATGCAGACAGAGGGATGAACAGCGGTCATTTCGTAGAAAAAGAGGCGCCGGAGCTCATTAGCATAGCAGATTTGCATATGCCACGCCCCGCTGGCATCACCGGAGGGCGTACTCAATTGTATCAGCTCAGCGTCTGCCTGAAAATGCTTCTTGGATGATCGTTGTCGTAATAAACCTTACTCCCATCATACTTTTAAAATTATTTTTTCCTACGTGGCCCCGTGGCGCAGAGTGGTAAAGCTGCAGTACTGAAGTCGGAGCCCTCTGCTCATGACCTGAGTTCGATCCCAGCGGAAGCTGGGTTTTCAGGTAGCCGGCTCGAGGTTGACTCAGCCTTCCGAGGTCGGTCACATGAGGACTCCGCTTGCTGGGGGGAAATTGTAAATGACTTCGAAAGGCAATGGCAAACCACCCAGTAAAAAGTCTGCTGTGAAAACGTTGTGAAAGCAACGTCACCCCAGAATCGGAAACGACTGGTGCTTGCACAGGGGACCTTTCCTTTACCTTTTTATGTGGCCACAGTGGCATGAGGAAGATTTCCATCCGTCTGCTTTCTACGTTTTGGCTATTTGTAGGGGGAAATATTAGAAAGTTTGTCAAATCTTAGAGTTCAACCAAATTCTCAAAGGAGGTTTGAAGAATGGAGCTCAGAAGCAAGTATTTGGGGCGCGGTGGGTGGAGGGGTAAGAAAGAGCACGATAAAATTTAGAGGTTCCAGAGCTCCTGCCAACAGTGACAAGCTTGCAAGAAGGGACTCTGTGTTGTAATAGCCATGCCTTGAAGTTGGTAAAGGTTGATTCACTTGGGCCGTTTTCCCTGGACGGTTGTGAACAGATTTAAGAGAAGATGATGATGCAGTTGGCCACTGTGTGAGACAGGATGCTGGACTACGTGGACCCTCACTGGTCTGACCCAGCAGGGCTCTTCTGATGTTCTTAGGAAGGCCTCAGCCCCTCTGCCCTGTTGTTGGCCCTCCAGAGAAACTGGTTGGCCACTGTGTGAGACAGGAGGCTGGACTAGATGGACCCTCACTGGTCTGACCCAGCAGGGCTCTTCTGATGTTCTTAGGAAGGCCTCAGCCCCTCTGCCCTGTTGTTGGCCCTCCAGAGAAACTGGTTGGCCACTGTGTGAGACAGGAGGCTGGACTAGATGGACCCTCACTGGTCTGATCCAGCAGGGCTCCTTTGACCAACACACATCATTCAAACAGTTAACACTTAAAAGGGAGAAGGCAGTCCTTTAGGTATTTTGGTTTCAAGCCACATAGTCCTTTGAAGGTCAAGACCATTCCTTTGAATTGTGCCCAGAAACAAATTGGAGTCAAGTAACCTCGACTCCTCGAGTCCGTCCCAGTTCTCTCAGAGCTGTTCCCTCAAGAGTAGTTTCTGTCAGAGCTCTCCCAGCTCCCACCGATCTCACAGGGTGACTGTTGTGGGGAAGGAAAGGGAAAGGAGATTGTAAGCCGCTTTGCCGCTCCAAGCGAAGGGCGGGGTATAAATCCAGTCTCCGCGTCTTCAACCGTCTGAACATTTAGTCACTCGGCAGGTGTAAAAACGTCTATGCTAACGCCTTGCTAACTTGTCTTTCCTGGTGTGCTTCTCTGGGTGATTAACAGCGAGTGAACTAGTCCCTCCTGCAGATCGCAAGCCTTTCTGTCCTTAACCCCATCCTAACCTTGCTTCCTTCCTGCGATTTTTAGGCCTCTGTGCTTGCTCCCCTCTGGTAGCAGTAGATGGCGCAGATCCGGGGGAATGACGTGGCTAGTGAAATCAGTGTGCCAAGTCTTAGCTGTGGCTAAGAATGTAAAAGACACCTAATCCTTAGTCCAGAATTTAGTCTCTCCCCCCCCCCCCCCAATTTAATCTTTTATTGTTTTTGTATCATAAAAAGAACTTAAGTTTCTGACAGATGCAGACAGGGGGATGAACAGCGGTCGTTTCGTAGAAAAAGAGGCGCCAGAGCTCATTAACACAGCTCATTAGCATAGCAGCTTTGCATATGCCACGCCCCGCTGACATCACCGGAAGGCGCACTCAATTGTATCAGCTCAGCGTCTGCCTGAAAATGCTTCTTGAATTATCGTTGTCGTAATAAACCTTGCTCTGCAGACAGCTGTTATCCCCAAGGCTTTTTGTCTAGCAGGAGCTCCTCTGCATCTTAGGCCGCACCCCCCTGACGTAGCCAGTCCTCCTGGAGCATACAGGGCTCTTCTCACAGGGCCTACTGTCAGCTCCATGAGGATTGGCTACATCGGGGCGGGGGGCGTGGCCTCATACGCAAAGGAGCTCCTGCTACAGAAGAAGCCCTTCCCACGCCCACCCCAACATCTCGTAGTGGGAAGTCCCAGGCAGTGCCTCATGCTTCCAACGTGGCAGAAGGAATTAGATAAGAATTCGGGCAAGGACTTGAGTGCAAGTCACGGACCACGAGTTACCATTCCTGATACACAGCTGCTAGAGCCAAGCCCAGATCTAAGGGGGGGTGGGGTGGGCAGAGGGGGGTGCTCGCCCCGGGCGCCCCCAAATGGGGGGCGCCAAATTGGGTATGGAGTCCATTCCATTCTATGGACCCATAAGGTAGAATGGGCCCCTAAGAGGGGGGGCGCCATCTTTTTTAATTTTGCCTCCCCCCAAAAAATATGTAGATCCGGTCCCGGCTGGAGCATTCTAGCTTTTTTGGCTAGAAGCCTTGATCCATATTCCCAGGCGGATGACATTCTCCATATATTGCGTAGAGCACAGAGCTGTAGTTGACTCTTTTGAGGGAAGCGGCTGCAGCCCTCCCCCCCTTGTAGATCACTTCCTTCTTTAACATAACCTGGGGTTGCAGCCTCAGGCGAAATCCATCCGACGTGGTCATTGTTGTATCTTATTTCTCTCTCCCCCCCTCACCGTGCTGTGACACAGATGCAGATATCAAGAGGGACACGGCTCCCTGCAAGAAGTCCTTCCTCTCCTCTGGTTCCAGGTAGGTATCTTCATCCCGAAAGCAAGTTTGGTATAGTGCTTAAGTGTGCAGACTCTTATCTGGGAGAACCGGGTTTGATTCCCCACTCCTCCACTTGCACCTGCTGGAATGGCCTTGGGTCAGTCATAGCTCTGGCAGAGCTGTTTTTGAAAGGGCAGCGTCTGTCAGAGCTCTCCCAGCCCCACCTACCTCACAGGGTGTCTGTCTCCTAAGAACCAGTTTGGTGTAGTGGTTGAGTGCGTGGACTCTTATTTGAGAGAACTGGGTTAGATTCCCCACTCCTCCACTTACAGCTGCTGGAATGGCCTTCAGTTAGTCATAGCTCTCTCAGAGCTTCCACACCTATGGAACCAGCTCCCGGAAGAAGTGCGGGCCCTGCGGAACCTTGACCGGTTCCGCAGGGCCTGCAAGACCATCCCCTTTGATGAAGCTTTCACCGACTAAAAACTGAGAGACTGCTTAAATGATTCTTGTTATCCGCTGTAATAGCACCAAGATGTTAATTTTATTGTTGTATTGTTTTTAGAATTTTTATTAATTGTTAGCTACTGTTAAATCACTGTATAATCTGTTGTATTGACTATGTTGTTAGCCGCCCTGAGCCTGCCTCGGCGGGGAGGGCGGGATATAAATAAAATGTATTATTATTATTATTGAAAGGGCAGCTTCTGTCAGAGCTCTCCCAGCCCCACCTACCTCACAGGGTGTCTGTCTCCTAAGAGCCAGTTTGGTGTAGTGGTTGAGTGCGCGGACTCTTATCTGAGAGAACTGGGTTTGATTCCCCACTCCTCCACTTGCAGCTGCTGGAATGGCCTTCAGTTAGCCATGGCTCTCTCAGAGCTGTCCTTGAAAGGGCAGCTTCTGTCCGAGCTCTCGCAGCCCCTCCTCCTCACAGGGTGTCTGTCTCCTGAGAGCCCGTTTGGTGTAGTGGTTAAGTGCGCGGGTTTGATTTCCCACTCCTCTACATGCACCTGCTGGAGTAACCTTGAGTCAGTCGCAAGTTCTTGCAGAGCTGTTCCTCTCAAGAGAAGTTTCTTTCAGAGCTCTCCCAGCTCCACTGACCTCACAGGGCATCTGTTGTGGGCTTTCTTTCAGTTTGGGGGCTCGTGCCCAAGGTGGCCTTTGGGGAGGGATCAGAAGGGAAACAGAAGCGGGCACCATGTCGGCGTTTTCTTTTCGTATTCTGCGTTGGTATTAACGGCTGCCATTTTATCCGGCAGCTTCCACTCCTTCCTTCACTCCAACTCGGCGGAGGCAGTGGCCATGGGCCTGCTGAAGCAGTTCGAAGGGATGCAGCTTCCGGCAGCCTCGGAGCTGGAGTGGCTCGTCCCGGAGCGGGACGCCCCACAAAAGGTAGGGTTTCTCTAGAGCTGTTCCAGCCAGCGGTCTCCATTATGGTCCTGCCTGCCCTTTGCAGACAAACATTCCCCCTTAAAACAGGCCAAACAAGACAAGAGCACGACCACCTCTTTCTCCTCCTCTGGACCTCTTTCTCCTCCTTTGCTTAAGAACATAAGAGAAGCCATGTTGGATCAGGCCAGTGGCCCCTCCAGTCCAATACTCTGTGCCACATAAGAACATAAGAGAAGCCATGTTGGATCAGGCCAATGGCCCATCCAGTCCAACACTCTGTGTCACATAAGAACATAAGAGAAGCCCTGTTGGATCAGGCCACTGGCCCCTCCAGTCCAACACTCTGTGTCACATAAGAACATAAGAGAAACCATGTTGGATCAGGCCAATTGCCCCTCCAGTCCAACACTCTGTGTCACAGAAGAACATAAGAGAAGCCATGTTGGATCAGGCCAGTGGCCCCTCCAGTCCAACACTCTGTGTCACATAAGAACATAAGAGAAGCCATGTTGAATTAGGCCAGTGGCCCCTCCAGTCCAACACTCTTAGTCACATAAGAACATAAGAGAAGCCATGTTGAATCAGGCCAGTGGCCCATCCAGTCCAACACTCTGCGTCGCATAAGAACATAAGAGAAGCCATGTTAGATCAGGCCAGTGGCCCATCCAGTCCAACACTCTGTGTCACATAAGAACATAAGAGAAGCCATGTTGGATCAGGCCAGTGGCCCCTCCAGTCCAACACTCTGTGTCACATAACATAAGAGAAGCCGTGTTGGTCAGGCCAGTGGCCCATCCAGTCCAACACCCTGTGTCACATAAGAACATAAGTGGAGCCATGTTAGTTCAGGCCAATGGCTCATCCAGTCCAACACTCTGTGTCACATAAGAACATAAGAGAAGCCAAGTTGGATCAGGCCAGTGGCCCATCCAGTCCAACACTCTGTGTCACATAAGAACATAAGTGGAGCCATGTTGGATCAGGCCAATGGCTCATCCAGTCCAACACTCTGTGTCACATAAGAACATAAGAGAAGCCGTGTTGGATCAGGCCAGTGGCCCATCCATTCCTACACTCTGTGTCACACAGTGGCCAAAAAATTATATATATATACACACACATGTATACACACTGTGGCTAACAGCCACTGATGGACCTCTGCTCCATATTTTTATCCAATCCCCTCTTGAAGCTGGCTATTCTTGTAGCCGCCATCACCTCCTGTGACGGAACCGGCTCGATTCTGCCTTCAGACCCAGTTCCGTCAGCTCCCTATTGAGTCGCCAACTCCTGGAGGGAGCTATTTCTCCTCCTGCCCCTTGGGCTTGCTGCCACCACCTGCTCAGTCTAGGGGTTCAGATTGAGAGGAACAGGACTCCCAATCCCCCTCTCCAGCTATGAGGCCAGGCCTCAAGGTCCTCTACCACCCTGTACTTGGGTTTCACAGAGACCTCAGCACTTCTTTGGGGCACCCCTGGAGGATTGGCACCTTCTCCAACTGCATGCCTTCCCCCTTCCCTGGGGCCCCCTTCTTAAAACAGCGTGGTCTAAGCGGTTTGGGGATCTATGTGGTACAGAGATGGACTGCCAGCATTTAAAACAGTAAAAATATTTAATTAAAAGAGAAAAAGATAAGAAAAGAAGAACAAAACAAAAACAGTTGCTTGTAAAAGGTTGCACAGCACAGCACACGCACAGCAAACAGCATGACAAAGAAAAGTTGATTACAAACGCATCCTATTGTCCCTGGCCTAAACTTGCCCTGTCTTGCGGATGACTTACTTGGTCTGACTACCTGGGGGCCTTTTCCTGCGTAAATAGGCCACTTCCCCAGGCAGGAGCTCCCAGGCTCACATCCGTCTCCGTGGAGTGCTAGCTGAGAACTGACTTCTCTTCCTGCCTAACACATGCCAAGAACAAAAGAACTTCCTGCCTCTCTAGGAGACTTTCCCCCTAGAGTTGTTGGTTTGGCTCTGGAAGGGAGGGGGGAGTCAGGGGAAGGCTAGGCCAAAGCCTGCTTAGGAGTTTCATGTTTTCCCCCCCAATGAAGCACCAACATTGACTAAAATGGCGTTTCTCCACACCTCCTTTGGCAGTGAATTCCACATCTAAATCACCCTTTGGGTGAAGAAGTACTTCCTTTTATCCGTTTTAACCTGACTGCTCAGCAATTTCATGGAATACCCACGAGTTCTCGTCTTGTGAGAAAGGGAGAAAAGGACTTCTTCCTCTACTTTCTCCATCCTTGCATAATCTTATAAACCTCTATCATGTCACCCCGCAGTCGACGTTTCTCTAAGCTAAAGAGCCCCAAGCGTTTTAACCTTTCTTCATAGGGAAAGTGTTCCAAACCTTTAATCATTCTAGTTGCCCTTTTCTGAACTTTCTCCAAAGCTATAATATCCTTTTTGAGGTGCGGCGACCAGAACTGCACACAGTACTCCAAATGAGACCGCACCATCTATTTGTACAGGGGCATTATGATACTGGCTGATTTGTTTTCAGTTCCCTTCCCAATAATTCCCAGCATGGCGTTGGCCTTTTTTATTGCAATCGCACACTGTCTTGACATTTTCAGTGAGTTCTCTACCTCGACCTCAAGACCTCTCTCTTGGTCAGTCTCTGCCAGCTCACAACCCCTTGACTTGTATTTGTAGCTGAGATTCTTGTATTCTCCTAGCTGGTAGAGACCTTGCAAAGCCCTGACCAGTAACTCGCTGTTGGTTTTCAGGGCCCCAGGCTGACTCTCAAAAAGCTCCTTAAGCGGCCCAAGTGGTATAAGAAAAGGCAGCTTTCCAAGAAGCTGCAGCTGGTAACGTCCGATGGGTAGTGTGTGTGTTCACCGTGTGCTCTAACAGCCTTTATTAATTGCCCGTCTGGGATGCCAAGGTGTGTTTGTGTGGAGTGTGTGTGTGGTTGCACTCCTTGGATGCAGGGGCTGGGCTCAAAGAAGAACTCTATAAGAAGGGTCGCAGATCTCATGCCAAGCCAACAGTAATTTCGCCATTTCAAGTGGCAGGTTTGATTCCCCCCACTCCTCCACTTGCAGCTGCCGGAATGGCCTTGGGTCAGCCATAGCTCTGGCAGGAGTTGTCCTTGAAAGGGCAACTTCTGTCAGAGCTCTCTCAGCCTCACCCGTCTCACAGGGTGTCTGTTGTGGGGGAGGAAGGTAAAGGAGATTGTGATCCGCTGTTCATCCTTTGGGGGGTGGGCGTTGCTGAAATTTGACATGGCAGGATTGCACAGTAGGTGAGTGGCAGAAGGAAAGACAGGAGTACAGTTGGAAGAGAGGTGTTTCGCACCCCAACGCTCATAGTACGAAGAAGAAGATGTTGGATTTATATCCTGCATTATACTCTGAATCACAGAGTCTCAGAGCGGCTTACAATCTCCTTTATCTCCTTCCCCCCCGCACAGACACACAACGGACACTCTGAGGTGGGTGGGGCTGAGAGAGCTCTTATAGCAGCTGCCCTTGCAAGGACAACTCTGCGAGAGCTATGGCTGAGCCAAGGACATTCCAGCAGGTGCAAGTGGAGGAGTGGGGAATCAAACCCGGTTCTCCCGGATAAGAGTCTGCGCACTTAACCGCTACACCAAACTGACATGAAGTCATATCAGAATAAGTCCGCATGTGATCAATATTGGGTTAAATGTAAACAAAGAAACACATTTGCCTTGGAAGCACAGGAGCTACACAGCATTCCCCGTCCTCCACGTTTCCCGGTTAAGGGGAAAATGCTGTTCAAACCAATTACAAAGATGATCTGACTCCACTGGTAACAAGAGAGAGAACTTTTTACTTGCAAAAATGGAAGCACGTCTTACACGACATATAAATGTAGGCACATCTAACTTAACTTTGAACAGATTAACTTCCAAAAAGGTTTGGAGAGCTAGTTTGGTGTAGCAGTGAAGTGTTCAGACTCTTTATCTGGGAGAATCGGGCTTGATTCCCCACTCCTCCACTTGCACCTACTGGAATGGCCTTGGGTTAGCCAGAGCTCTGGCAGAGGCTGTCCTTGAAAGGGCAGCTGCTGTGAGAGCCTTCTCAGCCTCACCCACCTGCCTCACAGGGTGTCAGTTGTGGTGGGGGGAGAAGATGTAGGAGATTGTAAGCCACTCTGAGACTCTGTCCTTGAAGGGGCAACTTCTAGGAGAGCTCTCTCAGCCTCACCTGCTTCACAGTTTGTCTGTTGTGGGGGAGGAAGGGAAAGGAAATTTTGAGTCACTCTGAGACTCTGTCCTTGAAAGGGCAGCTTCTGAGAGAGCTCTCTCAGCCCACCTGCGTGTTAGGGTGTCTGTTGTGGCGGAGGAGGGGAAAGGAGATTGTAGGCTGCTCTGAGACTATATCTTTGAAAGGGCAGCTGCTGTGAGAGCCCTCTCAGCCCCACTCACCTCACAGGGTGTTCTGTTGTGGGGGGAGAAGATATAGGAGATTGTGAGCCGCTCTGAGTCTCTGATTCAGGGAGAAGGGCGGGGTATAAATCTGCCCCCACCTCACAGGGTGTCTGTTGTAGGGGAGAAGATAGAGGAGATTGTGAGCCGCTCTGAGTCTCTGATTTGGGGAGAAGGGCGGGGTATAAATCTGCCCCAACCTCACAGGGTGTCTGTTGTAGGGGAGAAGATAGAGGAGATTGTGAGCCGCTCTGAGTCTCTGATTTGGGGAGAAGGGCGGGGTATAAATCTGCCCCCACCTCACAGGGTGTCTGTTGTGGGGGGGAGAAGATAGAGGAGATTGTGAGCCGCTCTGAGTCTCTGATTCAGGGAGAAGGGGTGGGGTATAAATCTGCCCCCACCTCACAGGGTGTCTGTTGTAGGGGAGAAGATAGAGGAGATTGTGAGCCGCTCTGAGTCTCTGATTTGGGGAGAAGGGCGGGGTATAAATCTGCTCCCACCTCACAGGGTGTCTGTTGTGGGGGGAGAAGATAGAGGAGATTGTGAGCCGCTCTGAGGCTCTGATTCGGGGAGAAGGGCGGGGTATAAATCTGCCCCCACCTCACAGGGTGTCTGTTGTGTGGGGAGAAGATAGAGGAGATTGTGAGCCGCTCTGAGTCTCTGATTCGGGGAGAAGGGTGGGGTATAAATCTGTCCCCACCTCACAGGGTCTGTTGTGCGGGGAGAAGATATAGGAAATTGTAAGCCGCTCTGAGTCTCTGATTCAGGGAGAAGGGCAGGGTATAAATCTGCAATTCTTCTTCTTCTAATTTGCTACAGCTCCAAGCCCAGGTAAGAGGGAGAATAAGAGGTTCTAAATAAGATTAAAAACAGAAGGCAAGCTAAGGCAAAGAGGCTTAAATCTAACCAATGAGAGTGTGGGGTCTGATACACCCTTGCGAGAGAATTCCCTGAAGCCTTTCCATCCCAGATCCTCTCGAAGGCAGAATTATAATATCCAACAATTGACACCCTGTAGGAGAGCAGAAGGCCTGGAAGTCACCATTTGCGTGTTGGAGGGTTTTTTGGTTTTGTTTTTTGCAGAAACGGAACAGCCGTGTTTACAACTCACTGCGTATTAAAGGCCCATCCAAACCCCATGCCTTTTAAGCACTGCTGAAAGTGACTAATCGCACCAGCTTGAGCCCTCGTAACATGGCTGATGGCCCTCACCAGCTTCCGCTGCTGCTGTTTTCCTCACCCCCCTTGCTCATCAGTTTCGCGCCGGCGCTGTAGATAGGCCTCAGTTGCGTGACCCGCGATTCGGCCCCTCGGCTTCCCAGAAGATGCTCCTCTTCTCCAGTTGCCACAGCTTAAGAGCGATGGCCCCCATTTTGGCCCCGCTGATGGACCTTGCAAATGGTTCTTGGGGTTTTTGGCCACGGGGTGACACAAATTGTTGGATTGGATGGGCTGTTTGGCCCGAGCCAGCATGGCTTCGCTCCTGTTCTTATCCTTGTCAAAAAATGCTTCGTTTATGTCAAAGGGAAGGGTGTTATTTAAAACACGTCACAGAGAACCATCCGGTGGGATCATGTTTTGGCACTGTGGGAATACAAAAAATTGGACGTCAGAGACTCCCAGGGTGCTTTAAAGGTTGGGAAAATTCAGTTAGTCCTTGGATGAGAGAGCAACAAGGAAGACCAGGGTCGCTACACGGAGGCAGGGAGTGGCAAAACCACCTCTCAGTGTCCCTTGCCCATAAAACCCAAGAGCCAGGAGGCAACATCAGGGGAAGGCCTTGGTCTGTATGCCCTAATTGGGCCCTGTGTGACACAGGATGCTGGACTAAATGGACCCTCACTGATCTAATTCAGCAGAGCTTTTCTTACGAAGGCCTCAGCCTCTCTGCCCTGTTGTTGGCCCTCCAGAGGAACTGGGTGGCCACTGTGTGAGGCAGGATGCTGGACTAGAGGGGCCCTCACTGGACTGACCCAGCAGGGGTCTTCTGATGTTCTTAGGAAGGCCTCAGCCTCTCTGCCCTGTTGCAGGCCCTCCAGAGGAATTGGCTGGCCTCTGTGTGAGACAGGAGGCTGGACTAGAAGGACCCTCACTGGTCTGACCCAGCAGGGCTTTTCTGTGCCCTGTTGTTGGCCCCTCCAGAGGAACTGGCTGGCCTCTGTGTGAGGCAGGATGCTGGACTAGATGGACCCTCACTGGTCTGATCCAGCAGGGCTCTTCGGATGTTCTTAGGAAGGCCTCAGCCTCTCTGCCCTGTTGTTGGCCCTCCAGAGGAACAGGTTGGCCCCTGTGTGAGACAGGAGGCTGGACCAGATGGACCCTCACTGGTCTGATCCAACAAGGCTCTTCTGATGTTCTTAGGAAGGCCTCAGCCTCTCTGCCCTGTTGTTGGCCCTCCAGAGGAACAGGTTGGCCCCTGTGTGAGACAGGAGGCTGGACTAGATGGACCCTCACTGGTCTGATCCAGCAGGGCTTTTCTGATGTTCTTAGGAAGGCCTCAGCCTCTCTGCCCTGTTGTTGGCCCTCCAGAGGAACAGGTTGGCCCCTGTGTGAGACAGGAGGCTGGACTAGATGGACCCTCACTGGTCTGATCCAGCAGGGCCCTTCCTATGTTCTTATGAAGGCCTCAGCCTCTCTGCCCTGTTGTTGTCCCTTCAGAGGAACTGGTTGGCCACTTTGTGAGGCAGGATGCTGGACTAGATGGACCCTCACTGGTCTGATCCAACAAGGCTCTTCTGATGTTCTTATGAAGGCCTCAGCCTCTCTGCTCTGTTGCTGGCCCTCCAGAGGAACTGGCTGGCCACTGTGTGAGACAGGAGGCTGGACTAGATGGACCCTCCCTGGTCTGACCCAGCAGGGCTCTTCTGATGTTCTTAGGAAGGCCTCGGCCTCTCTGCCCTGTTGCTGGCCCTCCAGAGGAACTGGTTGGCCTCTGTGTGAGACAGGAGGCTAGACTAGATGGACCCTCACTGGTCTGACCCAGCAGGGCTCTTCTGATGTTCTCATGAAGGCCTCGGCCTCTCTGCCCTGTTGCTGGCCCTCCAGAGGAACTGGTTGGCCACTGTGTGAGGCAGGATGCTGGACTAGATGGGACTCTCACTGGTCTGATCTAGCAGGGCTCATCTGATGTTCTTATGAAGGCCTCGGCCTCTCTGCCCTGTTGTTGGCCCTCCAGAGGAACTGGCTGGCCACTGTGTGAGACAGGATGCTGGACTAGATGGACCCTCACTGGTCTGACCCAGCAGGGCTCTTCTGATGTTCTTCTCAGGGGAAGGCCTCAGCTCTCTGCCCTGTTGTTGTCCCTCCAGAGAACTGGTTGGCCACTGTGTGAGGCAGGATGCTGGACTAGATGGACCCTCAACTGGTCTGATCTAGCAGGCCTCTTCTGATGTTCTTATGAAGGCCTCAGCCTCTCTGCCTGTTGCTGGCCCTCCCAGAGGAACTGGTTGGCCACTGTGTGAGGCAGGATGCTGGACTAGATGGACTCTCACTGGTCTGATCTAGCAGGGCTCATCTGATGTTCTTATGAAGGCCTCGGCCTCTCTGCCCTGTTGTTGGCCCTCCAGAGGAACTGCTGGCCACTGTGTGAGACAGGATGCTGACTAGATGGACCCTCACTGGTCTGACCCAGCAGGGCTCTTCTGATGTTCTTCTCAGGGAAAGGCCTCAGCCTCTCTGCCTGTTGTTGTCCCTCCAGAGGAACTGGGTGGCACTGTGTGAGGAAGGATGCTGGACTAGATGGACCACTGGTCTGATCCAGCAGGGCCCATCTGATGTTATTATGAAAGCCTCAGCCCTTGTGCCCTGTTGTTGGCCCTCCAGAGGAACTGGTTGACACTGGGTGAGACAGGATGCTGGATCAGATGAACCCTCCCTGGTCTGACCCAGCAGGGCCTCTTCTGATGTTCTTATGAAGGCCTCAGCCCCTCTGCCCTGTTGTTGGCCCTCCAGAGAAACTGGTTGGCCACTGTGTGAGACAGGATGGTGGACTCGATGGACCACTGGTCTCATCCTGCAGAGCTCTTCTGATGTTCTTATGAAGGCCTCAACCTCTATGCTCTGTTGTTGGCCCTCCAGAGAAACCAGATAGCCCCTGTGTGAGACAGGATGGTGGACTTGATGGACCCTCACTGGTCTGATCCAGCAGGGCTCTTCTCATGTTCTTATGAAGGCCTCAGCCTGTATGCTCTGTTGTTGGCCCTCCAGAGAAACTGGTTGGCCACTGTGTGAGACAGGATGGTGGACTCGATGGACCACTGGTCTCATCCTGCAGGGCTCTTCTGATGTTCTTATGAAGGCCTCAACCTCTATGCTCTGTTGTTGGCCCTCCAGAGAAACCAGATAGCCACTGTGTGAGACAGGATGGTGGACTTGATGGACCCTCACTGGTCTGATCCAGCAGGGCTCTTCTGATGTTCTTATGAAGCCCTCAACCTCTATGCTCTGTTGTTGGCCCTCCAAAGAAGCCAGATGGCCACTGTGCGAGAGAATGGTGGACTCGATGGACCCTCACTGGTCTGATCCAGCAGGGCTCTTCTGATGTTCTTATGAAGGCCTCGGCCTCTCTGCCTTGTTGTTGTCCCTCCGGAGGAACTGGTCGGCCACTGTGTGAGGCAGGATGCTGGACTAGATGGACCACTGGTCTGATTCAGCAGAGCTTTTTTCATGTTCAGGGAAGAACAGCAGGAATTTCAATTGCAACTGAAGTTGTCATTACACTTATTCTGTATTTTAGTTTTATTACTATCAATAAATGTGCATTCGTATCAAGGTATAAGGGAACAGTTGTCCCCCCCCCGCCCCGTTCCTTTTCTTTGGGGACTTGAGTGGAGCAGAGGCACTCGGGGGGGGGGGGGGAGGATGGGAAAACCGTCCCCACTTTGACCCACACTTGCTGGGTCGAAGGGTACACGTATTGCCTGTGGCTACCGCGGCACTGACTCCTCCTCTTTGTCCTCTCGCAGCTGTTGCCGATCCCAGATTCCGTTCCCATCTCCCCCGACGATGGAGAACATGCCGATATTTACAAACTCCGAATCCGGGTGCGGGGAAACCTGGAATGGGCCCCCCCACGACCGCAGATCATCTTCAACATTCATCCGGCCCCAACGTAAGAAGACCGATGGCTTTTAGCCTGCAGCAGAACGTGTGTGTGTGTGTGTGCGTGCAGGGGTTTTTTTTGAGCAGGAACGCACAGAAATGCAGTTCTAGCGGGTGGGCTTGGTGTCAGGGGGTGTGGCATAATATGCAAATGAGTTTCTGCCGGACCTTTTTTTTAAAAAGGGAAAGCCCATCAGGAACTCATTGGCGTATTAAATCACACCCCCTGACACCGCCATTGTTTCACACGGGGCTTTGTGTGTGTGTGGGGGGGGGGTCCAGCAGGAACTCAGTTGCATATTAGGCCACACCCCCTGACGGCAGGCCAATCGGAACTGTGTTCCTGCTTTAAAAAAGCCCTGTGAAAAACAATGGTGAGATCAGGGGGTGTGCCCCTAATATGCAAATGAGTTCCTGCTGGACTTCTTTTTTTTTATCTTTTTTAGAAAAAGGCGCTGTGAGAAACAATGGTGGTGTCAGGGGGTGTGGCCTAATATGCAAATGAGATTCTGCTGGGATTTTTCTACCAAAAAGCCCTGCGGGAAACAATGGTGGTGTCAGGGGGTGTGGCCTAATATGCAAATGAGATCGTGCTGGGATTTTTTATATTTTTTTTTGTCGAAAAAGCCCTGTGAGAAACAATGGTGACATCGGAGGGTGTTCACTAATGTGCAAATGAGTCCCTGCTGGACTTTTTTGGGTAGAAAACGGCCCTGTGAGAAACAGTGATGTCAGGGGGTGTAGCTTAATATGCAAATGAGATTCTGCTGCAATTTTTCTGCAAAAAAAGCCCTGTGAGAAACAATGGTGGAGTCAGGGGTGTGGCCTAATATGCAAATGAGATCATGCTGGGCTTTTTTTTTTTTTTTTTAAAGAAAAAGCCCTGTGAGAAACAATGGCAGCATCGGGGGGGGGGGGGAGGGTGTCCTAATATGCAACTGAGTTTCTTCTGGGCTTTTTCTACAAAAAAATTGGATTTACAGACATGCTCGAAATGGCTTGTCTCAGGAACAGCAAAAAGGGTTTCAAAGGGAAAAAGAGCTAGATTCAGGTCGCCAGCACCTTAGAGACCAAGCAGCTTTTCAGGGCATAAGCTTCTGAGAGTCAAAGCTGTTCTGTTAAAGGAATAAATGCTGCGAACACCACCCATTCATAAGAACATAAGAAGGTCCCTGCGGGATCAGACCAATACGATCCTATTAAAGTCATATTGCCCTAAAATCCTCTCGTGAGTGTTATACGACCTGTGTGAAGAAATGTTCAGTGTTGGCGGCCATAAGTTTCGTTTGGTTTGTTTGTTTTACCATCCCTGTTTTGTCTCCGGCTAGGCGGAAAGTGGTTGTGGCGAAGCAGAATTACCGCTGCGCAGGCTGTGGGATCAGGACAGACCCCGGTGAGTTCTGTAGACCCTTTTCTCGTGCCTTTGATTTCAGAGGCTTGGCACGGTCCAGATCTTCACAGGCAAGGGTGGTGCTCCGTCTGTGAAGGAACGGGTCCAGAAGGCTTCCTGTTCCTTCAGGTGGGTCCCTGGGAGATGGGGAAATTCGGCACCCATCCCAAGGTTCTGCTCAGGAATGCCGTCCCTTCCACTTGCTCCCCGGGGCTGCCAAAAGCAAGCTGGACAACAGCTGGTGCTAACAGTGTGATGCGTTGGCTAAAAAGGCCAATGCAATTTGGGGCTGTAGCAACAGAAGTATAGCGTCCAGTTCACGTGAAGTGATGGTATCGCTTTACTCTGTCCTGGTTAGACCTCACCTGGAGTATTGTGTTCAATGTTTAGCTAGGAAAAAATCCAATGCATGGTTATAGAATGGGGAAGACTTGTCTTAGCAGTAGTCAGTGCGAAAAGGATCTCGGGGTCTTAGTGGATCATATGCTGAACTTGAGTCAACTTTGTGATGCAGCAGCTAAAAAGGCCAATGCAATTTTGCGCTGTATCAACAGAAGTCTAGTGTCCAGATCACATGAAGTGATGCTATCGCTTTACTCTGCTCTGGTAAGACCTCACCTGGAGTATTGTGTTCAGTTTTGGGCACTACATTTTAAGAAGGATATAGACAAGTTGGAATGGGTCCAGAGGAGGGCAACGAAGATGGTGAGGGGTCTGGAGACCAAGTCCTATGAGGAAAGGTTGAAGGAGCTGGGGATGTTTAGCCTGGAGAGAAGGCGGCTTCAAGTCCTTGAAGGGGTGTCCTATAGAGGATGGGGTGGAATTGTTTTCTGTGGCCCCAGAAGGTAGGACCAGAACCAACGGGTTGAAATTAAATCAAAAGAGTTTCCAGCTCAACATTCGGAAGAACTTCCTGACCGTTAGAGCGGTTCCTCAGTGGAACAGGCTTCCTCGGGAGGTGGTGGGCTCTCCTTCCTTGGAGGTTTTTTAACAGAGGCTAGATGGCCCAGAGGCTAGCAAGGAGGATCCTGTGAATTTAGGGGGAGGTATTTGTGGGTTTCCGGCGTTGTGCAGGGGGTTGGACTAGATGACCCCGGAGGTCCCTTCCAACTCTATGATTCTATGCAGGGCGCTTTTTTGAGCAGGAACACACAGGAGCGCAGTTCCGGCTGGCTTGGTGTCAGGGGATGTGGCCTGAAATGCAGATGAGTTCCTGCTGGGCTTTTTAAACAAAAATATCCCTGATTCTATGAATTAAAAGAGTACACATGTTCTGTACAAGCATTCAGGTTGAGCAAAGGTACAACGAAAAGGTGAGAATGTGCAGTCCTCTTTCCCCGCATTCAGTAGTTATCATAAACAATGTTTAAATAGGCAGGCTAGGGCAGCGGTGTCAAAGTCATTTGTTATGAGGGCCAGATCTGACATAAATGAGACCTTCTTGGGCCGGGCCATTTGTGTATCTATTTAAGATTAGGTAGCAGAGATATAAACTTTTTAAAGGACACAGACAAACATGACGGGGGGCGGGGTATAAATCTGCCCCCACCTCACAGGGTGTCTGTTGTGGGGGGAGAAGATAGAGGAGATTGTGAGCCGCTCGGAGTCTCTGATTCGGGGAGAAGGGCGGGGTATAAATCTGCCCCCACCTCACAGGGTGTCTGTTGTGGGGGGAGAAGATAGAGGAGATTGTGAGCCGCTCGGAGTCTCTGATTCGGGGAGAAGGGCGGGGTATAAATCTGCCCCCACCTCACAGGGTGTCTGTTGTGGGGGGAGAAGATAGAGGAGATTGTGAGCCGCTCGGAGTCTCTGATTCGGGGAGAAGGGCGGCGTATAAATCTGCCCCCACCTCACAGGGTGTCTGTTGTGGGGGGAGAAGATAGAGGAGATTGTAAACCGCTGTGAGTCTCTGATTCAGGGAGAAGGGCGGGGTATAAATCTGCCCCCACCTCACAGGGTGTCTGTTGTGGGGGGAGAAGACATAGGAGATTGTGAGCCGCTCTGAGTCTCTGATTCAGGGAGAAGGGCGGGGTATAAATCTGCCCCCACCTCACAGGGTGTCTGTTGTGGGGGGAGAAGATAGAGGAGATTGTGAGCCGCTCGGAGTCTCTGATTCGGGGAGAAGGGCGGGGTATAAATCTGCCCCCACCTCACAGGGTGTCTGTTGTGGGGGAGAAGATAGAGGAGATTGTGAGCCGCTCGGAGTCTCTGATTCGGGGAGAAGGGCGGCGTATAAATCTGCCCCCACCTCACAGGGTGTCTGTTGTGGGGGGAGAAGATAGAGGAGATTGTAAACCGCTGTGAGTCTCTGATTCAGGGAGAAGGGCGGGGTATAAATCTGCCCCCACCTCACAGGGTGTCTGTTGTGGGGGGAGAAGATAGAGGAGATTGTGAGCCGCTCTGAGTCTCTGATTCAGGGAGAAGGGCGGGATATAAATCTGCCCCCACCTCACAGGGTGTCTGTTGTGGGGGAGAAGATAGAGGAGATTGTGAGCCGCTCTGAGTCTCTGATTCAGGGAGAAGGGCGGGGTATAAATCTGCCCCCACCTCACAGGGTGTCTGTTGTGGGGGGAGAAGATAGAGGAGATTGTGAGCCGCTCTGAGTCTCTGATTCAGGGAGAAGGGTGGGGTATAAATCTGCCCCCACCTCACAGGGTGTCTGTTGTGGGGGAGAAGATAGAGGAGATTGTGAGCCGCTCTGAGTCTCTGATTCAGAGAGAAGGGCGGGGTATAAATCTGCCCCCACCTCACAGGGTGTCTGTTGTGGGGGGAGAAGATATAGGAGATTGGGAGCCGCTCTGAGTCTCTGATTCAGGGAGAAGGGTGGGGTATAAATCTGCCTCCACCTCACAGGGTGTCTGTTGTGGGGGGAGAAGATAGAGGAGATTGTGAGCCGCTCTGAGTCTCTGATTCAGAGAGAAGGGCGGGGTATAAATCTGCCCCCACCTCACAAGGTGTCTGTTGTGGGGGGAGAAGATAGAGGAGACTGTGAGCCGCTCTGAGTCTCTGATTCAGGGAGAAGGGCGGGGTATAAATCTGCCCCCACCTCACAGGGCTTCTGTTGTGGGGGGAGAAGATAGAGGAGATTGTGAGCCGCTCTGAGTCTCTGATTCAGGGAGAAGGGCGGGGTATAAATCTGCCCCCACCTCACAGGGCTTCTGTTGTGGGGGGAGAAGATAGAGGAGATTGTGAGCCGCTCTGAGTCTGTGATTCAGGGAGAAGGGCGGGGTATAAATCTGCCCCCACCTCACAGGGTGTCTGTTGTGGGGGGAGAAGATATAGGAGATTGGGAGCCGCTCTGAGTCTCTGATTCAGGGAGAAGGGCGGGGTATAAATCTGCCCCCACCTCACAGGGTGTCTGTTGTGGGGGGGAGAAGATAGAGGAGATTGTGAGCCGCTCTGAGTCTCTGATTCAGGGAGAAGGGCGGGGTATAAATCTGCCCCCACCTCACAGGGTGTCTGTTGTGGGGGGAGAAGATAGAGGAGATTGTGAGCCGCTCTGAGTCTCTGATTCAGGGAGAAGGGCGGAGTATAAATCTGCCCCCACCTCACAGGGTGTCTGTTGTGGGGGGAGAAGATAGAGGAGATTGTGAGCCGCTCTGAGTCTCTGATCCAGGGAGAAGGGCGGGGTATAAATCTGCCCCCACCTCACAGGGTGTCTGTTGTGGGGGGAGAAGATAGAGGAGATTGTGAGCCGCTCTGAGTCTCTGATTCAGGGAGAAGGGCGGGGTATAAATCTGCCCCCACCTCACAAGGTGTCTGTTGTGGGGGGGAGAAGATAGAGGAGATTGTGAGCCGCTCTGAGTCTCTGATTCAGGGAGAAGGGCGGGGTATAAATCTGCCCCCACCTCACAGGGTGTCTGTTGTGGGGGGAGAAGATAGAGGAGATTGTGAGCCGCTCTGAGTCTCTGATTCAGGGAGAAGGGCGGGGTATAAATCTGCCCCCACCTCACAGGGTGTCTGTTGTGGGGGGAGAAGATAGAGGAGATTGTGAGCCGCTCTGAGTCTCTGATTCAGGGAGAAGGGCGGGGTGTAAATCTGCCCCCACCTCACAGGGTGTCTGTTGTGGGGGGAGAAGATAGAGGAGATTGTGAGCCGCTCTGAGTCTCTGATTCAGGGAGAAGGACGGGGTGTAAATCTGCCCCCACCTCACAGGGTGTCTGTTGTGGGGGGAGAAGACATAGGAGATTGTGAGCCGCTCTGAGTCTCTGATTCAGGGAGAAGGACAGGGTGTAAATCTGCCCCCACCTCACAGGGTGTCTGTTGTGGGGGAAGAAGATAGAGGAGATTGTGAGCCGCTCTGAGTCTCTGATTCAGGGAGAAGGGCGGGGTATAAATCTGCCCCCACCTCACAGGGTGTCTGTTGTGGGGGGAGAAGATAGAGGAGATTGTGAGCCGCTCTGAGTCTCTGATTCAGGGAGAAGGGCGGGGTATAAATCTGCCCCCACCTCACAAGGTGTCTGTTGTGGGGGGGAGAAGATAGAGGAGATTGTGAGCCGCTCTGAGTCTCTGATTCAGGGAGAAGGGTGGGGTATAAATCTGCCCCCACCTCACAGGGTGTCTGTTGTGGGGGGAGAAGATAGAGGAGATTGTGAGCCGCTCTGAGTCTCTGATTCAGGGAGAAGGGCGGGGTATAAATCTGCCCCCACCTCACAGGGTATCTGTTGTGGGGGGAGAAGACATAGGAGATTGTGAGCCGCTCTGAGTCTCTGATTCAGGGAGAAGGACGGGGTGTAAATCTGCCCCCACCTCACAGGGTGTCTGTTGTGGGGGAAGAAGATAGAGGAGATTGTGAGCCGCTCTGAGTCTCTGATTCAGGGAGAAGGGCGGGGTATAAATCTGCCCCCACCTCACAGGGTGTCTGTTGTGGGGGGAGAAGACATAGGAGATTGTGAGCCGCTCTGAGTCTCTGATTCAGGGAGAAGGGCGGGGTATAAATCTGCCCCCACCTCACAGGGTGTCTGTTGTGGGGGGAGAAGATAGAGGAGATTGTGAGCCGCTCTGAGTCTCTGATTCAGGGAGAAGGACGGGGTATAAATCTGCCTCCACCTCACAGGGTGTCTGTTGTGGGGGGAGAAGATAGAGGAGATTGTGAGCCGCTCTGAGTCTCTGATTCAGGGAGAAGGGCGGGGTATAAATCTGCCCCCACCTCACAGGGTGTCTGTTGTGGGGGGAGAAGATAGAGGAGATTGTGAGCCGCTCTGACTCTCTGATCCAGGGAGAAGGGCGGGGTATAAACCTGCCCCCACCTCATAGGGTGTCTGTTGGGGGAGAAGATAGAGGAGATTGTGAGCCGCTCTGAGTCTCTGATTCAGGGAGAAGTGCGGGGTATAAATCTGCCCCCACCTCACAGGGTGTCTGTTGTGGGGGGAGAAGATATAGATTATGAGCCGCTCTGAGTCTCTGATTCAGGGAGAAGGGCGGGGTATAAATCTGCCCCCACCTCACAGGGTGTCTGTTGTGGGGGGAGAAGATAGAGGAGATTGTGAGCCGCTCTGAGTCTCTGATTCAGGGAGAAGGGCGGGGTATATATCTGCCTCCACCTCACAGGGTGTCTGTTGTGGGGGGAGAAGATAGAGGAGATTGTGAGCCGCTCTGAGTCTCTGATTCAGGGAGAAGGGCGGGGTATAAATCTGCCCCCACCTCACAGGGTGCCTGTTGTGGGGGGAGAAGATAGAGGAGATTGTGAGCCGCTCTGAGTCTCTCATTCAGGGAGAAGGGCGGGGTATAAATCTGCCCCCACCTCACAGGGTGTCTATTGTGGGGGGAGAAGATATAGGAGATTGTGATTCACTCTGAGACTCTGATTCAGAGAGAAGGGCGGGTATAAATCTGCAGTCGTCTTCTTTTTCTAGAGCCCTCTCAGTCCCACCCACCTCACAGGGTGTCTGTTGTGGGGGAAGGAGGTAAGCGAAATTGTAAGCTGCTCTGAGTCTCTGATTCAGAGAGAAGGGCGGCGTATAAATCTGCAGTCTTCTTCTTCCTCCACTTGCAGCTGCTGGAATGGCCTTGGGTCAGCCATAGCTATGGCAGGAGTTGTCCTTGAAAGGGCAGCTGAAGTTAGAGCTCTCTCAGCCCCACCCACCTCACAGGGTGTCTGTTGTGGGGGAAGAAGATAGAGGAGATAGCGAGCCGCTCTGAGACTCTCGATTCAGAGAGAAGGGCGGGGTATAAATCTGCGGTCTCTTTCTTCTTGCAGATTACATCAAGCGCATGCGCTACTGCGAGTACCTGGGCAAATACTTCTGCCAGTGCTGCCACGAGAACGCCCAGACGGCCATTCCCAGCCGCATCCTGCGCAAGTGGGACTTCAGCAAGTATTATGTCAGCAATTTCTCCAAGGACCTGCTGAGCAAGATCTGGAGCGACCCCCTCTTCAACGTGCAGGACATCAATGCCGCCCTCTATCGCAAGGTCAAGCCGCTCAACCAGGTCCGAGTAAGTAAGGCCGAGGCCGGGACTTCCGTGCTGCGGGTTCCGACCTGTCGTGTATCGTCCAGAGTGCCTTGGCGTCTTCCCAAAGGACCCTGGGGATTGTAGTCTGGTGAAGGTTTTGGCCTCGTCCTTTGAAGCCCCTGTGCTTCTCTTCTCAATGCCATTCATCTTACTTGTGGCTTTGCACCTGTATCAAGCGTACCTTCCTTTGAGGTTCATTGGTTTATTCTTCACAGACCCCCCCCCCCCCCCACTACTGACAGAATTTTTTGCTGTTATGTCCAGTTAAGTTTGGTATAGCAGTTGGGTATAAAAATCCC
Organism: Heteronotia binoei; assembly: GCF_032191835.1. NCBI lineage: Eukaryota > Metazoa > Chordata > Lepidosauria > Squamata > Gekkonidae > Heteronotia > Heteronotia binoei. The sequence goes on from NC_083228.1 coordinate 142,844,637, forward strand.
GTGGCGCAGAGTGGTAAAGCTGCAGTACTGCAGTCGGAGCCCTCTGCTAACGACCTGAGTGCAATCCTGGCGGAAGCTGGGTTCAGGTAGCCGGCCCGAGGTTGACTCAGCCTTCCATCCTTCTGAGGTCGGTCAAATGAGTCCCCAGCTTGCTGGGGGGGGGGGGGGGGAAGCGTAGATGACTGGGGAAGGCAATGGCAAACCACCCTGTAAAAAGTCTGCCGTGAAAACGTGAAAGCAACACCACCCCAGAGTCGGAAACGACTGGTGTTTGCACAGGAGACCTTTCCTTTCTCCCCCCCCCCCCCATGCTTACAGGGCCTCGTGGCACAGAATGGTAAAGCTGCAGTACTGCAGTCGGAGCTCTCTGCTCACGACCTGAGTTTGATCCCGGCAGAAGCTGGGTTCAGATAGCTGGCTCGAGGTTGGCTCAGCCTTCCATCCTTCCGAGGTCGGTCAAATGAGTCCCCAGAGTCGGAAACGACTGGTGCTTGCACAGGGGACTACCTTTACCTTTATAGTTTGGTTTGTTTATTATTTTATTGGATATATACCCCGCCCACCCGCTGAAGCAGGCTCAGGGCGGCTCACAACACATAACTTACAATAAAAACATTTACAGTTTAAAATAATTTGGTGCTAATTTCGATGTAGATTTAATACAGATTTAAGTGGTTAAGTGTGTGGACTCTTCTCTAGGAGAACCGGGTTTGATTCCCCACTCTTCCACTTGCAGCTGCTGGAATGGCCTTGGGTCAGCCATAGCTCTCGCAGGAGTTGTCCTTGAAAGGGCAGCTTCTGTCAGAGCTCTCTCAGCCTCACTCACTTCAGAGGGTGTCTGTTGTGGCGGGGGGAGGTAAAGGAGATTGTGACCGCTCTGAGATTCAGAGTGTAGGGCGGGATATAAATCCAATATCTTCTTCTCTCTAAGCTGCGGAGTATTGTGAGCAAAAATTCTACTTGGTTAGCTACTGGCATTAAAGTTGTGAGCTACCGCATAAATTAGCGTGCTCTGGGGCCATTTTTCCTGAGCTAAGACAAAAATGTGTGAGCTGGAGGCTCAAAATGTGTGAGCTAGCTCACCCTAACTCAGCTTAGAGGCAACACTGGTCATGTTTCCCCCTCCCCAGTTTTGTATTCTCTTTTCCCCCCATGTTTCTGTCTATTCAGTTCTGTTTTCTACAGTTCTGTTAACTGCTCATTCCATTGCAGCAAGGAGTTTCAGAATCCCCTTTTTGAACAAACACTTCTATGTCTTTCTTCATCTGTACATCTGGAGGGACAGATATACACAATGGCACATTTGCCAGAAGGAACTTTGCGCATTCTGTGTCCTTGAAACCCAGCTCTCACCTCCTTGACTTTCTTTCCAGCTGTTGAGGATCCAGCTGTACCACATGAAGAACATGTTCAAGACCTGCCGCCTTGCAAAAACGTAAGTGGAGAGCCAGTGTGGTCTAGTGGTTAGAGCAGGGGTGGCCAAACTTGCTTAACGTAATGTCAAGTCTGAGTTATGCCTTACTAGTATAGATTCAAACTCTGGTTCAAACTTTGGTTCAGGAAATGACTCCTGGGTAAAAACCATACTGTATTCAAGTGCTGCTAGCTCAACCTCTCCCTACCCCCCTCCTTCCCTTTTGTTATGTAGCCAGGCTTTGCAAGTGGCATGAGAAAAAGATTACTGTGCCTTCTCAGAGATAATGGGTACCAAGGAAGTGCCCAAGGCCGGCCAGGCCTGAGAACGATAAAGTAACAACTATGTGTGAATGTACTCGCTTAGAATGCCCCACCCTTAGGAATTCCTCTGATCTGTACCTTAAATGTTAGATGTTTGAGAGCTGCAAGACGTGAACTTCAGATGTTTGACAGCCACAAGACAAGTGAAGGAGGAAAGAAGGAAGGCAAATAGATGGGGAGATGGAGGGGGAAAGAAAGCAACTTTAACTTTAAATGCATCCTCCAAGCCGCTGGCTGGCTTGAAGAAGAATTGCAGATTTATACCCTGCCCTTCTCCCTAAATCAGAAGAAGAAGATATTGGATTTATATCCCGCCCTCTACTCCAAAGAGTCTCAGAGCGGCTCACAATCTCCTTTCCCTTCCTCCCCCACAACAGACACCCTGTGAGGTGGGTGGGGCTGGAGAGGGCTCTCACAGCAGCTGCCCTTTCAAGGACAACCTCTACCAGACAACCTCTAGCAGGTGCAAGTGGAGGAGTGGGGAATCAAACCCGGTTCTCCCAGATAAGAGTCCATGCACTTAACCACTACACCAGACTGGCTAAACCAGAGACTCAGAGCGACTCACAATCTCCTTTATCTTCTCCCCCCACAACAGACACCCTGTGAGATGGGTGGGGCTGAGAGGGCTCTCACAGCAGTTGCCCTTTCAAGGACAACTGCTGCAATAGCTATAGCTGACCTAAGGCCATCCCAGCAGGTGCAAGTGGAGGAGTGGGGAATCAAACCTTTTGATGTAGGTGGGCTGAGAGGCCTCTCACAACAGCTGCCCTTTCAAGGACAACCTCTGCGAGAGCTATGGCTGACTCAAGGCCATTCCAGCAGCTGCAAGTGAGGAGTGGGGAATCAAACCCGGTTCTCCCAGATAAGAGTCCGCACACTTAACCGCTACACCAAACTGGCCCTTTCAACGACAACCTCTGCCAGAGGTATGGCTGACCCAAGGCCATTCCAGCAGGTACAAGTGCAGGAGTGGGAATCAAATCCGGTTCTCCCAGATAAGAGAGCTATGGCTGACCCAAGGCCATTCCGGCAGCTGCAAGGGAGGAGTGGGGAATCAACCTGGTTCTCCCACATAAGAGTCCGCACACTTCACCACTGCACCAAACTGGAAATGATTTAAAGAGAAAAATGACTTCTGCCAACGAGCCGATGGGGCGGTAGGGGCTTCGAGAGCCACACCAGATGTGTGAAAGAGCCACATGTGGCTCCTGAGCCACAGTTTGGCCACCCCGGGTTAGAGTGTCAGGCTAGGATCTGGGGGACACAGGTTCGAATCTCCACTCTGCCATAATAATAATAATAATTTTTTAATTTATATCCCACCCTCCTTTTCGAAGCAGGCTCAGGGCAGCCCACATGACATAAATACATCATAAGTACATCATTACAACAATAAAATTCACAGCATTTAAAAGTACAGTTGCATTTAAACAACATTTAGACTAATAATTTAAAACCACAGTATGATATGGTGCTACTGTCTTGCTATATGCATATAAACATAGTTTTCATGGCGATGATACAATGGTTCCGCCTTAAAAGGCCAGCTGGAAGAGGAGGCTCGCTGGGTGACCTTGGTCCATTAGCACACTCTTAGCCTGACCTACCTTGTAGGACTGTTGTGAGGATAAAAGCCTGCCTGTTGCATTTTTAGCATAGGCTCAATCTACAAAACATTACCCCATCCATCCATCATTGCTACAGAGATAATTAAAGGAGAAGAATTACACGAGCCTATAAATGTCCTCTTACCCCAAAAGTAAGCAGGTCACAGGCAAGGAGTCCCTTGTGAAAAGGGGAGGGGCTGTGGCTCATGGAAGAGTCTCTGCTTGGCATGCAGAAGGTCCCAGGTTCAATCCCCGGCATCTCCAGTTAAAAGGGACCAGGCAGGAGTTGATGGGAAAGACCTCAGCCTGAGACCCTGGAGAGCCATGAAGTGGGGCTGTGGCTCAGTGGTAGAGCATCCCCTTGGCATGCAGAAGGTCCCAGGTTCAATCCCCAGCATCTCCAGTTAAAAGGACCAGGCAGGGGGTGATGGGAAAGACCTCAGCCTGAGACCCTGGAGAGCCATGAAGTGGGGCTGTGGCTCAGTGGTAGAGCATCCGCTTGGCATGCAGAGAAGGTCCCAGGTTCAATCCCCAGCATCTCCAGCTAAAAAGACCAGGCAGGAGGTGATGGGAAAGACCTCAGCGTGAGACCCTGGAGAGCTAAGGAGGGGCTGTGGCTCAGTGGCAGAGCATCTGCTTGGCATGCAGAAGGTCCCAGCTTCAATCCCCGGCATCTCCAGTTAAAAGGACCAGGCAGGAGGTGATGGGAAAGACATAAGAACATAAGAGAAGCCATGTTAGATCAGGCCAATGGCCCATCCAGTCCAACATTCTGTGTCACACAGCGGCCAAATATATATATATATATATATATATATATATATATATATATATATATATATATATATATATATATATATATACATACACACACATACACACTGTGGCTAATAGCCACTGATGGACCTCTGCTCCATATTTTTATCTAACCCCCTCTTGAAGGTGGCCATGCTTGTGGCCGCCACCACCTCCTGTGGCAGTGAATTCCACATGTTAATCACCCTAATCAGACCTCAGCCTGAGACCCTGGAGAGACATAGACAGGGGCTGTGGCTCAGTGGCAGAGATTCTGTTTGACACGCAGAAGGTCACAGGTTCAATCCTCGGTATCTCCAGTTAAAAGGACCAGGCAGGGGGTGATGGGAAAGACCTCAGCCTGAGACCCTGGAGAGCCATGAAGTGGGGCTGTGGCTCAGTGGTAGAGTGTCTGCTTGGCATGCAGAAGGTCCCAGGTTCAATCCCCGGCATCTTCAGTTAAAAGGACCAGGGAGGAGGTGATGGGAAAGACCTCAGCCTGAGACCCTGGAGAGCTGCTGCCAGTCTGAGTAGGCAATACTGACTTTGATGAACCAAGGCGCTGTTTGGGGTCCATGGCTCAGTGGTAAAGCATCTGCTTGGCATGCAGAAGGTCCCAGGTTCAATCCCCGGCATCTCCAGTTGAAAGGACCGGGCATGAGGTGATGGGAAAGACCTCAGCCTGAGACCCGGGAGAGCCATGAAGTGGGGCTGTGGCTCAGTGGTAGAGTGTCTGCTTGGCATGCAGAAGGTCCCAGGTTCAATCCCTGGCATCTTCAGTTAAAAGGACCAGGGAGGAGGTGATGGGAAAGACCTCAGCCTGAGACCCTGGAGAGCTGCTGCCAGTCTGAGTAGGCAATACGGACCATGATGGACCAGAGACCTGATTCAGTATCAGGCAGCTTCACGTATCGTGTTATCAAAGAAGTTCTCAAATCGGTTCCACTTCCCGTATTGATAGACTTTAAAAATTGCCTCCTAACAAGATGGGACGGGGCTGATGGGAGTTGTAGGCGGAAAAAAACACATCTGGAGAGCTACCGTTGGCCACCCCTGCTCGAGGCTGATCCTGTACTGAGCAAGGGGCTGGACTAGATGGCCTCCGTGGCCCCTTCCAACTTGGCGATTCTGTGAAACGACAAAACGCAGCACGACAGATAGGCACCCGGCGGGAAACAAGAGGAAAGGGAGAGGTTACGGTTGGGAAAAGCGTGGCACAGCCCACAAATATCCTTTGCTTGCCTCATTTCATACCAGCTGCAGAATGTATTTGTAGGGGAGGGGAGGGGATTATGGAGCGGGGGGTGGAGGTCTTATTTGATGCGGAATCCCAGCGGCCTCCTAGCAGTGCTGATCCCCGCTTTGGTCCTTCCCCTGCAGGCTTCTGGATGCCTTCGACAGCGTTCCTGGCCATCTGACGGAGGACCTGCACCTCTATTCTTTGAACGACCTGAGCGCTACCAAGAAGGGGGAGCTGGTGCCCCGCTTGACGGAGCTCTTCAAGGCAGGGACCTTGCACGTCGAGAAGTGCATGGTAGGTACTCCCCTTCCAGTGCTCTGTGTAAGACGGAGGTGTCGAACTCATCTGTTATGAGAAAGTCTGTTGGAGAAAGTCCAGAAAAGGGCAACTAGAATGATTAAAGGGCTGGAACACTTTCCCTATGGAAGGTTAAAACGCTTGGGGCTCTTTAGCTTGGAGAAACGTCGACTGCGGGGTGACATGAGAGAGCTTTACAAGATAATGCATGGGATGGAGAAAGTAGAGAAAGAAGTACTTTTCTCCCTTTCTCACAACACAAGAACTCGTGGGCATTCGATGAAATTGCTGAGCAGACAGGTTAAAACGGATAAAAGGAAGTACTTCTTCACCCAAAGGGTGATTAACATGTGGAATTCACTGCCACAGGAGGTGGTGGCAGTCACAAGCATGGCCACCTTTAAGAGGGGGTTAGATAAAAATATGGAGCAGAGGTCCATCAGTGGCTATTAGCCACAGTGTGTGTGTATGTATAAAAATTTTTTGCCACTGAAGAAGAAGACTGCAGATTTATACCCTGCCCTTCTCTCTGAATCAGAGACTCAGAGCGGCTTACAATCTCCTATATCTTCTCCCCCCACAACAGACACCCTGTGAGGTGGGTGGAGCTAAGAGGGCTCTCACAGCAGCTGCCCTTTCAAGGACAACCTCTGCCAGAGCTATGGCTAACTCAAGGCCATTCCAGCAGGTGCAGGTGGAGGAGTGGGGAATCAAACCGGGTTCTCCCAGATAAGAGTCCGCGCACTCTTACTGCGCTGTAGCCGAGGTGAAATCGCTGCTGGAGACGCTCCGCGTTCCTCTTTTTTGAAAATGGTGTAAAAAAATCTATATAATTGAATCGATATCGGTCCCAGGTCTGATGAAGACTGGAAAGAAACGAGTACTTAATCGATTGGCTTGTTACCACACTACTTTGGGACTTGAATGTCCATGTTTCGGACATTTGGACTGATTTCTGTATACCTCTTAGTAAATTGATCACTCGCGCTTTTTGTTGTGTTATCCATTATAGTGACCTCTCTCAGATTGCACTCTATAAATGAGGCCTTGTCGGGCCGGGCCGTGTGCGTGCCTATTTAAGATTAGGTAGCAGAGATATAAGCTTTTGGAAGGACACAGACAAACACGACTAAATATTCTTTAAAAAAAAAAGAAGACCGCAGATTGACACCCTTCCTTTCTCTCTGAATCAGAGTCTTACAATCTCCTTTATGTCCTTCCCCCACAACACTCACCCTGTAAGGTGGGTGGGGCTGAGAGATGTCTCCCAGAAGCTGCCCTTTCAAGGACATCTCCTACGAGAGCTATGGCTGACCCAAGGCCATTCCAGCAGCTGCAAGCGGAGGAGTGGGGAATCTAACGCGGTTCTTCCAGATAACAGTCCACGCACTTAACCACTACACCAAACTGGTTCTTAAACCTTAAAACATGCTTAAAACATTAGCACTTGTTGGTCTTAAAGGTGCTTTCTTTGTATCTCTCCCCTGGGATCCAGGGAACTGGGCAAAGGAAGCTCTGGCTCTTTTCTTCCTTCCCAGGGGACCAGGAGGGGGAGGAGCCTCAACCAATGAAGAAAATGCGGGTTTTGCTCTGTAGCTCCTGTGCAATTGAGCAAGCCTTGCAAAGTAAAGTTGAGATGCAGAAGGAAGCAAGAGAGAGGAAGCAGTCAAGAGCCAGTTGCTCGGGGGCCTGATAGGAGCCCTCTACGGGCCTAATTCGGCCCTTGGGCCACATGTTTGACACCCCCTGCTCTAAACTTTGAGGTCGTAAGAGCAAAAATTCTATTTCATGAGCTGCTGGCATTAAAGTTGGGAGAAGCTGCACAAAATAGTTTGCTCTGGGGCCATTCTTCCCGAACGAAGACAAAAACGTGTGAGCCAGAGGCTAAAAAACTGTGAGCTCACTCACACTAACTCAGCATAAAGGGAACACTGCTCCCCCCACCTTTATTCAGTACTTTTGTTGATGACCAGTTTCTTCCTTGAGGGTAGATTTTAACGTCGATCAAAGTGCAAAGGAAGATCTGGACTTCAGAAAGGCCACAGTGCAGTGTGGGAGGGGGCACGGTTTAGTGGTAGAACATCTGCTGGACAGGCGGGAGATCTTGGGTTCAATCCCCGACACCTCCAGTTTAAAAGGGCCAGGCAGGAGAACCAAGCGGCCCTGGCACTGCGTCCTTTCTGTCTTCTGCCAGAAAAGGGCAACTAGAATGATTCAAGGGTTGGAGCACTTTCCCTATGAAGAAAGGTTAAAACGCTTGGGGCTCTTTAGCTTGGAGAAATGTTGACTGCGGGGTGACGTGATAGAGGTTTACAAGATTACGCATGGGATGGAGAAAGCAGAGAAAGAAGTACTTTTCTCCCTTTCTCACAATACAAGAACTCGTGGCCATTTGATGAAATTGCTGAGCAGTCGGGTTAAAAAAAAAATAAAAGGAAGTTTTTCTTCACCCAAAGGGTGATTAACATGTGGAATTCACTGCCACAGGAGGTGGTGGCAGCTACAATCATAGCCAGCTTTAAGAGGGGATTGGATAAAAATATGGAGCAGAGGTCCATCAGTGGCTATTAGCCACAGTATATATATATGTGTGTGTGTGTGTGTGTGTATTTATGTGTGTGTGCGTATACACACACACATATATTGGCCACTGTGTGACACAGAGTGTTGGACTGGATGGGCCATTGGCCTGATCCAACATGGCTTCTCTTATGTTCTTATGTGACACAGAGTGTTGGACTGGATGGGCCACTGGCCTGATCCAACGTGGCTTCTCTTATGTTCTTATGTGACACAGAGTGTTGGACTGGAGGGGCCACTGGCCTGATCCAACATGGCTTCTCTTATGTTCTTATGTGACACAGAATGTTGGACTGGAGGGGCCATTGGCCTGATCCAACATGGCTTCTCTTCTGTTCTTATGTGACACAGAGTGTTGGACTGGATGGGCCATGGGCCTGATCCAACAGGGCTTCTCTTATGTTCTTAATGAGCAGCTTGGCCATGACTGGGAAGGGTTCTCACTTCCCGATGCTTCCCCCTTTGGGTCTGCTTCTTTCATTTTAAAGTTTTATTAGTTTTCAAAGGTGAAAGGAAAAGGGGACATGGGAACAGAAAATTACAGTTGGGCAATAGAGTTATATTTCATTCTGCATGATAGTAGGCCTTTCTGATAGAATAACTTTGGAATATTAATGTCCATTTTACATGAAAATCTTCATAATCTATATAGCGGCCCCGTGGCGCAGAGTGGTAAAGCAGCAGTACTGTGGTCTGAACTCTCTGCTCACAGTCTGAGTTCGATTCCGGCGGAAGCTGGATTCAGGTCGCCGGCTCGAGGTTGACTCAGCCTTCCATCCTTCCGAGGTCGATAAAATGAGTCCCCAGCTTGCTGGGGGGAAAGTGTAAATGACTGGGGAAGGCAATGGCAAACCACCCATAAAAAGTCTGCCGTCAAAATGTTGTGAAAGCAACGTCACCCCAGAGTCGGAAACGACTGGCGCTTGCACAGGGGACCTTTCCTTTCCTTCATAATCTGTGTAAGATATTGTACAAATTGTAAGGCTACGCTAAAACTGTCTGTTTATCTAAACTGCATTACTCTTCTACATTTAGTATATATCTTGAGAGTTAAGATAATAGTGGAAGTTCACACCACAGTGCCTTAAGAACCTTAAGAACTCCTCCCAAAGTTTCCTTGCATGTTCCGTGGATTTTCCCGCCATCAGCTGGGATAAATAGTCTAATTCCGCCGTCTCCAGAATTTTCCCCATCAAATCCAGTCTAGTGGGGTGGGCCTGCTTCTTGATCAGGTGGGCATACACTTTCCTGTATGTTCATGTGGAACGCTTTTTGCTAAGGCTTGACAGGGTCGCCTAGTGCTGAAATTGACATACACGTTGAGGCAAGAAACAACGTTTGTCTCCTTCTTTGGAGGGGTTCCTCCCCTGAAGTGAAATCCCTGAACATCCGCTCAGGTGACATGAGATAGCAGGGCTTTTTTTTAAAAGCAGGAACGCAGTCCCAGCTGGCTTGGGGTCGAGGGTGTGTGGCCTAATATGCCACTGAGTTCCTGCTGGGGTTCTTCTACAAAAAAGCGCGGTGTGAAACAATGGTGATGTCAGGGGGTGTGGCCTAATATGCCAATGAGTTCCTGTTGGGGTTCTTCTATAAAAAAGCGCGGTGTGAAACAATGGTGATGTCAGGGGGTGTGGCCTAATATGCCAATGAGTTCCTGCTGGGCTTTTTCTACAAAAGAAGCCCTGTGGGATGGAATTCGTTGTTCCTCCGTCCCTGAAGGGGCTCTGAGGGCACTTTTAGCGCTGATGGTGCTTCCAAACGAGCCACTTCCAAGGGGCAACACAAGAAGAAGAAGAAGACTGCAGATTTATACCCCGCCCTTCTCTCTGAATCAAAGACTCAGAGCAGCTTACAATCTCCTCTATCTTCTCCCCCCACAACAGACACCCTGTGAGGTGGGTGGGGCTGAGAGGGCTCTCACAGCAGCTGCCCTTTCAAGGACAACCTCTGCCAGAGCTCTGGCTGACCCAAGGCCATGCTAGCAGGTGCAAGTGGAGGAGTGGGGAATCAAACCCGGTTCTCCCAGATAAGAGTCCATACACTTAACCACTACACCAAACTGGCTCTCACCAAACAAGGGGCATTGCAACTTCTGCAGCATCTTTCCTCTTTGCTCCCCTTCCTGTCTGCTTCTTCTTCAGCCTCCTCTTTTTTCCTTCCCCCGCAGCTGTGCCAGGCTAAAGGATTCATCTGCGAGTTCTGCCAGAACGACGAAGACATCATCTTCCCCTTCGAGCTGACTAAGTGCCGGACCTGTGAAGGTAGGCCTGGAAACAGGAGCTGCGTGGGATCGCTGGTGGCTGGGTGCCCAGCGTTGGGGGCTATAGCCCCTCGTGCCCTTCCAGATTACTGGAGGGCAGGAAGATGGCCCTACTGGTAGACCTCATGAGGGTACCTGGGTTTTGGCCGCTGTGTGACACAGAGTGTTGGACTGGATGGGCCATTGGTCTGATCCAACATGGCTTCTCTTAGGTTCTTATGTGACATAGAATGTTGGACTGGAGGGGCCACTGGCCTGATCCAACATGGCTTTTCTCATGTTCTGGGACAGTGATGCTCTGAATTCTTGGTGCTTGGAGGCCAAGAGTGGGAAGGCTTCTAGAGTTCTGGCCCTGCTGGTAGACCTCCTGATAACCCCTGGGTTTTGGCCACTGTCTGACACAGTGACACACACTGTGTTGGACTGGATGGGCCATCGGTCTGGTCCAACATGGCTTCTCTTATGTCCCTATGTTCTTAATTGGGAGGTCAGCCTTGCTGGATCTGATCAAAGAACCTTGTTGCCTAGCAGCCTTGTTTCCCAAAACAGTCCACCCTGGTGCTTCTAGGAAGTCTGCAAGCAAGCCATTAATGCAGTAGATCTGTCATGGTGTTTGGTCCTGCTCCGGGCATCTTTTGTAGCAGGAACTCCTTTGCATATTAGACCCCCCCCCCCACAATGTAGCTAATCCTCCTGGAGCTTACAGCAGGCCCTGTACTAAGAGCCCGGCAAGATCCAGGAGGATTGGCTGCATCAGGGGGTGTGGCCTAATACGTAAAGAAGCTCCTGCTAGAATTCCACCCCTGCCTTTGCATATTAGGCCACACCTCCCTGTTGTAGCCCATCCTCCTGGAGCTTACAGTAGGCCCTGTACGAAGAGCCCTGTAAGCTCCAAGAGGATTGGCTGCATCAGGGGTGTGCGGCCCAGTATGCAAAGGAGTTCCTGCTACAAAAACGCATTGTTGTTCAAAAGCTCGTCGTTGTTCAGTCGCACGGTTGTTCAGTCTTGCCCCGGGAAGGATGACCCCAGAGCAAACTAATTCATGCAGGAGCTCGCAGTTTTAATGCTAGTCGCTCACAATGTAGAGTTTTTGCTCCCGACTCCACAGCCTAGAGGGAGTATTGGCAGTGACTCATGAAATCCCTACCCCTGCCACAAACTTTATCACTCTTTAAGGTTCTACGGGACTCTTGCTCTGAGAGCCAGTTTGGTGAAGTGGTGAAGTGCGCGGACTCTTACCTGGGAGAACCGGGTTTGATTCCCCACTCCTCCACTTGCAGCTGCTGGAGTGGCCTTGGGTCAGCCGTAGCTCTGGCAGAGGTTGTCCTTGAAAGAGCAGCTGCTGTGAGAGCCCTCTCAGCCCCACCCACCTCACAGGGTGTCTGTTGTGGGGGGAGAAGACATAGGAGATTGTGAGCCGCTCTGAGACTCTGATTCAGGGAGAAGGGCGGGGTATAAATCTGCCCCCACCTCACAGGGTGTCTGTTGTGGGGGGAGAAGACATAGGAGATTGTGAGCCGCTCTGAGTCTCTGATTCAGGGAGAAGGGCGGGGTATAAATCTGCCCCCACTTCACAGGGTGTCTGTTGTGGGGGGAGAAGACATAGGAGATTGTGAGCCGCTCTGAGTCTCTGATTCAGGGAGAAGGGCGGGGTATAAATCTGCCCCCACCTCACAGGGTGTCTGTTGTGGGGGGAGGAAGATAGAGGAGATTGTGAGCCGCTCTGAGTCTCTGATTCAGGGAGAAGGGCGGGGTATAAATCTGCCCCCACCTCACAGGGTGTCTGTTGTGGGGGGAGGAAGATAGAGGAGATTGTGAGCCGCTCTGAGTCTCTGATTCAGGGAGAAGGGCGGGGTATAAATCTGCCCCCACCTCACAGGGTGTCTGTTGTGGGGGGAGGAAGATAGAGGAGATTGTGAGCCGCTCTGAGTCTCTGATTCAGAGAGAAGGGCGGGGTATAAATCTGCCCCCACCTCACAGGGTGTCTGTTGTGGGGGGAGAAGATAGAGGAGATTGTGAGCCACTCTGAGTCTCTGATTCAGGGAGAAGGGCGGGGTATAAATCTGCCCCCACCTCACAGGGTGTCTGTTGTGGGGGAGAAGATAGAGGAGATTGTGAGCCACTCTGAGTCTGTGATTCAGGGAGAAGGGCAGGGTATAAATCTGCCCCCACCTCACAGGGTGTCTGTTGTGGGGGGAGAAGACAGAGGAGATTGTGAGCCACTCTGAGTCTCTGATTCAGGGAGAAGGGCGGGGTATAAATCTGCAGTTCTTCTTTTCAACCCCTCGAGTTTCTCCCAACATCTTTCACTACCTCCAGCTTGTGCCGTGGGGCCCCTGCAGCTTCCAAAGTCCGCACAGCTTCTTTCCCGTCTCCCTTCTCAGCTGTGTTTTGTTTTCTCCCCCGCAGAATGCAAAGCCTGCTATCACCGAGCCTGCTTCCGGAAGGGGCCCTGCCCCAGATGCGAGCGACTCCAAGCACGGCGAGAGATGCTGGCGAAGCAGAGCATGGAGGCTGACCTCTCCGACTACGAGGAGCAGGGGGGAGAGGAGGAGCCGGCGGCCACGTGACGGTGGGGAGCCCGCCTTCGGGCGCTGGGCCTCTGCTCCCCAAACCCGAACCGACAACTACCTTGAACTGACAGTCCCGAAAGCCGACGTAACGTCTGGATCCCCGAGGGGCTGGGCGTGTGTGTGCGCGTGTGTGCGTCTTATGCACTCGGCTCAGGCAGTTCTGGTTTTCTATTTGGCCTGAGCCGCGGCGCTGGGGTGGGGGGTTGGAGGGGTGGCGTACGTGTGGCAGAGCGTTGCCGCTTCCGCCACCGCCACCACCATCAATGCACTACGAAGCAAGGCCTCTCCGCAGCCGCAAAGGGAACTGGGGGGCAGCCGGTTGCGTCCCAACTAGCCTTGTAATCAGATCTCGTGGGGGAAGGGTGTCCTGGGAATGCCCCACAAAATTCCGAAAGGGAAAACAACACACTTGAATCGTTTAGCTCGTCCTGGCTAGAATAGGCGCCCGTCAGGGGGGTTTCCTCTTGCCAAAACACCACTGCCTATAGCCCTGGAGACTTGGCTTGCTGAGCTGTCATTTAGCCCTCCCTCCTTTTTGTGCCTGGGGGGTAGGGGGAGCGAGGAGCAGCACGCGGCCTGGCCTCTCACGACCCAGCAGTGTCGAAAGCCAGCCGAGAGCGAGCGGGGAGTCCTCCTGCGGTTTAGCCGACAGCGTCCGACGGTTTCTCCCACCTGCAGCCCCCTCCTCTTGCCCGAGAGGCCACGGTTTGCACTTCCTCCTCGCTTTCTTTTGCCTTCCTCTCTCCTTCCTTCCATCCTGCCTGAAACGGGTGCCGTGCGCACAGCAGAGCGCGGGAAGAACGAACTGGTAGACTCCTCGGCTACCGAAACGGGCTGCTCCGCTTCTGAATATTAAAGTTGGGGGGCGCGATTGTCAAAAACTCTACAAATTAAAAAGAAAAAGAGGGAACAGGCTGGGCCGGGCCCTGTCTCCTCTGTGGCGTGCTAGTTTCTTGCAGTTTCCCCCCCCCCTCCCCACCTGTAGCCTGTCCCACCTCCTCTATTTTCTTCTGCTGCTTCTGTAGGCACTGAAGAGGGATACCGGGGCTGTTTCCACTATCATGCTTGAAGGACAAGCTTTCCGGGAGGTTGTAAGCAGGGGTAGGGAACGTTGGCTCTCCGGATGTTTTTTTTTGCCTACAGCTCCCATCAGCCCTAGCCATTGGCCATGCTGGCTGGGATTGATGGGAGTTGTAGGCAAAAAAACCTCCGGAGAGCCAACGTTCCCTACCCCTGCAGGGAAGTGGGAGAGGGTGTCGTGCGACGTGGTGATGGTTCACGAGGCAGGGCTGAAGCACGGCGGCACATGTAGGTGGCTGCCTAGGGCGCTGCATGCCCTACAGGATGCCCCCTCACCACCTGGCCCTGCGCGTCCCGAGACTCAGGTGGAGGAAAGAGGCGGCTCGGCCTGTGAGGGAAGGCAGCCTGAGAGCAAGGCAGAGGCCCCGGAACCCTCTTTCCCGCACCCTAGGGATTTCTCGTGCTGTGGGAAAGTCGAGTGGGGGTGGAGGTGGGGCGTTTGCACGGCAGGCTCTTCAAGAGGAGCCCACTGTGCAAACGGGGCCTGCATTTGGGCGGGCACTTGGGGCCTTCCCACGCTAGAGGGTAGCAGGGGCGGAACCTTGCCGGAGGTGGCAAAAGCCGCAGTGCCGACCCAGCGCAGGGCATTTCCCCATCGACCGGTTGCAGGGAAGAAGGCAGTTTTTTTGGCAAGAATGTGGAGGGTAGCCAAGGGGTTCTGCCGTGGCAGGGCCGGGGTTCAGTTCCGAGAGAAGCGAAATGCTCTTTGGAAAGCCTCTGCCGCTCGTCTCCCCTTCCCTGTTTCTGCCTCTTCCCCGCAAACCTCGTCTCTCACTGCTGCCTTAAGCGGTTGAGCTGTCCGCTAGCGTTCTCTTTTGAGGAAGGAGTCGGCCTTTCCCCTCTTCCTTTCCTCCCACTCGCTCAGCACCCCCCCCCCCCACCGGCATGCCGTAGCTGCTTTTGTCTCAGCTCTCTCGCCCACCTCTCGCATCCGGAGCCTTATTGCTGCAGGCTGTCTCAAGGAAAGGGCCTGTCGACTCTTTCAAAGGGTCCCTTTATCCACGGTTCTTCCTTCCTCGTGTGGCCCCAATCCGATGGCTGTTGGCGCCACAAACCCTGGCGGCTACGACGTCTTCCGGGTGGGTAGGTGGATACGTCCGATCGCTCACACGCAGCGGCTCCGTGTGAGTAGGAAGTAGGACAGAAACGCCTGCCCTTAGACGGCAGCTCCAGGGCTGAGAGAAGGCGGCCTGCCACACTATTTGTGGTAGTTCGAGAAGCTTGCTCGCCTTCTTTGCAAGCCAACCCCCGTCCCACCAACTCTGGCTGCCTCGTCCACACTACGCAACCTAAGTTACGTTCCTTGTGAGCGACTGGATCGCCTTCTCTGACCCTTTCCGTGCTGCCGGCCGGCCTTCCCTTTGTGGGGGAACTTCTTTCTTACCTCAGCTCTTGAGCGGCTCTAACAAACCCGGGGCAAGCTCTTAAAGACGGATCCTCGCGCGCGTTGTTCTATCCGTAGGGGGAAAGCGAGATCGGAAAACTGCTCAAGGCTATAAGAACAGCTGTCTTCTGCGTCAAGACTGCTCTACGGGTTGTAATTCCCGGGCCCTGGCACACAGGCGTTCTGTACCTGGCTATACCATCTTCCGGATAGAGCAGGACAAGTTGTGGGATTTTGGAGTCTGGAGCTTGCTGAGGAGGCGTCCCTTGGGATATGGCCCATATATCAGCGGGGGGGGGGGCAACGCTTGGATACATGAACATATGAGCAGGGCCGGCGCATGGGAGCAGGTCAAGTAGGGGGCCGCCTAGGGCGCCATCTGGCCTAGGGGCGCCACAAGGTGCCCGCTCTCCTCACACCCGCTGCCTTCCAGACTTCGCCGAGGCTTCGCCAGCGGGAGGGCAGCAAGCACGCTTTCTGACTTCCGAAGGCGGGGGGGCGTGACATCATTGGCGGGGGGGGGGTTGCTTTGCGGATAGAACACCAGGCCTGCATCTAAGCCCTCCCATGGGCAGCTTGTGGGCTTAAGGCTGCAACACGCCTTGAATAGCTCATTAGTCCCATGAGACGGTGGGATTTCTGGTGTGGTTGACTCCAGCAGGAATTCTCCGAGGATTGTCTTCGGGGGGGGGGGGGGTGTCATTTTCTCAGCAGATGGTCTTAAAAAAATAACCGGCAACGCCCCTCCTTCAGTGCCGAACTAGGGATTTTTTTTTTTTGAGCCGAGGTTTTTTCAAAACGGCTCTGAGCTCCAGTCGGAAGCGCTCGCCCTGCAAAAGCTACCCCGGCAGGATTTTTTGAGTCGGATCCGGAGCCTTCGGTTGTTTTGGAGAAGGAAACGGGTGCCCGGCGAGACGAGCCCTTGGGCCGTCTCTTCCCGCTTCCACTTCGTTTAAATGGCAGGTTGGCGAAGGCGCTTTTCCCAGGGGGCTTTGCGCTCGGACGGTGTTTTGCTTGAACTGGGCCACTTCCCATAGAAGGAGACTTACGCGTTCCACAAAGAGTTGCTTTGCATGGACAGAGACTCGGTCGCCATCATCAATGCTTAAGTTGGGCCTTAGGCAAATGGCATTAGAAGGTGACCCTCTCGTCATCCGATCTGCATTCGCTCAGTTCAAGGGCCTCCGTTCGTGCTCTTGGTCTCAAAGTCTCTCTCCCGGGACTGAAAAACAGACAATCCTTCCCTCTCCAGTGAAATACCTGGCTACGAAGTGTCTAGAAATTCTGGCTTGCATATTGTCTCGCTTATAAGTGGGGACGGGGCCTCTACGCCGACCACTGGATGAAAGGCAGAACCAGAGGACGCAGAAGGAAAAACAGAATTCGTTCAGCAAGCCCAGAGGGTTACAGGGTGGGATACAGATGGAGAGGGCAGCCCGGTCTGAAAACTTTCGGATAAACTTTGCCTAAGGTCTGGCCCTTTGAAAGCAGCAGGGCGGGGCTCCCATTCAAATGTTAGACCCTCCCACCTTTCTAAAGAGTTGCCTTTTTTTAAGGGACCACTCACCCAGCAGGCTGTGCGTGGTTTCTGTGCCTTTGCGGTTCACGCTAACAGCCTGGAGATAGTCCTCGCAAATCCCCCCCCCCTTATCTGCACAGAAACCTAAAAAATGGGCTTCCCGGGGACTTCTGATCTGAGAAAACCAAAGGCAGCGACATAGAACGCTCAGTTTGTTTTGTCTCCCCCCCTCCCACTCACACACACCTTGACCAAAGAGCCTTTGGTCTACTCACCTCAGAAGGAAAGCGTCTCTCCTCCTGCCGACATTCACCAGGGGTTTTTGTGTAGCAGGCACTCCTTTGCATATTAGACCACACACCCCTGATGCAGCCAATCCTCCAAGAGCTTACAGGGCTCTTCTTACAGGGCCTACTGTAAGTTCTAGGAGGATCGGCTACATAACAGGGTGTGGCCTAATATGCAAAGGAGTTCCTGCTACAAAAAAAAGCCCCGACGTTCACCATCTTCCTCCACTGGCTGAGGCCAGGGCCGCGTGCTGGATTCGCACCACCTCCACCGCCCCTCCCCTTCCAGCCCAGTCTCCTTCGCGAATTGCACTCTGAGATCGTCCAGCCGCCAATTCAGCTCGATTCCCTCCGGCGCACCGCCTTCCCCAGACTCTGAAAGAATGTTCGTTTGCCTCTTTCTTTTTGTAAGCACTTTTCTGGCACTCCCAAGACATTTCTTCTGTTTGCCCGCTGCCTCCCCCCCAGCGGGATAGCCGTTCAATAGAAAAGCACTGATTTTAAATTTCGGGAGAGCCGGCAAGGCGAGGGCAGCAGAGCTGTCTTTGCTCCGGGCAAGGCTATCGAGAGCTCTCTCCGGAACGGGCCAGGTAGGCCAAAGGGGGAGAAGCCGAGATACGGCCGAGGGTCGAGGAAGCCCAACGGCGTTCTGCACTGATGAGGCCGTGACCGGCGCGGTTTCCCTGGCTTTGGATTACTCTTTGCGACCCGCGGTATTTCAACCGGACGCCTGCCTGCCATTCCGTTGCACAGCGTAACAAATGAAAATGCCGTCCGTAATAAACCACGTTTTTTAAAAAAAGAACGCTTCTCCGGGAGTTTTTCTTTGCCCGAATGCTGGAATAATGTTGCGGATCCTTTGAGTGGTTCTGCAGGGTCACTGGACATGGCTGCCAGCCTGGGGGGTGAGGCGGAATAGGAGTCCGGGTGACCTGGGTTCGACTCCTCGCTCCTATCGAGGAAGCCTGA
Organism: Heteronotia binoei; assembly: GCF_032191835.1. Taxonomy (NCBI): domain Eukaryota; kingdom Metazoa; phylum Chordata; class Lepidosauria; order Squamata; family Gekkonidae; genus Heteronotia; species Heteronotia binoei. The sequence continues at coordinate 142,862,969 of NC_083228.1, forward strand.
TGGGTGACCTTGGGCCTCTCACAAACTCTGTCGTGTCTACCTCGCAGGGCCGTTAAGAGAACAACAGGATAACTATGGAGATCCGGGCCCTACCTGGCTCGCTGGCCTTTTGTAGGGCCTGCAAAACGAAGCTGTTCCGCCAGGTCTTTGGATGAGGCAGCGGGCATCTAGTTATCGACTGGCTGGCCTCCCCTCTGCTGCTTTGCTCTGCTGTACTGTGGTGCTGTATTGCGGTGCTTTTTTGTGCTGTGCCACCTTGCTGTCATGTCATCTTGCCGCACTTTGATGAATGTTGCAATTGGTTTTGTGACGATTGCACTGCGATTTTATTTCTATTTGCTGTGCTCCGCTCTGAGCCCCCAATGGGGGAATGGGCGGGATATAAATAAACAAATAATATTAATATTCCGTTATTCTCATAACAGCCCTGTTAGGTAGACAAGACTGAGAGCTTGAGATAGGCCCAAGGTGGGCTCTCCTTCTTTGGAGGTTTTGAAACAGAGGCTCGATGGCCATCTGACAGCAATGAGGATCCTGTGAATTTAGTGGGAGGCGTTTGTGAGTTTCCTGCATTGTGCAGGGGGTTGGGCTCGATGACCCTAGAGGTCCCTTCCAACTCTAGGATTCTATATTTCCTTACAAAACTGGGCTAAAATCAATAAAATGAATTTTAACAGGGATAAATATAAAGTTCTGCATTTAGGTAGGAAAAATCCCATGCATGGTTATAGGATGGGGGAGACTTGTCTTAGCAGTAGTATGTGCAAAAAGGATCTAGGGGTCTTAGTGGATCATACGCTAAACATGAGTCAACAATGTAATGCGGTGGCTAAAAAGGCAAATGCAATTTTGGGCTGTATCAACAGACGTCTAGTGTCCAGATCACGTGAAGTGACGGTATCGCTTTACTCTGCTCTGGTAAGACCTCAGCTGGAGTCTTGTGTTCAGTTTTGGGCACCACATTTTAAGAAGGACATAGACAAGCTGGAACGGGTCCAGAAAAGGGCGACGAAGACGGTGAGGGGTCTGGAGACCAAGTCCTATGAGGAAAGGTTGAAGGAGTTGGGGATGTTTAGACTGGAGAGGAGGCAGCTGAGAGGTGATAGGATCACCATCTTCAAGTACTTGAAGGGCTGTCCTATAGAGAATGGCGTGGAATTGTTTTCTGTGGCCTCAGAAGGTCAGACCAGAACCAACGGGTTGAAATTAAATCAAAAGAGTTTCCGGCTCATCATTAGGAAGAACTTCCTGACCATGAGAGCGGTTCCTCAGTGGAACAGGCTTCCTCTGGAGGTGGTGGGTTCTCCTTCCTTGGAGGTTTTTAAACAGAGGCCGGATGGCCATCTGACAGCAATGAGGATCCTGTGAATTTAGGGGGAGGTGTTTGTGAGTTTCCTGCATTGCGCAGGGGGTTGGACTCGATGACCCTGGAGGTCCCTTTCAACTCTAGGATTCTGCGAAAGAAAAATTTTCTGAAAGCTGCGTTGAGTCCTATCCTCCCAACAAAGCCTGTTCCACTGAAGAACCACCCTGTCAGGATGTCCAGCCTAATGTTTAGCCAAACACTCCTGGTTTAATTTCAACCCGTTGGTTCTGCTCCGACCTTCTGGGGCTACCGAAAGCAATTCTGCACCATCCTCTACATCAGGGGTGGCCAACGGTAGCTCTCCAGATGTTTTTTGCCCACAACTCCCATCAGCCAGCATGGCCGATGGCTGGGGCTGATGAGAGTTGTAGGCAAAAAACATCTGGAGAGCTACCGTTGGCCACCCCTGCTTCTACACGACGGCTCTTCAAGTACTTGATCATATCGCCTCTCAGTCCTCTCTTCTGCAGACTACCCAGCTCCTTCAGCCTTTCCTCTTGGGGACCCCTCACCATCTTCGTTGCCCTCCTCTGGACATGTCCCAGCTTCTCTATATCCTTCTTAAATGGGGATGCCCCAAAGGATTTCTATTTATCTGACAAAGACTGGTGGAGCTAAAAGGTTGTGCCTCAGTGGTAGAGCACCTGTTTGGAATGAAGACGACGAAGACCACAGATTCTCTCCCCGTGGCACAGAGTGGTAAAGCTTCAGTCCTGCAGTCGGAACACTCTGCTCACAACCTGAGTTCGATCCCAGCGGAAGCTAGTTCAGGTAGCCGGCTCCAGGTTGACTCAGCCTTCCATCTTTCCGAGGTCGGTCAAATGAGCACCCAGCTTGCTGAGGGGAAAGTGTAATGACTGGGGAAGGCAATGGCAAACCACCCCGTAAAATGTCTGCCGTGAAAACGTTGTGAAAGCGGCGTCATCCCAAAGTCAGAAACGACTGGTGCTTGCACAGGGGACCTTTTCTTCCCTTCTCTCTGAAGCAGAGTCTCAGAGTGGCTCACAATCTCCTTCATCTTCCTTCCCCACAACAGACACCCTGTGAGGTGGGTGGGGCTGAGAGGGCTCTCACAGCAGAAGGGGGTTTTGTTGTGGGGGAGGAAGGTAAAGGAGATTGTGAGCCACTCTGAAATTCGGAGTGGAGGGTGGGATATAAATCCAATGTTGTCATCGTCTTCTTTCAATGACAACCTGTGAGAGCCATGGCTGACCCAAGGCCATTCCAGCAGCTGCAAGTGGAGGAGTGGGGAATCAAACCCAGTTCTCCCAGAGAAGAGTCCGCGCACTTCACTACACCAAACTGGATCTCAGGAGACAGATACCCTGTGAGGTGGGTGGGGCTGAGAGAGCTCTCCCAGAAGCTGCCCTTTCGAGGACAACTCCTGCGATAGCTCTGGCTGACCCAAGGCCATTCCAGCAGCTGCAAGTGGAGGAGTGGGGAATCAAACCGGGTTCTTCCAGATAAGAGTCCGCACACTTAACCGCTACACCAAACTGTCTCTTAGGAGACAGACACCCTGTGAGGTAGGTGGGGCTGAGAGAGCTCTAACAGAAGCTGCCCTTTCAAGGACAACTCCTGCAATAGCTATGGCTGACCCAAGGCCATTCGAGAAGCTGAAAGTGGAGGAGTGGGGGAATCAAACCCGGTTCTCCCAGATAAGAGTCCACGCACTTAACTGCTACACCAAACTGGCTCTCTCTTAAGTATGACCACTGCATTCTTTCCATCCCCCCCCCCCCACCCAACTCTCATTTTGCAAAGCAAAGACTTTCAAATAGACAAAACGCACAACGGCGGCTTTAAAATATTGGAACGTTTTTTCTCAAAAAAAGCACCACAGAGTTGCAAAAAAAGAGCTTTATTTCGCGATGCTGTAACAGCCATTAGAAAACTAGTTGGCAGGAGATGAAGATTGCAACAACCCTCGACGGTCGCCCTGCAGTAGAAGCCGTCGGCTCATCCCTTCGCTTTAGGATTAAGCAGACGGGGTTCCGCAAGGTGATTTTGCTATTAAAAAGGTAAGCATCCCTAGCTGCTGGCCCCTATCCACAAGACGCAGAGCACGCGTCCTTGCTCCTAACTTCGCATCCAGAGCCCCAGAGCTGGAAAGCTCTTTGGCTGTAGCTTCCTTTTACCATCACCCTTTCCCAAGCAAATGTCTGCAGAGAGGCCAAGGTGACCATGGTGGGAAAATGCAGAATGGAAGAGAAACCCGGCGGCTTAACCTCCGGCAGAGAAATGGGCACGCTCCCCCCAGCGGAAGCCTTCAATGCATGTCAAATTCAAAGCAGCTTCCAGAGTCAGTGGCTTCTTGTGGGGGTGGGGATACGTCCAGGGTTCTTTCTGAAGCAGGAACACCTTTGCATATTAGGCCACACCCCTCTGATGTAGCCAAGAGCTTACAGTGGGCCCTGCAATAAGAACCATGCAAGCTCCAGGAGGATTGGCTGCATCAGGGGGTGTGTGGCCTAATATGCAGAGGAGGAGGAGGAGAAGAATTGCAGATTTGCACCCCGCCCTTCTCTCGGAATCAGAGACTCAGAGCGGCTTACAATCTCCCATATCTTCTCCCCCCACAACAGACACCCTGTGAGGTGGGGGCAGATTTATACCCCACCCTTCTCCCTGAATCAGAGACTCAGAGCGGCTCACAATCTCCTCTATCTTCTCCCCCCACAACAGACACCCTGTGAGGTGGGGGCAGATTTATACCCCGCCCTTCTCTCTGAATCAGAGACTCAGAGCGGCTCACAATCTCCTATATGCAGCCTCTTCACCCTTAGTAGTTGCCTAGGTTTTGAAGACCCCGGGAGGTGGGGGAGAATGGGAAGGCTGCTAGGAGAGTTTCTGAGGGCTGTACTTGCACTCAAACCGGGGGACGTCGAACTTCCTCTTGCAGCCGGCATAGTTCATGTAGCGGATCTTGCCGAAGACGGCCCGTTCGGCCCAGCCTTGGTCGTGGACCCCGCAAATGGACCACATGCAGCCTGAGGAGTACAAAAAGAAGAAGAAACGGGGGTCTCAGGACGTCACTCTGATGGAGAAGAGGAACCACGCTAGCAAAGGAAATACAGAGTGTGTGTGTGGGGGTCTTCTAAGGATGGGGGGACCTTGACTCTTTAAACACCTGTTCTGGTCACCACACCAGTTTGGTGTAGTGGTGAAGTGTGCGGACTCTTATCTGGGAGAACCGGGTTTGATTCCCCACTCCTCCACTTGCACCTGCTGGAATGGCCTTGGGTCAGCCATAGCTCTGGCAGAGGTTGTCCTTGAAAGGGCAGCTGCTGTGAGAGCCCTCTCAGCTCTACGCACCTCACAGGGTGTCTGTTGCGGGGGGAGAAAATAAAGGAGATTGTAAGCCGCTCTGAGACTCTGATGCAGAGGGAAGGGCGGGGTATAAATCTACGGTCTTCGATCTGTCTGTCTGTTTGGTGAAGTGGTTAAGTGTGCGGACTCTTATCTGGGAGAACTGGGTTTGATTTCCCACTCATCCACTTGCAGCTGCTGGAATGGCCTTGGGTCAGCCATAGCTCTCACAAGAGTTGTCCTTGAAAGGGCAGCTGCTGGGAGAGCCCTCTCAGCTCTACCCACCTCACAGGGTGTCTGTTGTGGGGGGAAAAGATAAAAGAGATTGTAAGCCGCTCTGATACAGAGAGAAGGGCGGGGTAGAAATCTGCTGTTGTCTTCTACGCACCTCAGAAAGCATTGGAAAGGTGAAGAAAGGTTAACGGTTAAGGCTCTTTAGGTTGAAGAAACAATGACCGAGGGGTGAGATAAGAGGCTTACAAAATTATGCATGGGATAGAGAAGGCAGAGGAAAAAAAAAAACTTTTCTCCCTTTCTCCCAATACAAGAACTTGTGGACGTTCTATAAAATTCTTGGGCACTAGGTTTAGAACAGATAAAAGAAAGGCCTTCTTCACCCAAACGAGTAATTAAGAACATGTGGAATTCACTGTTGCGGGAAGTGGTGGCAGCTACAAGCCGTTTCGAGAGGGGAAGGAATCAATATATGGAGCAAAGGTCCATCAGTGGCTTCTAGCCACAGCGTATTGTTGGAACTTTCTGTCCGGGGCAGTGATGCTCTATCTTCTTGGCGCTGGGGGCGGGGGGCAAGAGTGGGAGGGCTTCTAGAATTCTGGCCCTGCTGGTGGACCTCCTGTGGCACCTGGGTTTTGCCCGCTTGTGTGCCAGTCGGACTGGATGGGCCCCTGGCCTGATCCAACATGGCTTCTCTTATGTCACCTTCTTGCACTGACCCACGTATCCGTTGGGGTCCCTGCCGTCCAGTTCGTAGCGGTCGTTGAGGTAGATGCTGAATTTCAAGGCCTCTTCGGGAGAGCTGGTCCACTCCAGGATCTTCTTGGCCCAGTACATCCGTAAGAAGCCGTGCATCTTCCCTTCATGGACCATCTGGAGCTGAGGCAGAAGGGAGAGGAAGGGGAGCAACCGTAAGACCAAGTACCCTGGAGGCCAGATGAAGCTGGGCCTGCCACAAAAGCCATGTAAGAACCACAGTGTGCTGTGTTACAGGCATATCCATACACAGACAGAGCTTTCTTTGCAGCAAGAACTCCTTTGCATATTAGGCCTGCCAGGATCCTAGGCCTAGTGAGGCCTGCAGGCCCCAGGGAAGCCTGCCTAGGAGTTTCTGGGAAAAGCCTACATTTCCTCTGTCCCTCTGATTGGGTGGCCAGGTTTTGGAGGGAAACTGGCCCAGAGAGGGCTGGGGCCTGGGAGGAGAACATAAAAGGGCCAAGCCCAGGCAGGGTGGGTTCTTTTCCTGAAAGGCTGAGCTGGAGGCAGCCTATAGGCTAGAGAGCTTGCAGCAGGGGAGATCCCCCATCCAAGGCAAGGGGTGAGTGTTGGTTAGCAGAGTAGGGACTGTGTAGTTAAACGCATTGGGGCATTTCTTTCTTTGCACCAACCTTTACTGTTCTCATATTCCCTTTAGCACTAAATCTTTGGCACCCACTTATTATTTGAGCACTGTAAATACACAATTGTTGCTATCCTCCTTGGGTACTCACGTCTCCTTGGTCACAATTAGGAGGTCTCTATTAATAAGGAGGATACAGGGGTGCTCTGGGACCTCCATACAGACCCGTACCAGAGCGGTGGCAGCCAGTAGAAGGCCCTGTTAGGCCCGGCCGTGTGGCAAGGCCAAACACTTGATGTAGCCAATCCTCCAAGAGCATACAGGGCTCTTATTACTGGGCCTACTGTAAGCACCAGGTGGATTGGCTACGTCAGGGGGGTGCGGCCTAATATGCAAAGGAGTCCCTGCTACCCAAAAAGCCCTGCATATATGAAGCTGCCGTCTAATAAATCAGGCCGTTGGTCCATCATAGCCAGTATTGCTCACTCAGACTGGCAGCAGCTCTCCAGGATATTAGGCGAAGGTCTTTCTCATCACCTACACCCTGGTCCTTTCAACTGGAGATGTCGGGGATTGAACCTGGGACCTTCTGCATGCCGAGAAGAGGCTCTGCCATTGAGCTATGGCCCTTCTCTATGTCTCTCCAGGGTCTCAGGCTGAGGTCTTTCCCATCACCTCCTGCCTGGTCCTTTTAGCTGGAGATGCCGGGGATTGAACCTGAGGCCTTCTGCATGCCAAGCAGAGGCTCTGCCACTGAGCTATGGCCCTTCTCTATAGCTCTCCAGGGTCTCAGGCTGAGGTCTTTCCCATCACCTCCTGCCTGGTCCTTTTAACTGAAGATGCCGGGGATTGAACCTGAGACCTTCTGCACGCCAAGCAGAGGCTCTGCCACTGAGCTATGGCCCTTCTCTATAGCTCTCCAGGGTCTCAAACTGAGGTCTTTCCCATCACCTCCTGCCTGGTCCTTTCAACTGGAGATGCCGGGGATTGAACCTGAGACCTTCTGCATGCCAAGCAGAGGCTCTGCCACTGAGCTATGGCCCTTCTCTATAGCTCTCCAGGGTCTCAGGCAGAGGTCTTTGACATCACCCCTCCCCCAACTCAGATTACTAATTCATAAAGATAGATCAAGATGGGCTGTCATGTTAGTCCGTCCGTAGTAGTAGACAAAGAGGGAGAGTCGCATTGAAGGCTGACAGAAGGTGTGGCAGGATAATAGCTTTCGTGAAGTGGGTGAACAGCGACTTATGAAAGCTCACGGTCATCAGGCTGAAATTAAATCAAAAGAGCTTTCGACTTAACATTAGGAAGAACTTCCTGACAGAGCGGTTCCTCAGTGGAACCACAATGTGATGCAGCAGCTAAAAAGGCAAATGCGATTCTGGGCTGTATCAACAGGTGTCTAGTGTCCAGATCACGCGATGTGATGGTATCGCTTTACTCTGCTCTGGTTAGACCTCACCTGGAGAATTGTGTTCAGTTTTGGGCACCACATTTTAAGAAGGATCTAGACATGCTGGAAGGGGTCCAGAGGAGGGCGACGAAGATGGTGAGGGGTCTGGAGACCAAGTCCTATGAGGAAAGGCTGAAGGAGCTGGGCACGTTTAGCCTGGAGAGGAGGCAGCTGAGAGGTGATAGGATCACCATCTTCAAGTCCTTGAAGGGCTGTCCTATAGAGGATGGTGTGGAATTGTTTTCTGTTGCCCCAGAAGGTCAGACCAGAACCAACGAGTTGAAAGTAAATCAAGAATTTCTGGCTCAACATTAGGAAGAACTTCCTGACAGAGCAGTTCCTCAGTGGAACAGGCTTCCTCATGGGGTGGTGGACTCTCCTTCTTTGGAGGTTTTCAAACAGAGGCTAGATGGCCATCTGACAGCAATGAGGATCCTGTGAATTACATCATGAGAAGGAGGGCAGGAAGGGAGGAAGGGTACTTGTGAAGTTCCTGCTTTATCCAGGCCGTTGGACTAGATCAGGGGTCCTCAAACTTTTTAAATAGGGGGCCAGTTCACTGTCCCTCAGACTGTTGGAGGGCCAGACTGTTGTGGTGGCTGCCATTACTGTACAAGGCCGCGGGCCGTCAGTTTTCCGTCTTCTGCATCTCTCTCCCTTCCCCACACCACACACCCCGGCCTGGGAACTCACCTCACCTCGGTATCACCTCACACTCTGTCTCCGCCGCCTCAGCCCAGTGCCGGAAGTGTGCATTGCTAACGCGAGTTTAGGTCAAACGTCACTTCCGGTCTGATTTTGCTATAACCCGGTGGGCCTCATAAACGTCCTCAGCGGGCCGCATCTGGCCCGCGGGCTGTAGTTTGAGGACCCCTGGACTAGATGTTCCTGGAAGTCCCTTCCAACTCTATGATTCTAGTCCACCAACACCACCTCCATCTAGTCTGGATTGATCTTTAGTTTACTGGCCCCTAACCCACCACTGCCTCCACACACTTGTCCACTATCCCACCAGACAATGAGCGCAATGTTTCCAAACCTTTGGAAACCTCTCCCATTTCACTCGGATATGAACATAAGAAGCTGCCTTATACTGAATCAGACCCTTGGTCCATCAAAGTCAGTATTGTCTACTCAGACTGGCAGCGGCTCTCCAGGGTCTCAAGCTGAGGTTTTTCACACCTATTTGCCTGGGCCCTTTTTTTGGAGATGCCGGGGATTGAACCTGGGACCTTCTGCTTCCCAAGCAGATGCGCTACCACTGAGCCACCGTCCCTCCTCAATGGATACGGAGAGTAGTTTTTTCTTGCTAGCATCCCGTTGAAGTCACGCTTTTGTTCTAGAATTGTGAAGACAAAGGGATGTTTAAAACGGATAAAAGGAAGTACTTCTTCACCCAAAGGGTGATTAACATGTGGAATTCACTGCCACAGGAGGTGGCGGCGGCCACAAGTATAGCCACCTTCAAGAGGGGTTTAGATAAAAATATGGAGCACAGGTCCATCAGTGGCTATTAGCCACAGTGTATGTGTGTATATAACATTTTTTGCCACTGTGTGACACAGAGTGTTGGACTTGATGGGCCGTTGGCCTGATCCAACATGGCTTCTCTTATGTTCTTATGATGTTGCGGGAAAAATCAGAGCTGTTTCCCTTACAAAAGCCACCTATCGAGGGTCTGTTATTTATATTGTTAGAAGCACTTTATAACGTGCTTGATGCCAAAACTTGTAGATTTAGCTGTTTAGTAGAGAATTCAGGACAGAGAGAGTTCATTTTAGGAGAATCTAGAGCGGGGGGGAAAAATTACTTTGGCTGGGAAGATGTTTGTTCGATGGAGATGGGAAAAGGCAGATAAGAGAGGCGTTCTCATCGGATCTCGTCTGTGCCCAGCATGAGATCTAAAGATAGGTGGACAGTAGCCAGTGTGAGAGCCCATCTGCGTTGCAGCTGGTGAGAAAAGTGTCAGTGACCCAGAAGAGAGATATTTATTCCCCGACAAGGGGAAAAAGAGCTTCAGCCAAAGGCAGCATCCCTCCACCTTCATCTTCAGATACCTGGAGTTTTGCGTACCTGCGCAGCATTCCAGAGAGGGTCATGCGTCTTCCCTTCCTCCAGCTGCTTCAGCGTGTACAGGTGAGTCCTCTTGTCCTTGGCATGCAGCGCCAGGCTGGTTTGGGCCCAGGCGGGAGCACCTGTGAATAGCAACCGCGAATGTTCACACCTGGAGACGACATAGAGCACGGCTGGCCAAACTGCGGCTCGGGAGCCCCGTGTGGCTCTTTTCACACATACTGTGTGGCTCTCTTCTGGGTTGGAGAAGTCTCTTTCATTCACTTCTCCAAGCCAGGGCAGCCAGTGCCTTGGAGAGTGTATGTAAAGTTGCTTTCTTTCCACCTCTCCCTCCCTCCTCCTCCTCTCCTTCCTTCCGGCTCTCAAACATCTGTTTATTTTATGTGGCTCTTACATTAACCAAGTTTGGCCACCCCTGCCATAGACAATTGGGGGGGGGCCTGTATCATCATGACCCACCAAAGGAGAAGGATAAGAACATATTTCCCCATGGCCATATGTGCTAATTTGCTTATTTCAGACTACAGAGAGCCACTTTGGTGTAGTGGTTAAGAGTGGTGGACTCTAATCTGAGAAGCCAGGTTTGATTTTCTGCTCCTCCTCCACATGCAGCCAGCTGGGTGATCTTGGGCCAATCATAGCTCTCTCAGAGTGCTCTTAGCCCCGCCTACCTCACAGGGTGTCTCCTGTGGGGAGAGGAAGGGAAAGGAGATTGTAAGCCACTCTGAGACTCCTTTGGGTAGTGAAGGATGGAGTATAAATCCAATCTCTTATTATTATCCATTTATTACTTCTCCACATGCGTCTGCTGGAGTGACCTTGGGTCAGTCAGAATGCTCAGAGCTGTTCTGCTCAAGAGCAGTTTCTGTCAGAGCTCTCTCAGCCCCACTTACCTCACAGGGTGTCTGTTGTGGGGAGAGGAAGGGAAGGAGATTGGGAGCCATTCTGTGACTCTGTGTAGTGAAAAGCAGGGTATAAATCCATTCTCTTCTTCTTCATTTGCCCTCCCAACCCCGAGAGGCAGGCCCCAATTTCACAGCCGCCAGGCGGGTAACACCGTCTGGCCTCTTACCTTCGACCTGATCGTAGTTCGGGTTATAGAAGCAGAAGTTGTCCGCCAACTCTCGGCGCACCACGGCCTCCTCCACGAAAGCTTCCACTGATTCCTTGTATCTGCGGCGGTGCTTGGAGACCTCCAAGATGGCTCTCTGGACAGCGATCTGACCTGGAGGAGAGGCCGGGGAGAAATCCCTGGATGCCCTGGCTGACTGTTTGGGAGCTTTGCAGCACCACAGACAGTTCCTGGGTTAGCCTGAGCTCGCACGCTGGGCAATACCCCCTCTAAGTTAGGGGTGTCGAACTCATTTTTTATGAGGACTGGATCTGGCAAAAATGAGACCTCGTCCGGCCAGGCCATGTGTGTTCCTATTTAAGATTAGATATCAGATATTTAAACTTTACAAAGAACACAAACGAAATTAAAAGATTTTTTTTTTTTAAACTTAAAGCATGCTGAAAGCATTAGCCCTCAATGTTCTTAAGGGTGCTTTCTTTGCATCTCTCCCATGGGATCCAGGGAACCGGGCAAAGGAAGCTCTGGCTCTTTCTTGCCTTCTTCAAGGGGGAGGAGCCTCGGCCAATAGAAGGAAGAGAGGCTTGGCTCAGTAGCTCTGCTGTGCGATTGTGATAGCCTGGTAAAGCAAGCTCTTCCTCCCCACCCCCTTCCTTCCCAAGGGAGGAGCCTCAGCCAATGGAGAAAAATGGAGGCTTTGCTCTGAAGCTCCTGTGCGATTGAGGAAGCCTTGCAAAGCAAGCTATTACACAGAAGGAAGCAAGAGAGAGGGAGAAGGAAGCAGATGACAACTAATTCTCAGCTCGGGGGCCTGATAAGGCCTCGGGCCAGATGCCTGACACCCCTGCTCTAAGCTGTGGAGGGATGGTGGCTCAGTGGCAGAGCATCTGCTCGGGAAGCAGAAGGTCCCAGGTTCAATCCCCGGCATCTCCAACTCAAAAGGGTCCAGGCAAATAGACATGAAAAACCTCAGCTTGAGACCCTGGAGAGCCACTGCCAGTCAAGGGAGGGATGGTGGCTCAGTGGTAGAGCTTCAGCAAACAGAAGGTCCCAGGTTCAATCCCCGGCATCTCCAACTCAAAAGGGTCCAGGCAAACAGGCATGAAACACTTCAGCTTTGAGTCCCTGGAGAGCCGCTGCCAGTCAAGGGAGGGACAGTGACTCAGTGGCAGAACATCTGCTTGGGAAGCAGAAGTTCCCAGGTTCAATCCCCAGCATCTCCAACTAAAAAGGGTCCAGGCAAATAGGCGTGAAAAACCTCAGCTTGAGACCCTGGAGAGCCGCTGTCAGTTAGGGGAGGGACGGTGGCTCAGTGGTAGAGCATCTGCTTAGTAAGCAGAAGGTCCCAGGTTCACCCCCCGGCATCTCCAAAAGGGTCCAGGCAAGTAGGAATGAAAGACCTCAGCCTGAGACCCTGGAGAGCTGCTGCCAGTCTGAGCAGACAATACTGACTTTGATGGACCGAGGGTTCGATTCAAGTTGAAGGCAGCTTCATATGTTCCTGAGTCTTGTGAGCAAAAACTCTGCTTCGTGAGCTACTGGCATTAAAGCGGTGAGCTACTGCACAGATTAGCTTGTTCTGGGGCCACTGTTCCTGAGCGAAGACAAAAATGTGTGAGGCAGAAGCTAAAAAACTGTGAGCCAGCTCACCCTAACGCAGCTTAGAGGGAACACTGCATGCCGGGTAAAGAGGGCAACAATTGTGCCCTCCAAAGCTTCAAGTCTCTACAGCTCCCCCCCCCCCCTCCCATCTTTCTGGCCCATCATGTGTTCCAAGTTCAATTAAGATTTCTTATACTTTTGATATAGAACATGAAGCCACTGTGTTTGTCTGTAGCAGCGGAAAAGAGTAAGACTCCAAAAGGACCTTAAAAGACGAGCAAAATTGGTGGCCGGGGAAGGTGGGGGGGGGGAGCTTTCATGAGACGCTGCTCACTTCTTCAGATATCTGAAAAATGTTTCCAGCTCAATATTACGAAGAACTTCCGGAAAGTGAGAGCAGTTCCTCAGTGGAAAAGGCTTCCTTGGGAGGTGGTGGGCTCTCCTCTGGAGATTTTTCAACAGAGGCTAGAGGGCCATCTGACAGCGATGAGGATCCTGTGAATTAAGCCAAAGCAAAACCACTGTGTACACAAAAATGAACAATAAATAAGTACAGCGGCCAAATTATTTAGAAAGATACCACAAGTATGCAGGAAGTTTCTATGAGGAGATGGATCCCACAACGAATTCCAAGAGAGGCCTCCCCTGGAAATTCAGACACAGTCAATTTCAAAAGCTGTGGTTGATCCAATCTCCCAAAACATCAATGACGTCAAACTAAGACAATTCAATTTCCAAAAGGCACATGAGCTTGTGCCTTTTGGAAATTGAATTGTCTTAGTTTGACGTCATTGGTGTTTGGTTACAGGATGGCTCTTGGATGAAGCCCGTTTGCGAAACTGTGTACAGTGTACATTTTGACACTGTACTTACTTATTTATCATTTATTTATTTTTGTGTACACAGCTTTGACTCAATCTTACTGTGCAGCCATTTTGTTTCCTTTTCCATTTAAGAAGAAGAAGATATTGGATTTATATCCCGCCCTCCACTCCGAAGAGTCTAAGAGTGGCTCACAATCTCCTTTCCCTTCCTCCCCCACAACAGACACCCTGTGAGGTAGATGAAGATACTGGATTTATATCCCGCCCTCCACTCCAAAGAGTCTCAGAACGGCTCACATTCTCCTTTCCCTTCCTCCCCCACAACAGACACCCTGTGAGGTGGATGGGGCTGAGAGAGCTCTCCCAGAAGCTGCCCTTTCACGGACAACCTCTGCCAGAGCTACGGCTGACCCAAGCCCATGCCAGCAACTGCAAGTGGAGGAGTGGGGAATCAAACCCAGTTCTCCCTGATAAGAGTCCGCACACTTAACCACTACACCAAATTGGCTCCAAACTGATCCACCCTTTGGATCAGGTCTTTCGAAGGAGGAAGAAGATGATGACGATGATACTGGATTTATATCCCACCCTACACTCTCTATCTCAGAGTCTCAGAGCGGCTCACAATCTCCTTTACCTTCCCCACCCCCCACAACAGACACCCTGTGAGGTGGGTGGGGCTGGAGAGGGCTCTCACAGCAGCTGCCCTTTCAAGGACAACCTCTGCCAGAGCTATGGCTGACCCAAGGCCATGCTAGCAGGTGCAAGCGGAAGAGCGGGGAATCAAACTTGATTCTCCCAAATAAGAGTCTGCACACTTAACCACTGCACCAAACTGGTTCTCAGAAGACAGACACCATGTGAGGTGGGTGGGGCTGGAGAGGGCTCTCACAGCAGCTGCCCTTTCAAGGACAACCTCTGCCAGAGCTCTGGCTGACCCAAGGCCATTCCAGCAGCTGCAAGTGGAGGAGTGGGGAATCAAACCCGGTTCTCCCAGATAAGAGTCCGCACACTTAACCACTACACCAAACTGCCTCTCCTGTGAATGAGGCAGATCGTAAGAGGGTGGGCAGGAAGGGTTGCACCAGTGTTTAGTTCCTATGCCTTTTCTCATACACCCAGGGAAATGCATATCGCCACTTTGGGATAAGGAAGAAATTTTTCTCCAGGCCAGTTTAGCCACGAATCCTGGAGGCTTTTGTCATCATCTGGGCATGGAGCGCAGTGTTCCCTCTAAGCTGAGTTAGCGTGAGCTAGCTCACAGATTTTCAGCCTCCAGCTCACACATAAGAGAACATAAGAACATAAGAGAAGCCATGCTGGATCAGGCCAACGGCCCATCAAGTCCAACCCTCTGTGTCACACAGTGGCAAAAAATGTTATATACACACATACACTGTGGCTAATAGCCACTGATGGACCTCTGCTCCATATTTTTATCTAAACCCCTCTTGAAGGTGGCTATACTTGTGGCCGCCACCACCTCCAAGCATTTTTGTCTTAGCTCCGGAAGGATGACCCCGGAGCACACTCATTGATGCAGCAGCTCACAACTTGAAAGCCAGTCGCTCACAAAGTAAGTTTTTGCTCACAAGACATTGGTCACTGGGGATGTATATGTTTTTTTTTTTTTTAAAGGTAGTCTTCTGTGCAAGCACCAGTCGTTTCTGACTCTGGGGTGACGTTGCTTTCATGGCAGACTTTTTATGGGGTTGTTTGCCATTGCCTTCCCTAGTCATAAGAACATAAGAGAAGCCATGTTAGATCAGGCCAATGGCCCATCCAGTCCAACATTCTGTGTCACACAGCAGCCCCCACCCCCAAAAAAATATATATACACACACACACACACACACACACACTGTGGCTAATAGCCACTGATGGACCTGTGCTCCATATTTTTATCTAACCCCCTCTTGAAGGTGGCTATGCTTGAGGCCGCCACCACCTCCTGTGGCAGTGAATTCCACATGTTAATCACCCTTTGGGTGAAGAAGTACTTCCTTTTATCCATTTTAACCTGGCTGCTCAGCAATTTCATCGAATGCCCACGAGTTCTTGTATTGTGAGAAAGGGAGAAAAGTACTTCTTTCTCTTTCTCCATCCCATGCATTATCTTGTAAACCTCTATCATGTCACCCCGCAGTCGACGTTTCTCCAAGCTAATGAGCCCTAAGCGTTTCAACCTTTCTTCATAGGGAAAGTGTTCCAGCCCTTTAATCATTCTAGTTGCCCTTTTCTGGACTTTCTCCAATGCTATAATATCCTTTTTGAGGTGCGGCGACCAGAACTGCACACAGTACTCCAAATGAGACTGCACCATCGATTTATACAGGGGCATTATGAAACTGGCTGATTTGTTTTCAATTCCCTTCCTAATAATTCCCAGCATGGCGTTGGCCTTTTTTATTGCAAACGCACACTGTCTTGACATCTACACTCCCCCCCCCCCCCCAGCAAGCTGGGGACTCATTTGACCGACCTCGGAAGGACGGAAGGCTGAGGCAACCTCGAGCTGGCGGCCTGAAAACCCAGCTTCCGCCGGGGATCGAACTCAGGTCTTGAGCAGAGCTTAGGACTGCAGTACTGCAGCTTTACCACTCTGCGCCACGGGGCTATATGATGGGGGGAGGTAATTGTGAATTTCCTGCACTGTGCAAGGGGTTGGGCTAAAATGACCCTGGAGGTCCCTTCCAACTCTGACTCCATGATGTGAATCCAATCCCAAATCCTCAAGAGTTTCCCAACTTGGAGCTGACAACCCTATTTCCCCATCCTCTGCCAAGGCCCCTCCAGCACCCCCCCACGTTGTATCAGGATACCAAAGAAGCCCACAGGCTCAAAAAGCTTGGGGACTCCAGGCGCACACTGGCCCCAAAGGGTCAAAGGCAGGATCTGCAGACCTCTTTCAGCAAGCTCCCTCTGCCCTACTCACCAAAGTGGAACCAGGGCGAGAGGTTGCTCAGAGCGGCCTTGTTTGGATCGTTCCTTTCCGCACCGAAGGACTTCAGCCTCTCCTCCATGAACTCTTCCAGCATCGCCAGGCCGGCGGCTGTGCCCGGCTTGGCCCAGCCCACCTCCTTGACAGAGCAGTCGACCTTCAGGCTGGCAAAGCAAGCGTCCCAATCGACGTCCTGGAAGAGTGGAAAAGGTGCAAGAGGTTAGTCCTCAGCGAGGAAGTGTCCTGGGATACAAATGCTCAAGGCCAGAGCTGTCGGGAGGGCCAGAATTATTCATGAGATTGTTCTTTTCAAGACGTCTTCTGCTCTTTTCACACCAGTGTGGCTCTTCCGTCTTTTGGACACGTGAAGCCTCCAAAGGGCATGAAGAAGATCCTGGATTTATATCCCTCCCTACTATACTCTTGAATCTCAGAGTGGCTCACAATCTCCTTTACCTTCCTCCCCCACAACAGACACCCTGTGAGGTAGGTGGGGCTGAGAGAGCTGTGACAGAAGCTGCCCTTTCAAGGACAACTCCTACGAGAGCTATGGCTGATGCAAGGCCATTCCAGCAGCTGCAAGTGGAGGAGTGGAGAATCAAACCCGGTTCTCCCAGATAAGAGTCCGCACGCTTAACCACTACACCAAACTGGCTCTCTACTGGATACTGGATTTATATCTTGCCCTATACTCTGAATCTCAGAGATTCAGAGCGGCTCACAATCTCCTTTACATTCTTTCCCTACAACAGACATTTCATGAGGTGGGTGGGGCTGAGAGGGTTCTCACAGCAGCTGTCTTTCAAGGACAACTCCTACGAGAGCTATGGCTGACCCAAGGCCATTCCAGCAGCTGCAAGTGGAGGAGTGGGGAATCAAACCTGGTTCTCCCGGAGAAAAGTCTGCACACTTAACCACTACACCAAGCCACTGGCTAGCTTGGCTTGGAGAAGCGACAAAGAGAGAAATGCTGTCTCCAAGTTGGCTGATGGGTGGGAATGGGGCTTCAAAAGCCACACAATATGTGTGAAAGAGCCAGTTTGGCTACCCCTGATATATAAACATAAAGACCCACCCATTTGCCAGCGCTAGAGAGGGTGGTTACCTCTGCCCGGATGCTGCTGGGATAAGGGTGCCTGATGACCGGGGGGAATTCGGTCAGAAACTCTGCTAGTCGGTCATGAATCTTGCGCCGAATCGTCCTGGCGCCGTACTCCTGCTTGTCAGAGGCCACCCAGCAAGGCACGATGTTGTGCGCATCAACCTGGGGAGACAGAGCCAAAGCAAAAAAATGGGAGACAGAGCCAAAACAAAGGAATGGGAGACAGAGCCAAAGCAAGGGAATGGGAGACAGATCTCGTGACCTTCTACAGAATGCTTCAAGGGCACAACTCTGATCCAGGGCTGAAAGGCCAGGTTATTCAACTGCCACCCCTCCCCCACACTCCATAACCATTACTTTATCTGCCCAAGGATCAAGAAGAAAAATAACATATTGGATTAATATCCCGCCCTCCACTCTCAATCTCAGAGAGGCTCACAATCATTGGTTATTGTGTTGTTTATTACTGTTCTATTTATTAATGTACCACTGGTCATTGTGTTGTTAGCCGCCCTGAGCCTGCTTTGGCGGGGGAGGGCAGGATATAAATAAAATTTTACTTTACTTTACTTACTTTACTTACAATCTCCTAAATCTTCTCCCCCCACAACAGACACCCTGTGAGGTGGGTGGGGCTGAGAGGGCTCTCACAGCCGCTGCCCTTTCAAGGACAACCTGTGCAAGAGCTATGGCTGACCCAAGGCCATTCCAACAGGTGCAAGTGGAGGAGGAGGGAATCAAACCCAATTCTCCCAGATAAGAAGAAGAAGAAGATATTGAATTTATATCCCGCCTTCCAGTCCGAAGAGTCTCAGAGCGGCTCACAATCTCCTTTCCCTTCCTCCCCCACAACAGACACCCTGTGAGGTAGATGAAGATATTGGATTTATATCCCACCCTCCACTCCGAAGAGTCTCAGAGCGGCTCACAATCTCCTTTACCTTCCTCCCCCACAACAGACACCCTGTGGGGTGGGTGGGGCTGACAGAGCTCTCACAGCAGCTGCCCTTTCAAGGACAACCTCTGCCAGAGCTATGGCTGACCCAAGGCCATTCCAGCAGGTGCAAGCGGAGGAGTGGGGAATCAAACCCGGTTCTCCCAGATAAGAGTCCGCACACTTAACCACTGCACCAAACTGGCTCTCCACTGGATACTGGATTGATATCTTGCCCTATACTCTGAATCTCAGAGATTCAGAGCGGCTCACAATCTCCTTTACCTTCTTTCCCTACAACAGACACCCGGTGAGGTGGGTGGGACTGAGAGAGCTCTCCCAAAAGCTGGCCTTTCAAGGACAACCTCTGCCAGAGCTATGGCTGACCCAAGGCCATTCCAGCAGGTGCAAGTGGAGGAGTGGGGAATCAAACCCGGTTCTCCCAGATAAGAGTCCGCGCACTTCACCACGACACCAAACTAGATCAAGCTGGGTAGCCATGTTAGTCTGCCTGTGGTAGCAGAAACAGAGCGAGAGTCTAGCAGTGCGTTAAAGACTCTAAAATAAAAGGTCATACAGAGGCAATCCCTCTGCACTAGTTCCAGCCCCCTGCCTGGCTGTGGTCAGAGTTACAGGGTCTCCCTACCTGAGCAAAGGGCACATCCGGCGGCAGTCTCTCCCGGACATCTTGCACCCACTGGGTGGGAACACGGAGTGGTGCAAAATCGGTCACTACCCCGCCAATGCTGTGCTTTGATACAAAGGGGGGCAGCACATCTTTGGCAACTCCAGTGAGCAGGTGGAAGGGTATGTTTAGTTCCTGGCACTCCTGGGAAGCAGGAAAAGAAAGACAGTTCTGTTTAAAGGGACGGAGACCATCAGAAGAGCCCTGCTGGATCACACCAGCGGTCCATCTAGTCCAGCATCCTGTCTCACAGAGAGGCCAACCAGTTCCTCTGGAGGGCCAACAACAGGGCAGAGAGGCTGAGGCCTTCAGAAGAACATCAGAAGAGCCTTGTTGGATCAGACCAGTGAGAGTCCATCTAGTCCAGCATCCTGTCTCACACAGAGGCCAACCAGTTCCTCTGGAGGGTCAACAACAGGGCACAGAGGCTGAGGCCTCCATAAGAACATTTGAAGAGCCCTTCTGGATCAGTCCAGAAAAGGTCCATCTAGTCCAGCATCCTGTCTCACATAGTGGCCAACCAGTTCCTCTGGAGGGACAACAGGGCAGAGAGGCCGAGGCCTTCATAAGAACATCAGAAGAGCCCTGCTGGATCAGACCAGTGAGGGTCCATCTAGTTCAGCATCCTGTCTCACACAGTGGCCAACCAGTTCCTCTGAGGGGACAACAGGACAGAGAGACTGAGGCCTTCATAAGAACATCAGAAGAGCCCTGCTGGATCAGACCAGTGAGAGTCCATCTAGTCCAGCATCCTGCCTCACACAGTGGCCAACCAGTTCCTCTGAGGGGACAACAGGACAGAGAGACTGAGGCCTTCATAAGAACATCAGAAGAGCCCTGCTGGATCAGACCAGTGAGAGTCCATCTAGTCCAGCATCCTGCCTCACACAGAGGCCAACCAGTTCTTCTGGAGGGTCAACAACAGGGCACAGAGGCTGAGGCCTCCATAAGAACATTTGAAGAGCCCTGCTGGATCAGACCAATAAGGGTCCATCTTGTCCAGCATCCTGTCTCACACAGTGGCCAACCAGTTCCTCTGGAGGGCCAACAACAGGGCAGAGAGGTTGAGGCCTTCATAAGAACATCAGAAGAGCCCTGCTGGATCAGACAAATGGTCCATCTAGTCCAGCCTCCTGCCTCACACAGCAGCCAATCAGTTCCTCTGGAGGGCCAACAACAGGGCAGAGAGGCCGAGGCTTTCTCCTGATGTTGCCTCCTGGCCCAGGGATTCAGAGGCTTACTCTAAACGGAGATTTTGTTTGTTTGTTTACATGCCAGCGTTAAAGCTCCCACGCACGTTTCTGTGAAAAATCACTCTTCCAAGGCCAGAACAGGGGTTTCGTGCAGGGAAGCAACAGGCACCCTCTATTGGGAGCTGAAGATAATTGCCTTGCTTCTTTGCCATGGGAGTGTGTGAACTTGGCACGGGCACACTAGAGACGGAAAACCTGCAGAACTGCCCCCGCATCCCCAGAGAAGCAGATGGGAAACCACCACCCACACACTTCCTCCCCATCCCAGAAGACGTTCCTGTACGTGCCTCAGCTACTTCCTTCAGGCCTCGGAGCAGGAAGCCAAAATGGCGGATGGTGGCCTCCAGGAACTTGGGCACCAGGCAGAAACAGACGTGCAGCGGCAGCTTCTGCTTCAAGGCCAGACGCTGGGCGTACAGAAAGGCCCAGTTATCTGGAGGAGAAACGGAAGCAAAGCATAAAGCAGGAGCGGCCGAACTGCGGCTCGGTAGCCACGTGTGGCTCTTTCACACATATTGTGTGGCTCTCTAAGCCCCCACTGCCCTATCAGCTGGCTTGGAGAAGGCATTTCTCTGTTTTAAACGCTTCTCCAAGCCAACCAGCAAACAGCTTGAAGAATGCATTTAAACTGAAAGATGCTTTCTTTCCACCTCCTTCTCTCCTCACTCCCCCATCTATTTTCCTTCCTTCCTTGCCTTCTCTCAAACAGGTGTTTGAGAGAAGACAAGGAAGGAAGGAAAATAGATGTTCCTGTCTTGCGGCTCTCAAAAGTCTTGACTTTTATTCTATGTAGCTCTTGTGCTAAGCAAGTCTTGCCACCCCTGGCACAAAGGAAACATTCCACAACAGGCGGCTGGTGGGATGAATAGCATTGCACCAAATGCCAAGATACCTTCGCCAAATGTGCAAGTATCAAGCGCAAATCTGTAAATGCCCTTGGACAAGGCAGGATACTAGCTAAGAGATGTAAAAATTCTGGAAAGTTTGAAGTCACGGGGGGAAATGTTATCCCCTTGCCCGTGGCTTCAAAATTTCCAGATGTTCTCCCCTCCCATTCCCCCCCCCAGGAGAAAAAAATTGATTTTTTTTTAAATGGGGAAAATGCAATAAAAGAAGAAGATGATATTGGATTTATATCCCGCCCTCCACTCCTATCATTTATTCATTTTTGTGTACACAGCTTTGGCGCAATCTTACTGTGCAGCCATTTTGTTTCCTTTTCCATTTAAGAAGAAGAAGATATTGGATTTATCTCCCGCCCTCCACTCCGAAGAGTCTCAGAGCGGCTCACAATTGCCTTTACCTTCCTCCCCAACAACAGACACCCTGTGAGGTAGATGAAGATATTGGATTTATATCCTGCCCTCCACTCTGAAGAGTCTCAGAGCGGCTCACAATCTCCTTTCCCTTCCTCCCCCACAACAGACACCCTGTGAGGTGGATGGGGCTGAGAGGGCTCTCACAGCAGCTGCCCTTTCAAGCACAACTCCTGCAGGAGCTATGGATTACCCAAGGCCATTCCAGCAGGTGCAAGTGGAGGAGTGGGGATTCAAACCCGGTTCTCCCAGATAAGAGTCCGCACACTTCACCACTACACCAAACTGGCATAAAATGCGGCACGCATACATTGGCTTGGCATAAAAGTATCATGTTTGATATAGTCTGTTTATTCAGAAAACAACAACAAACCTAATTTTAAATTTTTGTTACTAATGGAACTACAGGGTCCTGTAAAGGAAAGACCACTCGAACTATAAGGAACCTCTTTTGCCAATTTATGAAAGCAGGCAAAAAAAAAAAAAAGCCCCCCTCCCCCCCCCCAAGAAAACTGAAGAAACTATCAACATAACAAAACTACGTTATCTTCACTAATCCTTCTACTCCCCCATAGAACAGACACAAAACACTCATTTCCATTTTTAAAAATTCCATTTTTTGCTACTTTTCCCAAAACAAACAGGGAGGAAAATCCAGCCCCTCCCCTCGGTTTTCCTGCTATTCTTTCTGGGCCTTCCCGTCTCTATGCCTGGCCACGTGTCGATGCCCCCTTCCCTTAATCCGCCAGGAGCCTGTCAAAAGCAGACTGCAGAGCGACCAGCCCACAGAAGAGGGTGCCTGTTGTACCTCAGCATGAGTTGCTGTTCTGGGCTGGCTTCCAGTCAGGAGCAGAGAAAACAGCACAGCATGCCCCAAATACGGAGGACATAATCCAGCAAAGGCTGCTACCCACAACCTGGGTCATTTCTCACCTTGCACTCTCTGATCTCGAGACATCCAGTACAAGATGCCGAGCCCCCCTTCCTTGAGCTCAGGCTCCTGTGAAACCAAGCGGACTCGTTGCTTGTTGTACTTGAACTCTGCAACAGACGGTGCCGTTCTGGCCCGGGCTTGCCTCACCGCCTCTGCCAGGGCCCCGGTGCCAACACTTCCAGCATCTCCTTCTGTCACCTTCTCCGCAGGCGATGTTTCCACCAGGACCCTCGCATCATTCGTCAAGCCAGGAGATTCCGCTCCATTGTCCTCTTCATTGTTTTCAAGTTCCGCTCCCCTGAGCGCTTTCCGCTTCCTCTTCTTTGGAGACATGGCTGATACCGCTCCAGGGCCCGCCGAAAGCACGTTCAGCACCCGAGGAATCCAGGAGGAACTGAAATACAAAGCAGCACCAGCAACTGAAACCAGGAAGAAGAAGATACTGGATTTATATCCCGCCCTCCACTCTGAATCTCAGAGCTGTCACAATCTCCTTTACCTTTCTCCCCCCACAACAGACACCCTGTGAGGTAGATGAAGATACTGGATTTATATCCCGCCCTCCACTCCGAATCTCAGAGCGGTCACAATCTCCTTTACCTTCCTCCCCCACAACAGACACCCTGTGAGGTAGACGAAGATATTGGATTTATACCCCGCTCTCCACTCCGAAGAGTCTCAGAGGGGATCACAATCTCCTTTATCTTCCTCCCCCACAACAGACACCCTGTGAGGTAGATGAAGATATTGGATTTATATCCCGCCTTCCACTCCGAAGAGTCTCAGAGCGGCTCACAATCTCCTTTCCCTTCCTCCCCCACAACAGACACCCTGTGAGGTAGATGAAGATATTGGATTTATATCCCGCCCTCCACTCCAGAGTCTCAGAGTGGCTCACAATCTCCTTTCCCTTCCTCCCCCACAACAGACACCCTGTGAGGTAGATGAAAATATTGGAATTTATATCCCGCCCTCCACTCCGAATCTCAGAGCGGTCACAATCTCCTTTACCTTCCTCCCCCCACAACAGACACCCTGAGAGAGCTCTCCCAGAAGCTGCCCTTTCAAGGACAACTCAGCGAGAGCCATGGCTTTTCCCCCCACAATAATAAAGTTTATTTATCCTTTACATAAAATAATTACAAAGTGCCAACACTTGAGCATACCTCAAATCTGACATTTGAAAATCACAGTAAACAAGGACATAACAAAAATTAAATGCAGATCAAAAATAGATGTTTTTTGTAGAAGGAATTGTTAGGTACAATGTCATATTCAGTTAAATACTTTACCAGATGAAACCAAACAGCTACCACACAATGTTCATATTGCTCAATCGAAAAATCAAAAGAACTGCATGCAGTTTCATTCAGAACAAACAATTCCCACAGCCTACGAAACCATTCATCTAATAAAGGTGGAGAAGAGTTCACCCAGTTTGCAGCTATCGTCACTCTAGCTGCTGCAATCAAAATATTAATTCATTCAACAATACAAGGAGAGCCAGTTTGGTGTAGTGGTTAAGTGTGCGGACTCTTATCTGGGAGAACCGGGTTTGATTCCCCACTCCTCCACTTGCACCTGCTGCAATGGCCTTGGGTCAGCCAGAGCTCTGGCAGAAGTTGTCCTTGAAAGGGCAGCTGCTCTGAGAGCCCTCTCCAGCCCCACCCACCTCCAGTCCAAATTTCAAAGCTGCTCTGAGGCTTTGAAATTTGGACTGGAGGGCAGGATACAAATCCAATATCATCTTCTTCTTGTTAGGTAGGTGGGGCTGAGAGAGCTCTGACAGAAACTGACTTTCAAGGACAGCTTTGTGAAAGCTATGACTGACCCAAGGCCATTCCAGCAGCTGAGAGGGCTCTCACAGCAGCTGCCCTTTTAAGGACAGAGTCTCAGAGCAGCCTACAATCTCCTTTCCCTTCCTCCTCCACAAACCCGGTTCTCCCAGATAAGAGTCCAAGCACTTCACCACTACACCAAACTGGCTCTCTGGCACTACACCAACTTGTCCTTGAAAGGGCAGCTGCTGTGAGGGTTCTCTCAGCCCCACCTACCTCACAGGGTGTCTGTTGTGGGGGAGGAAGGGAAAGGAGACTGTGAGCCGCTCTGAGACTCTTCAGAGTGGAGGGCGGGATATAAATCCTATATCTTCATCTACCTCACAGGGTGTCTGTTGTGGGGGAGGAAGGGAAAGGAGATTGTGAGCCGCTCTGAGACTCTTCGGAGTGGAGGGCGGGATATAAATCCTATATCTTCATCTACCTCACAGGGTGTCTGTTGTGGGGGAGGAAGGGAAAGGAGATTGTGAGCCGCTCTGAGACTCTTCGGAGTGGAGGGCGGGATATAAATCCAATATCTTCATTTACCTCACAGGGTGTCTGTTGTGGGGGAGGAAGGGAAAGGAGATTATGAGCCGCTCTGAGACTCTTCAGAGTGGAGGGCGGGATATTAATCCAATATCTTCATCTACCTCACAGGGTGTCTGTTGTGGGGGAGGAAGGGAAAGGAGACTGTGAGCCGCTCTGAGACTCTTCAGAGTGGAGGGCGGGATAGAAATCCAATATCTTCATCTACCTCACAGGGTGTCTGTTGTGGGGGAGGAAGGGAAAGGAGATTGTGAGCCGCTCTGAGACTCTTCGGAGTGGAGGGCGGGATATAAATCCTATATCTTCATCTACCTCACAGGGTGTCTGTTGTGGGGGAGGAAGGGAAAGGAGACTGTGAGCCGCTCTGAGACTCTTCGGAGTGGAGGGCGGGATATAAATCCAATATCTTCATTTACCTCACAGGGTGTCTGTTGTGGGGGAGGAAGGGAAAGGAGATTATGAGCCGCTCTGAGACTCTTCAGAGTGGAGGGCGGGATATTAATCCAATATCTTCATCTACCTCACAGGGTGTCTGTTGTGGGGGAGGAAGGGAAAGGAGACTGTGAGCCGCTCTGAGACTCTTCAGAGTGGAGGGCGGGATATAAATCCAATATCTTCATTTACCTCACAGGGTATCTGTTGTGGGGGAGGGAGGGAAAGGAGATTGTGAGCCGCTCTGAGACTCTTTGGAGCATCTTTTACAATCAGGATGGTGTGAAACAAATACATTATTCTTGGCAAAATATTCATCTTGATTGCAGCTATCCTGCCCAGTAAGGACAAGTTAAGCCTATTCCATTTCACCAAATCTTTGTCCATCTTACACCACAGTTTTTCATAATTATTTTTGAATAGATCAATGTTCTTCATTGTTATTTCTATTCCAAGGTACTTAACTTTGGTTGTGACTTCACAACCCATCACCTTTTGTAATTCTTTTATTTTATTTGGTTGCATGTTTTTACATAAGAATTTCGATTTCTCTTTGTTTATATATAATCCTGCAAATTCTCCATACTCTTTTATCTTAGCTAGCAACAATGGTGACACTTGGATCGGATTCTCCAATATAAACACTATATCATCTGCAAAAGCTTTGTATTTATAAGAGAATCTTCTAATTTTTAAACCTTCTATTTCTTCATCTTTTTGAATTTGTTGTAACAAAATTTCAGGAGTCATTTTAAACAGCAATGGTGATAACGGACATCCTTGCCTTGTTCCCTTACTCACTTTCAATTCTTTGGATCTGCATAGAGTTGCCAAGTCCAATTCAAGAAATATCTGGGGACTTTTGGGGGTGGAGCTAGGAGACTTTGGGGGGTGGAGCCAGGAGACTTTGGGGGTGGAGCCAAGAGCAAGGGTGTGACAAGCATAAGTGAACTCCAAAGGGAGTTCTGGCTATCACATTGAAAAGGACCACACACCTTTTAAATGCCTTCCTTCCATAGGAAATAATGAAGGATAGGGGCACCTTCTTTTGGGGCTCAGAGAATTGGACCCCCTGGTCCAATCTTCTTGAAACTTGGAGGGTATTTTGGGATGCGATGCTAAAACTCTGGTGCCTCTACCTCAAAAAACAGCGCCCCCGCCCCCCCCCAGCCCCAGATACCCGTGGATCAATTCTCCATTATTTCCTATGGGAATAAGTCTCTACAGGGAAGAATGCAGTGCTCAGGAGATATTTCCCTCCCTTCCCCCTGCTTTCTGATGAGCCTGATCCGGGGGGGGGGGGGGATCTCCAAACCGGGGGATCCCCTGCCCCTACCTGGGGATTTAGCAACCAGAGTAACGTGAAAAGGTAGAGCAGGAGGAAAAAGCCACATAGGCATTCATGTGAAATCAACCTCAAATCCTTAGAAATTCAGTTATTTATATAACAAATTATTCATAGAAATTACAGCGTAACGCAAAGGGAAAACTACTCCCGAAACAACCAGTCCGACATTGATGTCCGACCGTTTGTTCCTTGAAACTGGAGTCGGGAAGCGGTGTGCAATGCCGTGGAAACAGAGCCTGATGCGCCAATTCTTCTGTTAGCCAATATCTGGATGGAATGCAGCAAGGCAGTAGGACGCAACAGGGATGTGCTAAATGCCTTGTTTCACGTGAGTTCCTGCTACACAAAGCCCCCGAAATATATGAACAGATGAAGCTGCCTTCTACTGAATCAGGCCCTCGGTCCATCAAAGTCAGTCTCGTCTTCTCAGACTGGCAGCGGCTCTCCAGGGTCTCAAGCTGAGCTTTTTCACGCCTATTTGCCTGGACCCTTTTTTGGAGATGCCGGGGATTGAACCTGGGACCTTCTGCTTACCAAGCAGATGCTCTACCACTGAGCCACCGTCCCTCCCCGATATACGTTCCGTTGAAGTCACCTGCTTACCAAAAAAAACAAAAGATATTGACAGTGTAGCTATCTTTATGGAAAAGAACATTGCAAGTGATGGAATTGTTAATTGCTCGTTGAAGCCTTGGGTGAAACAGGGCATTTAGCACATTCCTGTTGCATCCTACTGCCTTGCTGCATTCCATCCAGGTACTGGCGAACAGAGAAGACTTGGAGCATCGGACTCTGTTCTCACGGCATTGCACACCACTTCCCGACTCCAATTTCAAGGAACGGACTGTCGGACATCAATATAAAGGAAGTCCTTCTTCACCCAAAGGGTGATTAACATGTGGAATTCACTGCCACAGGAGGTGGTGGCGGCGACAAGCATAGCCAGCTTCAAGAGGGGATTGGATATAAATATGGAGCAGAGGTCCATCATTAGCCACTGTGTGTGTGAGTGTATATATATATATATTGGCCACTGTGCGACAGAGTGTTGGACTGGATGGGCCACTGGCCTGATCCAACATGGCTTCTCTAACAACATAAGAACATAAGAGAAGCCATGTTGGATCAGGCCAGTGGCCCATCCAGTCCAACACTCTGTGTCACACAGTGGCCAAAAAAAATTATATATACACACACACACTGTGGCTAATAGCCACTGATGGACCTCTGCTCCATATTTTTATCTAACCCCCTCTTGAAGGTGGCTATGCTTGTGGCCGCCACCACCTCCTGTGGCAGTGAATTCCACATGTTAATCACCCTATGGGTGAAGAAGTACTTCCTTTTATCCGTTTTAACCTGACTGCTCAGCAATTTCATCGAATGCCCACGAGTTCTTGTATTGTGAGAAAGGGAGAAAAATACTTCTTTCTCTACTTTCTCCATCCCATGCATTAACTTGTAAACCTCTATCATGTCACCTCCGCAGTCGACGTTTCTCCAAGCTAAAGAGCCCTAAGCGTTTCAATCTTTCTTCATAGGGAAAGTGTTCCAGCCCTTTAATCATTCTAGTTGCCCTTTTCTGGACTTTCTCCAGTGCTATAATATACTTTTTGAGGTGCGGCGACCAGAACTGCACACAGTACTCCAAATGAGACCACACCATCGATTTATACAGGGACATTATGATACTGGCTGATTTGTTTTCATTTCCGTTCCTAATAATTCCCAGCATGGCGTTGGCCTTTTTTATTACAAACGCACACTGTCTTGACATTTTCAGTGAATTATCTACCATGACCCCAAGATCTCTCTCTTGGTCACTCTCTGCCAGTTCACACCCCATCAACTTGTATTTGTAGCTGGGATTCTTGGCCCCAATGTGCATTACTTTGCACTTGGCCACATTGAACCGCATCTGCCACGTTGATGCCCACTCAGCCAGCCTCAACAGATCCCTTTGTAGTTCCTCACAATCTCACCACCCTGAACAATTTAGTGTCATCTGCAAACTTGGCCACTTCACTGCTCACTCCCAACTCTAAATCATTTATGAACAAGTTAAAGAGCATGGGACCCAGTACCGAGCCCTGCGGCACCCCACTGCTTACCGTCCTCCACTGCGAAGACTGCCCATTTATACTCACTCTCTGCTTCCTATTACTCAGCCAGTTTTTGATCCACAAGAGGACCTGTCCTTGTACTCCATGACTCTCAAGCTTTCTAAGGAGCCTTTGATGAGGAACTTTATCAAAAGCTTTCTGGAAGTCAAGGTAAACAACATCTATCGGGACTCCTTTGTCCACATGTTTGTTCACCCCCTCAAAGAAATGTAACAGGTTAGTGAGGCAAGATCTTCCCCTACAGAACCCATGCTGAGTCTTCCTCAATAACCCGTGTTCATCAATGTGCCTACTCATTCTGTCCTTGATAATGGTTTCTACCAACTTTCCCAGTATTGAAGTCAGACTGACTGTAATTTCCCGGATCTCCTCTGGAACCCTTTTTAAAGATGGGGGTGACATTTGCTACCTTCCAGTCCTCAGGAACGGAGGCAGATTTCAATGAAAGATTACAGATTTTTGTTAGAAGATCCACAAGTTCAACTTTGAGTTCTTTCAGAACTCTCGGATGTATGCCATCCGGACCCGGTGACTTATTAGTTTTTAATTCGTCCATCAGTTGTAGGACCTCCTCTTTTGTCACCTCAATCTGACTCAGGTCTTTCAACACCCCTTCCAAAATTAGTGTTATGTTCTTATAGGACTGGTTGCTTCGGGAGTAGTTTTTGCTTTGCATTTTGTGTTACACTGTATTTTCTATGAATAATTAGTTATATAAATAATTGAATTTCTATGGATTCGAGGTTGATTTAACGTGAACGCCTGTGTGGCTCTTTCCTCCTGCCCCACCTGGAGATTGGCAACCTCAGTTCTGCTGCAGCAGGCGCCCTCTGGGATGCCCCCTCTCCGGGGAATGGAAAGTCCCACAACGGAGCGTTTTCTGCAAAACAATCTCCCCCCCCCCGCCCATCGCTGCCTTGCCTCCCAAAATAGTAGGGTTGCCAGGTGTGTGTCGGCTATTGGAAAATACCTGGAGACTTTGGGGGTGGGGGAAAGAAGGAAGCTCCTGACACGAGCAGCGATTTTCTCCAGGGCAGCCGACCTCTGCTAGCTGGAGATCAGCTGGAAAAGAGGGAGATCTCCAGGCCCCGCCGGGAGGCTGGCAAGCCTAGCAGGGTTACCCTACACAACAGCCTGACAAGGCAGGCCGCGCTTGCCGCCCGCATGCACGGAGCAGCAGTCGAGCTCGCGTTAAAAGGGGCTCCGCCGGCCACTCACCGTTTCCTCTCCGTTGCTTTCCGCCTCCCGCCAGGCCTCGCTTACATAACGCGGGGCGGGCTCGGAGGCACGTGACTCCTGCCCGCTTTATGAATGAACCGCCGGATAGAACGTTGCAACATTTCGTTCCACGCGCGCTGACGTCACGGCCGTCCTCTCCCGGGGCGCGCGGAGGAAGTGGGCGGGGCTTTCCGCAAAGCCGCACCTCCCTTGCTCCGCTTTCCCCACCCCTCTAATTGGTAAATGCTGGCGAGGCGAGGGAGATGCCGAAAGCCGCCGGCAGAGGGCGGCAGCGAGCCGTGGGTTTGCCTCCTCCGGAAAGCTGGCTTCCCCCGACCTCACGGGTACGCATGCGCGAACACTCCGGTTTTATTTTCTGCAGACGCGAAGCGCCAGTGGTTTCCAGGTGTGCTCAAAGCAAAGTGGTCTAGCGCTGCAAGCAGATCCAAGGCGCATATATGGAGAAGGAAGGTCCGTGCATGGTCCATGCATGCGGGCGGAAAGTGTGGTCTGCCTTGTCAGGCTGTTGTGTAGGGTAACCCTACTAGGCTTGACAGCCTCCTGGTGGGGCCTGGAGATCTCCCTCTTTTCCAGCTGATCTCCTGTTCTTATTTAGCCACAGGATATATATATATATGTGTGTGTGTGTGTGTGTGTGTGTGTGTGTATATATATACACACACACACACACAAACACACATATATTGGCCACTGTGTGACACAGAGTGTTGGACTGGATGGGCTATTGGCCTGATCCAGCATGGCTTCTCTTATGTGACACAGAGTGTTGAAATGGATGGGCCATTGGTCTAATCCAACATGGCTTCCCTTATGCTCTTTTGTGACACAGAGTGTTGGACTGGAAGGGCCACTGGCCTGATCCAACGTGGCTTCTCTTATGTTCTTATGTGACACAGAGTGTTGGACTGGATGGGCCATTGGCCTGTTCCAACATGGCTTCTCTTCTGTTCTTATGTGACAGAGTGTTGGACTGGAAGGGCCGTTGGCCTGATCCAACAGGGCTTCTCTTATGTTCTTCTGTGACACAGAGTGTTGGACTGGAAGGGCCGTTGGCCTGATCCAACAGGGCTTCTCTTATGTTCTTATGTGACACAGAGTGTTGGACTGGATGGGCCATTGGCCTGATCTAGGATGGCTTCTCTTATGTTCTTATGAAGCTTGGCTTTCATTACTGGGGCTAGGTTCTACGAGCGTGAGCAGGCTTGCATCCATATACTGCAATCCTAAATGGTGTTGACCCCCTTCTGAGCCCTTTGAAGTCAGTGGGGTTAGAATGCTGTCGTTTTTCGGTTTTAGGCTGAACAAGCAGGGTTGCCAATTCTGGGTTAGAAGCATAGAACTGGAAGGGACCCCGAGGATCGTCTGGTCCCACTAAGAGCCAGTTTGGTGTAGTGGTTATTTGTTAACAGCGACAGACTCTAAACTGGAGAGCCGCATTCAGTTCCCTACTCCTCCACTTGAAGCCAGCTGGGTGATCTTGGATCAGTCACAGTTCTCTCAGCCCAAAAAATAAACCTAGCTCGCCACAAAAAAGAGCCAGAGTTTCAGGCTGTCAGACAATCTTTGGATTTTCAGGCTATATCTCACCCACTGCCGTTGGATAATTACTTGCCTCCATAAGAACATAAGAGAAGCCATGTTGGATCAGGCCAACGGCCCATCAAGTCCAACACTCTGTGTCACACAGTGGCAAAAATTTTTTATATACACACATACACTGTGGCTAATAGCCACTGATGGACCTGTGCTCCATATTTTTATCTAAACCCCTCTTGAAGGCGGCTATACTTGTGGCCGCCACCACCTCCTGTGGCAGTGAATTCCACATGTTAATCACCCTTTGGGTGAAGAAGTACTTCCTTTTACCCGTTTTAACCTTTCTGCTCCGCAATTTCATCGAATGCCCACGAGTTCTTGTATTGTGAGAAAGGGAGAAAAGTACTTCTTTCTCTACTTTCTCCATCCCATGCATTATCTTGTAAACCTCTATCATGTCACCCCGCAGTCGATGTTTCTCCAAGCTAAAGAGTCCCAAGCGTTTCAACCTTTCTTCATAGGGAAAGTGCTCCAGCCCTTTAATCATTCTAGTTGCCCTTCTCTGGACTTTCTCCAATGCTATAATATCCTTTTTGAGGTGCAGCGACCAGAACTGCACACAGTACTCCAAATGAGACCGCACCATCGATTTATACAGGGGCATTATGATACTGGCTGATTTGTTTTCAATTCCCTTCCTAATAATTCCCAGCATGGCGTTGGCCTTTTTTATTGCAGCCGCACACTGTCTTGACATTTTCAGTGAGTTATCTACCACGACCCCAAGATCTCTCTCTTGGTCAGTCTCTGCCAGTTCACACCCCATCTAGCCATCTAGCCTCCAGGTGGAGATCCCCTGGAATTACAGCTCATCAAACTTAGGATCATAGAATCATAGAGTTGGAAGGTACCTCCAGGGTCATCTAGTTCAACCCCCTGCAGAATGCAGGAAATTCACAAATACCGCCCCCTAAATTCACAGGATCAGCATTGCTGTCAGATGGCCATCTAGCCTCTGTTGAAAAACCTCCAAAGAAGGAGAGCCCACCACCTCCCAAGGAGGAAGCCTCTTCCACCGAGGAACCGCTCTGATGGTCAGGAAGTTCTTCCTAATGTTTGATTTAATTTCAACCCATTGGTTCTGGTCCTACATTCTGGGGCCACAGAAAACAATTCCGCCCCATCCTCTATATGACAGCCCTTCAAGGACTTGAGGATGGTGATCATATCACCTCTCAGTCCCCTCATCTCCAGGCTGAATATGCCCAGCTCCTTCAACCTTTCTTCATAGAACTTGGTCTCCAGTCCCCTCACCATCTTTGTTGCCCTCCTCTGGACCTGTTCCAGCTTGTCTATATCCTTCTTAAAATGTGGTGCCCAAAACTGAACACTGTACTCCAGGTGAAATCTTACCAGAGCAGAGTAAAGCGATATCATCACTTCACGTGATCTGGACCCTAGACTTCTGTTGATACACCCCCAAATGGCGTTGGCCTTTTTAGCCACCACATCACACTGTTGACTCATGTTCAGTGAATGATCCACTAAGACCCCTAGATCCTTTTCGCACTGACTACTGCTAAGACAAGTCTTCCCCATCCTATAACCATGCATTGGATTTTCTCCTACCTAAATGCAGAACTCTACATTTATCCCAGTTTGGTGTAGTGGTTAAGTGTGCAGACTCTTATCTGAGAGAACCAGGTTTGATTCCCCACGTCTCCTCTTGCACCTACTGGAATGGCCTTGGGTTAGCCATTAGCTTTGGCAGAGGTTGTCCTTGAAAGGGCAGCTGCTGTGAGAGTCCTCTCAGCCCCACCCACCTCACAGGTTGTCTGTTGTGGGGGGAGAAGATAGAGGAGATTGTGAGCCGCTCTGAGTCTCTGATTCAGGGAGAAGGGCGGGGTATAAATCTGCCCCCACCTCACAGGGTGTCTGTTGTGGGGGGAGAAGATAGAGGAGATTGTGAGCCGCTCTGAGTCTCTGATTCAGGGAGAAGGGCGGGGTATAAATCTGCCCCCACCTCACAGGGTGTCTGTTGTGGGGGGAGAAGATAGAGGAGATTGTGAGCCGCTCTGAGTCTCTGATTCAGGGAGAAGGGCGGGGTATAAATCTGCCCCCACCTCACAGGGTGTCTGTTGTGGGGGGAGAAGATAGAGGAGATTGTGAGCCGCTCTGAGTCTCTGATTCAGGGAGAAGGGCGGGGTATAAATCTGCCCCCACCTCACAGGGTGTCTGTTGTGGGGGGAGAAGATAGAGGAGATTGTGAGCCGCTCTGAGTCTCTGATTCAGGGAGAAGGGCGGGGTATAAATCTGCCCCCACCTCACAGGGTGTCTGTTGTGGGGGGAGAAGATAGAGGAGATTGTGAGCCGCTCTGAGTCTCTGATTCAGGGAGAAGGGCGGGGTATAAATCTGCCCCCACCTCACAGGGTGTCTGTTGTGGGGGGAGAAGATAGAGGAGATTGTGAGCCGCTCTGAGTCTCTGATTCAGGGAGAAGGGCGGGGTATAAATCTGCCCCCACCTCACAGGGTGTCTGTTGTGGGGGGAGAAGATAGAGGAGATTGTGAGCCGCTCTGAGTCTCTGATTCAGGGAGAAGGGCGGGGTATAAATCTGCCCCCACCTCACAGGGTGTCTGTTGTGGGGGGAGAAGATAGAGGAGATTGTGAGCCGCTCTGAGTCTCTGATTCAGGGAGAAGGGCGGGGTATAAATCTGCCCCCACCTCACAGGGTGTCTGTTGTGGGGGGAGAAGATAGAGGAGATTGTGAGCCGCTCTGAGTCTCTGATTCAGGGAGAAGGGCGGGGTATAAATCTGCCCCCACCTCACAGGGTGTCTGTTGTGGGGGGAGAAGATAGAGGAGATTGTGAGCCGCTCTGAGTCTCTGATTCAGGGAGAAGGGTGGGGTATAAATCTGCCCCCACCTCACAGGGCGTCTGTTGTGGGGGGAGAAGACATAGGAGATTGTGAGCCGCTCTGAGTCTCTGATTCAGAGAGAAGGGCGGGGTATAAATCTGCCCCCACCTCACAGGGTGTCTGTTGTGGGGGGAGAAGATATAGGAGATTGTGAGCCGCTCTGAGTCTCTGATTCAGGGAGAAGGGCGGGGTATAAATCTGCCCCCACCTCACAGGGCGTCTGTTGTGGGGGGAGAAGACATAGGAGATTGTGAGCCGCTCTGAGTCTCTGATTCAGAGAGAAGGGCGGGGTATAAATCTGCCCCCACCTCACAGGGTGTCTGTTGTGGGGGGAGAAGACATAGGAGATTGTGAGCCGCTCTGAGTCTCTGATTCAGGGAGAAGGGCGGGGTATAAATCTGCCCCCACCTCACAGGGTGTCTGTTGTGGGGGGAGAAGATAGAGGAGATTGTGAGCCGCTCTGAGTCTCTGATTCAGGGAGAAGGGCGGGGTATAAATCTGCCCCCACCTCACAGGGTGTCTGTTGTGGGGGGAGAAGATAGAGGAGATTGTGAGCCGCTCTGAGTCTCTGATTCAGGGAGAAGGGCGGGGTATAAATCTGCCCCCACCTCACAGGGTGTCTGTTGTGGGGGGAGAAGATAGAGGAGATTGTGAGCCGCTCTGAGTCTCTGATTCAGGGAGAAGGACGGGGTATAAATCTGCCCCCACCTCACAGGGTGTCTGTTGTGGGGGGAGAAGATAGAGGAGATTGTGAGCTGCTCTGAGTCTCTGATTCAGAGAGAAGGGCGGGGTAAAAATCTGCAAAAAACAAATTCTTAAAATTCATTTTATTGGTTTTAGCCTAGTTCTCCAGGCTGTCCGGGTCTTCCTGGATCCTGTTTCTGTCTTCTGCTGACTTGCATCCAAGGAGTTAGTCTTAAAGATGTCACTGGACTCAGACTCGGCCACACTACAGAGATCCCTTCCCATGGAGAAAACAGATGCTTTGGTGGATGGTCTGTATGGAATTTCCCAACCTGGGATTGGCAAACTTACTCTGCCAGGGGTCAGGGGGAAAGAGGCGGCATGAAATCTACCCCTCCTGCAGAATTCCGGGCTACTTTCACCCAGCTCCCCCAGTGGCCCCTACCCTGTGCCTAGAGCTTGGGAAACTTCCGGGGTGGGCGGTGTTTTGGAGGGGAGGGACTTCAGCAGGCTACAAGGCCCCAGAGTCCGCCTTCTGAAGCTGCCATATTCTCCAGGGGAAACAATCTTGTAATCTAGAGATACGTTGTAGGGATACCAGCCTCCAGGTGGGACCTGACGTCCACACACGACAGAGAACAGTTCCCCTGGAGAAAAGGGGTGCTTTGGTGGGTGGTCTTTAAGGCATGGTAGCTCTCTGAGGTCCCTGCACTCCTCATGCTCCGCCCCCAAATCTCCAGGTCTGTCGATAAGGTAGGGTTGCCAATCCCCAGGTGGGGGCAGGGGATCCCCTGGTTTGGAGACCCCTCCCCCCCCGCTTCAGGGTCATCAGAAAGCCGGGGAGGAGAAAATCTCTGCTGGGCACTCCATTATTCCCTATGGAGACTGATTCCTAGGGTATAATGGAGAATTGATCTGTGGGTATTTGGGGCTCTGCGGGGTCTATTTTGTGAGGTAGAGGCACCAAATTTGCAGCATAGCATCCAGCACCTCTGCTCAAAATACCCTCCAAGTTTCAAAAGGATTGGACCAGGGGCTCCAATTCTATGAGCCCCAAAAGAGGGTGCCCCTATCCTTCATGATTTCTAATGGAGGGAAGGCATTGAAAAGGCGTGCGGTTCCTTTAAATGTGATGGCCAGAACTCCCTTGGAGTTCAATGATGCTTGTCACACCCTGGCTCCTGGCTCCACCCCCAATGTCTCCTGGCTCCACCCCCAAAGTCCGCAGATATTTCTTGAATTGGACTTGGCAACCCTAAGCTAACCCCACCCCCCACCCCCCCGCCCCATCCCTCGCCAGCGGCCAGGGCAGACTTGGAAATCCTACTGTCTTCTGGGGTTCAGTTGTAGTTTCAGGAGATGTCCTCACTCAGCCCCCTCCTGTTTGCTAATTTAGCAGGGTCCGTTTTGGAACACGGCAAGGCTGGAGTTTAGAGACTGGTGACCAGCTTTGCACATGGGTAGAGCGGCCTTATGTTTTATGGGCTAACCAGTGGCGAATGACAGGGCTGTCTGTTCTGCATTGGGAAATACTTAGAGATTTTTTTTGGGGGGGGGTGGAAATCTAAGAGAGCAGGGCTTTTTTTGTAGCAGGAACTTCTTTGCATATTAGGCCGCCCCCCCCCCCGATGTAGCCAATCCACCTGGAGCTTACAGTAGGCCCTGTAAGGAGAGCCCTGTAAGCTCTTGAGGACTGGCTACATCAGGGAGGTGTGGCCTAATATGCAAAGGAGCTCCTGCTACAAAAAAAAAAGCCCTGTTTAGATTGTTCAAATAATAAGTGGGTTAAAAGGGTGACATATATATACAGTAGAGGTGGATGCAAATAAACTGAAGCCTTGATGCGTTTAGCTAGAAGAAGAAGAAGAAGAAGAAGAAGAAGAAGAAGAAGAAGAAGAAGAAGAAGAAGAAGAAGAAGAAGAAGAAGAAGAAGAAGAAGAAGAAGAAGAAGAAGATGATGATGATATTGGATTTATATCCCGCCCTCCACTCCTAAGAGTCTCAGAGCGGCTCACAATCTCCTTTCCCTTCCTCCCCCACAACAGTCACCCTGTGAGGTGGGTGGGGCTGAGAGGGCTCTCACAGCAGCTGCCCTTTCAAGGACAACCTCTGCCAGAGCTATGGCTGACCCAAGGCCATGCTAGCAGGTGCAAGTGGAGGAGTGGGGAATCAAACCCGGTTCTCCCAGATAAGAGTCCACACACTTAACCACTACACCAAACCGGCTCTCCCAGGGCTATTTTTTGGTAGCAGGAACTGCTTTGGATATTAGGCCACGCCCTCCTGATGTAGCCAATCCTCCAAGAGCTTACAGGGCTCTTAGTAAAGGGCCTACCATAACCTCCAGGAAGATTGGCTACATAAGGGGGGTGCGGCCTAATATGCAAAGAAGTTCCTGTTGTAAAAAAAGGCCAGTTCAGGGAGGATGGGGTTTGGAGAGGGGACGGGCCGTCAGCAGGATACAATGCCATGGAGCCCACCCTTCAAAGCAGCTATTTTCTCCAGGGGAAAACGACCTTCATGGTTTGGAGATCCACTGCAAGAGCAGGAAATCGCCAGGTGCTCCCTGGAGGTTGGCAACTGCAGCAAATGAGTGCACCTGCCCACCCAGAGAGGAAGTAGGAAAGAGAGAAAATATGAAATATTCTAATCCCCTGCATGGAAGAAGACTTAACTGCTGGCTGATTGAGTGGCAGAGGACTATTTCTCCGTTCATTCAAGCAAATAATGCCGCCCCTCCTTGGAATGAGGAAGGGGAGGGGCGCCCTTGAGAATCACAGCTCAGAAGCACGCGGGGGGGGGGGCAAAGAGGAAGTGGAGTCTCTTAAAACAACCAGGGGAGGGGAAGTCCCCATATCGGTTTCGCTCGTTAATTTAATGGTCTTTGCCCGGCTGAGAACGCAGGGTGACCGAGAAGACCGCTCCGGAACCTGGAGAATTCTTGCAGGCGGGGTTTCCTCTAAGCTGAGCTAGTGCGAGCTAGCTCACAGTTTTTTTAGCCTCCGGCTCAGACATTTTTGAGCAAACTCTTTGATGCAGTAGCCAAATCGCTCACTCACAACTTGAAGGCCAGTAGCTCACGGCATCCGGCCCCATCACACCTTGGCAAACAGAAGAGGAAGACATGGAAGTCGTGACGGACTTCACATTTCTGGGATCCGAGATCGCTGCAGATGGTGACTGTAGCCATGAAATTAAAAGACGTTTGCTCCTTGGGAGGACAGCTATGGCAAACATGGGCAGTAGAATAAAAAGCAGAGACATCACGCTGCCAACAAAAGTCTGTATAGTCAAAGCGATGGTATTCCCAGTAGTAATGTATGACTGTGAGAGCTGGACCATAACGGAGGCCGAGCGCAGAAGAAGAGATGCTTTCGAGCTGTGGTGCTGGAGAAGACTCTTGAGAAGAGTCCCTTGGACTGCAAGAAGATCCAATCAGTCAGTCCTAAGGGAAATCAACCCTGACTGTTCCCTGGAAGGTCAGATGCTGAAGCTGAAGCTCAAATATTTTGGCCACCAAAGGAGAAGGGAGCCCTCACTGAAGAAGACTCAAGAGTCCCTTGGACCGCAAGAAGATCCAATCAGTCAGTCCTAAGGGAAATCAACCCAGACTTTTCCCTGGAAGATCAGATGCTGAAGCTGAAGCTCAAATGCTTTGGCCACCAAAGGAGAAGGGAGCCCTCACTGGAGAAGACTCTTGAGAGTCCCTTGGACTGCAAGAAGATCCAATCAGTCAGTCCTAAGGGAAATCAACCCAGACTGTTCCCTGGAAGGTCAGATGCTGAAGCTGAAGCTCCAATACTTTGGCCACCCAATGAGAAGGGAGGAGAACCTGATGGTGGGAAAGACAGAAGGCAAAAGCAGAAGGGGACGGCAAAAGAGGAGATGGCTGGACAGCGTTAGTGATGTAACAAACACGAATCTGAGCAGACTTCGGAGGATGGTGGAAGACAGGAGGGCCTGGCGTGACTTTGTCCATGGGGTCACAAAGAGTCGGACTCGACTGTGCGACTGAACAACAACGACGGCAAAGCTCACAAAGTCGAATTTTTGCTCACAAGGCTTCGCAGCTTAGAGGAAATATTGCTTGCAGGAGTCGAAGGGGGAACTGTTTGTGGTGGGGAAGTAACAACCGGGGCAGTTGGCAACCTCTCTTCTGCATTTGGGTCTTTCATGGCATTTCGATGGTCACCGAAGGAAAAAGGATCCTGGCTCATTGGCTCGATCCAGAGGGGGTCTTCTCTTCCTCTGGTGGTGCTGTTAAGCATGCAAAGCGGTACATAGTTAGAATCCAACGGCCAAACAGTGACATTTACAGACTGAAAGAACATTTGGTCTGGATAGCGTTTGCACAGGAAACCAGCCATTCTGCCATTGGATTCTGACTTGGTACCGCTTTGCATTCTTCACCACTGCCCACTGGCTATATGCAGCTGTGCTCACTGTACCCCATTCCATCGTATAATACAGTGAGTTCTGTGCATAGATGAGATGAGGCTGCAGTGATAAACAGCTCTTTATTCGATACTGCAGGGGTGGCCAGCGGTAGCTCTCTGGATGTTTTTTGCCTACAACTCCCATCAGCCCCAGCCATTGGCCATGCTGGCTGGGGCTGATGGGAGTTGTAGGCAAAAACTTCTGGAGAGCTACCGTTGGCCACCCCTGCGATACAGCCTAGTGGAGGCTGCTCTACTAAGACTGAAGAACCGGGTCCACAGAGCTAACTGTATTATATAGGGTTGCCAAGTCCAATTAAAGAAATATCTGGGGACATTGGGGGTGGAGCCACGAGACATTGGGGCAGAGCCAGGAGCAAGGGTGTGACAAGCATCATTGAACTCCAAGGGAGTTCTGGTCATCACATTTAAAGGAACAGCAATCTGGAGAGCCAGTTTGGTGTAGTGGTTAAGCGTGCGGACTCTTATCTGGGAGAACCGGGTTTGATTCCCCACTCCTCCACTTGCACCTGCTGGAATGGCCTTGGGTCAGCCAGAGCTCTGGCAGAGGTTGTCCTTGAAAGGGCAGCTGCTATAAGAGCTCTCTCAGCCCCACCCACCTCACAGGGTGTCTGTTGTGGGGGAGGAAGGGTGTAAAGGAGATTGTAAGTCCCTCTGAGATTCAGAGTGAAGGGTGGGGTATCAATCTAATATCTTCTTCTTCTTCCTGGAGAGCCAGTGTGGTGTAGTGGTTAAGTGAGAGGACTCTTATCTGGGAGAACCAGGTTTGATTCCCCACTCCTCCACTTGCAGCTGCTGGAATGGCCTTGGGTCAGCCAGAGCTCTGGCAGAGGTTGTCCTTGAAAGGGCAGCTGCTGTAAGAGCCCTCTCCAGCCCCACCCACCTCACAGGGTGTCTGTTGTGGGGGAGGAAGGGAAAGGAGATTGTGAGCCGCTCTGAGACTCTTTGGAGTGGAGGGCGGGATATAAATCCAATATCTTCATCTACCTCACAGGGTGTCTGTTGTGGGGGAGGAAGGTAAAGGAGATTGTGAGCCGCTCTGAGACTCTTAGGAGTGGAGGGCGGGATATAAATCCAATATCATCTTTTTCTTTTTAAATGCCTTTCTTCCAGGATAGGGACACCTTCTTTTGGGGCTCATAGAATTGGACCCCCTGGTCCAATCGTTTTGAAACCTAGGGGGTATTTTGGGAAGAGGCTCTAGATGCTATACTGAAAATTTGGTGCCTCTACCTCAAACAACTCCCCCTCCCAAAGCCCCCAATCAATTCGGATCAATTCCCCATTATTCCCTACGGAAATCGTTCTCCATAGGGAATAATTGCCCAGTATACATTTCCCTCCCCCCCTGACACCCCTCCCCCCCTGCCGCTTTCTGATGACCCTAAAGTGAGGGGGAGGGCCTCCAAACCTGGGGATTGGCAACCCTCTCTATCTCACACACACTTACTGGATCTGGTTCCTCCACAATGACATCTGAAAAGAACAGGGGCTATGCTGCTCTCTCTCTCTCACACACACACACACACTTAGTTGCTCTGAAACGAAAGCAAAACAAACCGAGGGACTGTGCTGCTGACCCTTCCCATGAAGTACTTCCTGCTCAACTTTAAAGGCACAGAGACACATTTTGGAACGGACCTGTTTGCAGGTTTCTAAACCTGCCCAAGATCTAGCGCTGCATGGTAGCTGTGGGGGCGGGGCTTCCCCCTGCTGGCCAGATGGCTGGGGGTGGGAGGATGCCTGTAAAACCTGGGGATCCCCCGCTGGGACCTGGGGATTGG
The DNA here is from genome assembly GCF_032191835.1 of Heteronotia binoei. NCBI lineage: Eukaryota > Metazoa > Chordata > Lepidosauria > Squamata > Gekkonidae > Heteronotia > Heteronotia binoei. The sequence goes on from NC_083228.1 coordinate 142,904,290, forward strand.
GAAGCCTAACCCGGTCTCTTTTTCTAGCAGGAGCTCCTCTGCATATTAGGCCACGCCCCCCTGAGGTAGCCAATCCTCCAAGAGCTTATAGGGCTCTTTGTACAGGGCCTACTGTAAGCTCCAGGAGGACTGGCTACATCGGGGGGCGTGGCCTAATATGTAGAGGAGCTCCTGCTAGGAAAAGAGCCCTGAGCCTAACTATACAACTCAGGGTTCCTGTGCAAGCCTGGTATTGGGTCATTCAAACTGGCAGGGAGCTTGTGATTGGTGTAAAGTAGAAGAGATTTGTATCCTGCTGCTCATTGTTTCCAAGTCCCCAAGCTCCAATCCTATGGCTCCAATGAGCCAGGCAGGAACACCACTTCAGACCTTATTCCAGTCCACATACGTAACACACTGTCTGATGAAGCGTGCATGCATACAAACTGGAGAGCCAGTTTGGTGTAGTGGTTAAGTGTGCGGACTCTTAACTGAGTGAACCGGGTTTGATTCCCCACTCCTCCACTTGCTGCTGCTGGAACGGCCTTGGGTCAGCCAGAGCTCTGACAGAGGTTGTCCTTGAGAGGGCAGCTGCTGTGAGAGTCCTCTCCAGCCCCACCCACCTCACAGGGTGTCTGTTGTGGGGGAGGAAGGTAAAGGAGATTGTGAGCCGCTCTGAGACTCTTTGGAGTGGAGGGCGGGATGTAAATCCAATATCTTCATCTACCTCACAGGGTGTCTGTTGTGGGGGAGGAAGGGAAAGGAGATTGTGAGCCCCTCTGTGACTCTTCGGAGTGGAGGGTGGGATATAAATCCAATATCTTCATCTACCTCACAGGGGGGCTGTTCTGGGGGAGGAAGGGAAAGGAGATTGTGAGCTGCTCTGAGACTCTTCACAGTGGAGGGCGGGATATAAATCCAATATCTTCATCTGCCTCACAGGGTGTCTGTTGTGGGGGAGGAAGATAAAGGAGATTGTGAGCCGCTCTGAGACTCTTCGGAGTGGAGGGCGGGATATAAATCCAATATCTTCATCTGCCTCACAGGGTGTCTGTTCTGGGGGAGGAAGGGAAAGGAGATTGTGAGCTGCTCTGAGACTCTTCGGAGTGGAGGGCGGGATATAAATCCAATATCTTCATCTACCTCACAGGGTGTCTCTGGTGGGGGAGGAAGGGAAAGGAGATTGTGAGCCACTCTGAGAATCTTCGGAGTAGAGGGCAGGATATAAATCCAATATCTTCATCTACCTCACAGGGTGTCTGTTGTGGGGGAGGAAGGGAAAGGAGATTGTGAGCCGCTCTGAGACTCTTCGGAGTGGAGGGCGGGATATAAATCCAATATCATCTTCTTACATTCTGAATAAAACTTTCTTGGTCTTAAAGATGTTACTGGATTCCTACTTTTTTCTACTGCTTCAGACCTACGCGGCTCCCCTACGGGGATCTTTTTTTTTCATGTTAGACAAAGGAAAAGCTGGCTAGAAAGACCTTTGATCGGATCCAGTAAAGCTGCTGTTTATCAAACGATCAGGGCCTCTCCATCTTCTCAAAACAAAGCTCTTTTCTCTTCAGCAGTTCCTGGTATTGGCACAGGGACTCCTGTTGTTCCCGTAAACCTGGTGGGATTTCAAGAATCATTAATATTCTCGTTGCCTTCGCTGTCCAATCAGCTCAGCTGCAGCAGCCACACTTATCGGAGGGTTCAACGACGTTTCACTGGTTGACTCGGTGTCACCTTTCAATAAAACAAAGCAGTAGTCAAGTTGGCACCTTTAAGACCAACTAAGTTTTATTCAGAATGTAAGCTTAGTTGGTCTTTAAGGTGCACCTTGACTTCTGCTCCGTTCTGTTGCTTCAGACCAACACAGCTGCCCACTTGGATCTGTCACCTTTCAAGTGATGCTTTCAAGAGCCAGTTTGGTGTAGTGGTTAAGTGTGCGGACTCTTATCTGGGAGAACCGGGTTTGATTCCCCACTCCTCCACTTGCCCCTGCTGGAATGGCCTTGGGTTAGCCAGAGCTCTCTTATCTGGGAGAACCAGGTTTGATTCCCCACTCTTCCACTTGCACCTGCTGGAATGGCCTTGGGTCAGCCAGAGCTCTGGCAGAGGTTGTCCTTGAAAGGGCAGGTGCTGTGAGAGCCCTCTCCAGCCTCACCCACCTCACAGGGTGTCTGTTGTGGGGGAGGAAGGGAAAGGAGATTGTGAGCCGCTCTGAGACTCTTCGGAGTGGAGGGCGGGATATACGGTAAATCCAATATCTTCTTCTTCTCTGGAGATGCTGGGGGTTGAACAGCTGCCAAGCAGATGTTATGCCACTGAGCCATGGCCCCTCTCCAAGCTCTCTAGCTCTAGTTTAGCCTTCTGTGTCCAGCCGCAATTAACCAGAAATGGCCAGAGCCTGTTTTGTGAGGCGCGCTTCCTCAACTTCTGGAGGTTCCATCATACATGACTAATAATATTTACATCCATTATATTCAGTAGACCGAGTTATAGTGGTGAATTATATCTTCAGTAAAACAGCAAGATTTGAGTCCAGGAACACCTTAGATTCCAACAAGATTTTGGGAGCATAAGCTTTCAAGAGCAGGAGAGACCACAGTCTCTAAATCAGGGGTGTCAAACATGCGGCCCGAGGGCTGGAGGGCTCCTATCAGGCCCGCGAGCAGCTCACTGTCCTCTGCTTTTTTCTCTCTCTTGCTTCCATGTACGGCCTAGGCTGCGGGAACTGCACTGGCTGCCAATTGTGTACCGAGTTCGTTACAAGGTGCTGGTTATTACCTTTAAAGCCCTATATGGCCGAGGACCTGCCTACCTTAGGGACCGCCTCTCCCCATATATTCCCCAGAGAGCACTGCGATCTAGTTCACAAAATCTTCTGGAAATCCCTGGGCCAAAGGAGGCCAAATTAAAAACAACTAGAGAGCAGGCCTTCTCGATACAGGCACCCCAATGGTGGAACCAGCTACCGGAGGAGGTGTGGGCCCTATGGGATCTCAATCAATTCCGTAGGGCTTGCAAAACCGCCCTCTTCCAACTAGCTTTCTAAAACAGAACCTGGTAGTAACATCAAGCCATCTTTGTACATACTGAGATTGTGGCACTATTAAGTTATACTGGTTTTAGACTATTTATTTAATATATTTAACCTATGAATTGTATTTTAACTGTATTATCTTGTTTTTATTGTTATAACATGGTCTATACCATGTCCCATAACCAGCCCTGAGCCTGCTTCGGCGGGGAGGGCGGGGTATAAATAAAAATAAAAATTTATTATTATTATTATTCCTTCTGCATCACAGCTTGCTTTGTCAGGCTTGCTCAATCGCACAGGAGATACAGAGCAAAGTCTCAATTTTTCCCATTGGCTGACTAGCACATGAAGCAACTTACAAAAGTTCTCAATGCCCAGCCATTTCATGTTTTCCCCTGAGTCTTAGGCTCAGACTATTGACTGTTTCAGTAACGAATGTCAATGACTCAAAAGTAAGTTTGCAACTTATATACACACCTGAACAGCATACTCAAGATTGCTACAGCACAGATTGTCTCCAGATTTCGATGCAGTAATTCAGAGCAAGAGGTGTCAGTTATCAGAAACTGTTGAATAAACAGGCATATTTTATTTATAAAGTTTTTGATAAATCTTTAGTTATGTTTGTCTGTGTCCTTCACAAAGTTTATATCTCTGGGTTTGATTCCCCACTCCTCCACTTACAGCTGCTGGCATGGCCTTGGGACAGCCATAGCTCTTGTAGGAGTTGCCCTTGAAAGGGCAGCTTCTGGGAGAGCCCTCTCAGCCCCACCCACCTCACAGGGTGTCTGTTGTTGGGGGAGAAGGTATAGGAGATTGTGAGCAGCTCTGAGTCTCTGATTCAGGGAGAAGGGTGGGGTATAAATCTGCCCCCACCTCACAGGGTGTCTGTTGTGGGGGGAGAAGATATAGGGAGATTGTGAGCCGCTCTGAGTCTCTGATTCAAGGAGAAGGGTGGGGTATAAATCTGCCCCTATCTCACAGGGTGTCTGTTGTGGGGGGAGAAGATATAGGGAGATTGTGAGCCGCTCTGAGTCTCTGATTCAGGGAGAAGGGTGGGGTATAAATCTGCCCCCACCTCACAGGGTGTCTGTTGTGGGGGGAGAAAATAAAGGAGATTGTGAGCCGCTCTGAGTCTCTGATTCAGGGAGAAGGGCGGGGTATAAATCTGCCCCCACCTCACAGGGTGTCTGTTCTGTGGGGAGAAGACAGAGGAGATTGTGAGCCACTCTGAGTCTCTGATTCAGGGAGAAGGGCGGGGTATAAATCTGCCCCCACCTCACAGGGTGTCTGTTGTGGGGGGAGAAGATAGAGGAGATTGTGAGCCCCTCTGAGTCTCTGATTCAGGGAGAAGGGCAGGGTATAAATCTGCCCCCACCTCACAGGGTGTCTGTTGTGGGGGGAGAAGACAGAGGAGATTGTGAGCCGCTCTGAGTCTCTGATTCAGGGAGAAGGGCGGGGTATAAATCTGCCCCCACCTCACAGGGTGTCTGTTGTGGGGGGAGAAGACAGAGGAGATTGTGAGCCGCTCTGAGTCTCTGATTCAGGGAGAAGGGCGGGGTATAAATCTGCCCCCACCTCACAGGGTGTCTGTTGTGGGGGGAGAAGATAGAGGAGATTGTGAGCCGCTCTGAGTCTCTGATTCAGGGAGAAGGGCGGGGTATAAATCTGCCCCCACCTCACAGGGTGTCTGTTGTGGGGGGAGAAGATAGAGGAGATTGTGAGCCGCTCTGAGTCTCTGATTCAGGGAGAAGGGCGGGGTATAAATCTGTAGTTGTCATCAGTCGTCATCGTTGTTGTGGCCGCTACTTGGCATTACACTTTATGACCCACGCGGCCCGGCCAGATAAGGTATCATTTATGTCAGATCTGGTCCTCATAACAGATGTGTTCGACACCTCCGCTCTAATTGTTTATCCAAGTTAGTCCCAAGTCAATCTGTAAACCGTTTTGCACAATGCAATTCTATTAACTGTGCAGAAAAAGCCCTCTTGAACAATTCTGTTCTGCATAATTTGCAGAAAGCCAAGAGACGGGTCACCTTTCTGATCTCCCCAGGATGACTAGCTGGCCCTTCGTAGGGCCTGTAAAACAGAGCTGTTCCGCCATTTTTGGATGAGGCAGGGGACATCTATCTATTCGATCGGTTGGCCTCCCTCTACCGCACTGTCTTGTGGTACGGTTTTTTGTGCTAGTCTGTAGTACCAGTCTGCCATTCTGTAGTGCCATCTTGCTATATTATTCTGTTATATCATCCTGCTGGTCCATCCTGTTGCACTTTACTGAATGTTGTAATTGGTTTTATGATGATGTTATTGTAATTCCTTTGTGATTTTATTGCGATTTTGATGTACTCCGCTCTGAGCCCCCAAATGAGGGAATGGGCAGAATATTAATAATCATTAATAATAATAATAAAATCAGGGCTCTTTTTCTCGCAGGAGTGTCAAGCATGCATATTTCTAAGCACAATATTTCTAAACAGAAAGGAGACCGTTAGTATCCCCCGCCTCCCTCCCTTTCCCCCCAAAGTAATTCCATCTAACCCAAGGATGTTCTAGCTGCAGTCGGGCTGTGAGGTGCCTCTCCTCCACATTCACACAGACAGCTCTTATCAGGTCGGGAAGAAGTGTGAGAAACGGAGATGTTTTTAATAATCTACATTCCTTAGTAGTAAACTAGATACTCTGTACTAACCTTTGAACCCGTGACTCAAAAAGCATCTGTATGTTATTCTTTGAACTAATCCTATATAGTAACAGTATAATCATGTATACGTCATTACTTCCAGGGCTTCTGTCCTTGGTAAAGCTTCAGAGTTTCTACAATAAAGCAACTTTTGATTTCACAACAAAAGACTGATTATTGAGAAATATCGATGCTTGACAAGGAGCTCCTCTGCATATTAGGCCACGCCCCCCTGATGTACCCAATCCCCCAAGAGCTTAGAGGGCTCTTAGTACAGGGCCTACTGTAAGCTCCAGGAGGATTGGCTACATCAGGGGGCATGGCCTAATATGCAGAGGAGCTCCTGCTAGAAAAAGAACCCTGATAATAATAATAATAGGCCGTTCCATACGGTGGGGCCACGATGGAGAAAGCCCAGGTACACACAATTGTTAAATTTGAACGGAGTCATCGAGGGAAGAGGATTGCCTGGCTGGTTTCAGACTTTGCCCTCTGAAGTGTCAAGTTCAGCCAACAACCTGCTGCGATATTGTAATACAAACACATCGCCTGCCGCAACCCTCTTTGACATTCCAGTTCTGCCGCTTGTGTCCGACTTATCCGCATGAGCGCATGAAGAAAAAAGTCCTGCAGAGCAAGTTTGGAACACGTGCAGAATGTTTTTCCTCAGCCATTGCTTCCCCAACACATACACGCACACACACACATACACACCCGAGAGCCAGTTTGGTGTAGTGGTTAAGTGTGCGGACTCTTATCTGGGAGAACCGGGTTTGATTCCCCACTCCTCCACTTGCAGCTGCTGGAATGGCCTTGGGTCAGCCATAGCTCTGGCAGAGGTTGTCCTTGAAAGGGCAGCTGCTGTGAGAGCCCTCTCAGCCCCACCCACCTCACATGTGTCTGTTGTGGGGGGAGAAGATATAGGAGATTGTGAGCCGCTCTGAGACTCTGATTCAGGGAGAAGGGTGGGGTATAAATCTGCCCCCACCTCACAGGGTGTCTGTTGTGGGGGGAGAAGATACAGGAGATTGTGAGCCACTCTGAGTCTCTGATCCAGGGAGAAGGGCGGGGTATAAATCTGCCCCCACCTCGCAGGGTGTCTGTTGTGGGGGGAGAAGATATAGGGAGATTGTAAGCCACTCAGAGTCTCTGATTCAGGGAGAAGGGCGGGGTATAAATCTGCCCCCTCCTCACAGGGTGTCTGTTGTGGGGGGAGAAGATCGAGATTGTGAGCCGCTCTGAGTCTCTGATTCAGGGAGAAGGGCGGGGTATAAATCTGCCTCCACCTCACAGGGTGTCTGTTGTGGGGGGAGAAGACAGAGGAGATTGTGAGCCGCTCTGAGTCTGTGATTCAGGGAGAAGGGTGGGGTATAAATCTGCAATTATTCTTCTTCTTCTTCTTCTTCTTCTTCTTCTTCTTCTTCTTCTTCTTCTTCTTCTTCTTCTTCTTCTTCTTCTTCTTCTTCTTCTTCTTCGAGATCTACTGTAGAACTAGGACACTTTGGGTGCAATGGTTGCCTTGTTTCAGGTACAAAAGCAAACACTTCTCTTTCATTGTCAGTAGGCGCGGAGGGGAAATCCCTTCATCAGGAGCACTCCACCCTCCAAAAGTACACGAAAGTGAAGGCTAGCTCGGGATTTCCGAGAGCGGCTCACAGAACAGCCTGGCGAGGTAGAAGCTGAGCTGCGATGGCACCCAGCCTCTTTGCCACCATCTCCGTTTTACTCTTGTGGCTCCGGAATGCCGGGATTTCTGGTAAGTCCTCCGAGAAACTCGAGCCGATTCTCGGGAAACCAGTTGTGCAAGAAGGGGGTGGTGATTGCATGAAGCTGCCTTACACTCAGGGGTCGTCTTGTAGAAAAATAGGTGGCGGAGCTCATTAGCATAACTCATTCGCAATGCGACACCTGCCCCCCCCCGGCCAAAAGCAACCCAATGCAAGAAAGGAGAGCCCCGGGCAAGCCAGACCTGCTTGGGCTAGCTAGGGATCCCGTTAGCCCAAGCAGGCCTCGCTCGCCTGGGGCTCTCCTGGGCAGCCCCTCCAATCAAAAGGCCAGCAAGCCACCCGCCACCCAAAATCACATCAGAAGTGGAGAAAGGTTGGCGGGGGCTCCTCCAGGGGTTAATGAGGGCTGCTCGGGGCATGGCAAAGCCCGTGGTGGCTGGCTGGCTGCCCCCTCTCCTAATCCAGGGATTGTTATGCAGCTGCACCTACTATCCAGTGGACAAGGTAGATGGGGAGGAGGGGGAACCCTCAGAAGGTTCAGGAGCTGTGCTCCTGTGAGCTCCTGCTGAATCTGAGGCCTGCGTATGCTGAATCAGACCCTTGGTCCATTATGGTCAGTGCTGTCTACTCTATCTGGCAGCAGCTCTCCAGGGTCTCAGGTGGAGGGTCTTTCACATCATCTACTGCCTGGTTATCTGGATTTTTTAAAAAAAAAATCTGGGGGTGCTGGGTATGGAATCTGGAACCTGAGGCTCTCCCATTGAGTCACACATTCCTCCCCAAGTCTGAGGCCAAAATCTGCCCAGTTCTGTGGGGCAACAATGAGAAAACAGGGAAGGGAAGAAAGAAGGCCATAGACAAGCTGGAACAGGTCCAGAGGAGGGCAATGAAGATGGTGAGGGGTCTGGAGACCAAGTCCTATGAGGAAAGGCTGAAGGAGCTGGGGATGTTTAGCTTGGAGAGGAGGTGGCTGAGAGGTGATAGGATCACCATCTTCAAGTCCTTGAAGGGCTGTCATATAGAGGGGTCTGGAGACCAAGTCCTATGAGGGAAGGTTGAAGGAGCTGGGGATGTTTAGCCTGGAGAGGAGGCGGCTGAGAGGTGATAGGATCACCATCTTCAAGTCCTTGAAGGGCTGTCATATAGAGGGGTCTGGAGACCAAGTCCTGTGAGGAAAGGCTGAAGGAGCTGGGGATGTTTAGCCTGGAGAGGAGGTGGCTGAGAGGTGATAGGATCACCATCTTCAAATCCTTGAAGGGCTGTCATATAGAGGGGTCTGGAGACCAAGTCCTATGAGGAAAGGTTGAAGGAGCTGGGGATGTTTAGCCTGGAGAGGAGGCGGCTGAGAGGTGATAGGATCACCATCTTCAAGTACGTGAAGGGCTGTCATATAGAGGGGTCTGGAGACCAAGTCCTATGAGGAAAGGTTGAAGGAGCTGGGGATGTTTAGCTTGGAGAGGAGGCCGCTGAGAGGTGATAGGATCACCATCTTCAAGTCCTTTAAGGGCTGTCATCTAGAGGATGCTGTGGAATTGTTTTCTGTGGCCCTGGAAGGTAGGACCAGAACCAAGGGGTTGAAACTAAATCAAAAGAGTTTCTGGCTCAACATTAGGAAGAACTTCCTGACCGTTAGAGCGATTCCTCAATGGAACAGGCTTCCTCCTCGGGAGATGGTGGGCTCTCCTTCCTTGGAGGTTTTTCAACAGAGGCTCGATGGCCCTCTGACAGCAATGCTGATCCTGTGAACGTAGGGGGAGGTATTTGTCAATTTTCTGCATTGTGCAGGGGGTTGGACAAGATGACCCTGGAGGTACCTTCCACCTCTATACTTCTATGACTAATCAACCAGAAAACCCCAGATTATTTCCCTTATTTGATGAAACTGTGTACTTAATTACACAAACACAGAACAAGTCTGGAATTGTATTGGAACTTGGCAGTTTGGCTTATGTCATCTTTGACAATTGTATTCATTGGCAAAAGTGTGTGTGTGTGTGTGTGTGTGTTACAGCATTTTGACTTTCTTGCCAAATGTACTACTAGTGTTTTGAGTCATTTCTCATGTGTTTGTGTAATGAAGTGCATTGTTTTCATCAATTATAGCGGCCCCGTGGCTCAGAGTGGTAAAGCAGCAGTACTGCAGTACTGTGGTCTGAACTCTCTGCTCACGACTTGAGGTCGATTCCGGCGGAAGCTAAATTCAGGTAGCCAGCCCAAGGTTGACTCAGCCTTCCATCCTTCCGAGGTCGGTCAAATGAGTCCCCAGCTTGCTGGGGGGAAAGTGTAAAAGACTGGGAAAAGCAATGGCAAACCACCCCGTAAAAAGTCTGCCGTGAAAACGTGAAAGCAACGTCACCCCAGAGTCGGAAACGACTGGTGCTTGCACAGGGGACCTTTCCTTTCATCAAATAAGGGGAGATATCTGGGGGTTTTCTGGTTGCCAGTTCTGTGGGCAGCTGATTGGTTTTATTGTGCCTGTCAAGTGAGCCCTGGCAATAGGAAGTTAAAAAAGAAGATTTAAAAACAAATGGCTGTTTTTCTAAAAGGAGAAATTTATAGGAGATAACATAAAAGCAACTTTGTAAAAAAAAAAAAAAAGGTAAGATGATTTTTTGGTGCTCCATCAGGGAGTAGTTTAGTTAATCGCTTCTATGCTGATCAGGGAAGGCCTTAGCTCAGTGGTAGAGCATCCACCTGGCAAACAGAAGGTCCCAGGTTCAATCCCCAACATCTCCAGTTAAAGGGACCAGGCAGGTAGGAAGTGATGGGAAAGACCTTTGCCTGAGACCCTGGAGAGCTAAGGAGGGGGACTGTGGCTCAGTGGTAGAGCATCCGCTTGGCATGCAGAAGGTCCCTGGTTCAATTCCTAGCATCTCCACTTACAAAGGCCAGGCAGGAAGTGATGGGAAAGACCTCAGCTTGAGACCCTGGGGAGCTAAGAAGGTTCAGGCTGTGGCTCAGTGGCAGAGCATCTGCTTGGCATGAGGAAGGTCCCAGGTTAAATCCTTGGCATCTCCACTTACAAAGGATCAGGCAGGAGGTGATGGGAAAGACCTCAGCCTGAGGCCCTGGGGAGCTAAGGAGGGGGGCTGTGGTTCAGTGGCAGAGCATCTGCTTGGCGTGCAGAAGTCCCAGGTTCAATCCCTGGCAACTCCACTTACAAAGGACCGGGCAGGAGGTGATGGGAAAGACCTCAGCCTGAGACCCTGGAGAGCTAAGGGAGGCCTGTAGCTCAGTGGAAGAGCATCCACTTGGCATGTAGAAGGTCCCAGGTTCAATCCTCGGCATCTCCACTTACAAAGGACTAAGCAGGACTAAGGAGATGCAATCCTCGGCATCTCCACTTACAAAGGACTAAGCAGGAGGTGATGGGAAAGACCTCAGCCTGAGACCCTGGAGAGTCACCGTTAGTCAGAGCAGACATTATTGACTTTGAAGTCAATTGACTGATTCAGCACAAGGCAGCTTTCTCTTTATATATTTATGTCATGGCTCAGTGGCAGAACATCTGCTTGGTATGCGGCAGGGGTGGCCAAATGGTGGCTTGGGAGCCACATGTGGCTCGTTCACACATATTGTGTGACTCTCAAAGCTTTCTTTCCACCTCTCCGACCCTCCTCTTTCTCCCATCTATTTCCTTGCTTGAGTCCTTCCTTTCTGCCTGCCTGCCTTCTGGCTCTCAAAAATCTGATGTTTATTCTATGTGGCTCTTACGTTAAGTGGGTTTGGCTATCCCTGCCGTATGGGAATCGGTCTCCATAGGGAATAATGGAGTGCCCAGCAGATATTTCCCACCCCATTCTCTGATGACCCTGAAGTGGGGGGAGGGCCTCCAAACTGGGGGTTCTCCTGCCCCCAAATGGAGATTGCAGCCAAATAAATCAAAACCACTCTGTGAACAATATTATTACAAAATGTAATTCATACAAGGGGAAAAGTGCATTTCAGCAACCTCATCATTTTACATACCACATGTGCATATTTATGCACATATATACAACAGTGTGCAAATAGTCCAAATCATAAGTAAGTCCAAATCATAAATCCAAAAAGAGCTCCAACGGACCGCTAGCAGAGTAAAGCCAGTTGTGGATGGCCAGATCCTTCCTTCAGGGAGCGTCTTGCAAAATTTGCGGTATATGTGTAGAAAATACTCACATTGTTCAACTCTTTCACAAATTCATGCACAAAATTGGAACGCTGCTGCCTCCATCTGGTCAGCAAGTTAATTGCGCAGGCAGTCAGGAAGGAAAATGGAGGGTGGGGGAAGCAACATATAGTGGAAAGAAAGCAAATTTAACTTTGAATGCCTTCTCCAAGCTGCTGGCTGGCTTGGCTTGGAGAGGTGATTTAAAGAGACAAATGCCTTCTCCAAGCCAGCCAATGGGGCAATGGGGGCTTTGAGAGCCACATAATATGTGTGAAAGAGCCACATGTGGTTCCCGAGCCACAGTTTGGCCAGAAAAATTAAGAAATGGTAGAATGATCTGTGGCCTCCTGGTATTCATAATAAAGTAGGAGATTTGAAGGTTTCACTACTCTTATTTCTTTGCAGCTACAACCACTTCAGTCACTTCAGCAGCAGAACTGACTTTTTCATCTCCAGGTGAAACCCCTAGCACCACATCAAATTTTCCTCATTTTCCTGACCTCTCTACATCACGCAGTGCTCCTTTGCCCAGTCAAACCACAGACAAAACTGAAAACACCGCTAGCATTCTCACCCTGACGACACGGCCTTCGTCCCCAGCTCTAGAAAGTGCAATTTCTGTGAGCAAACGGGCAGGAAACACACCAACAAGTGAAACAATTGCCCAGGCGGACCATTCCACTTTGCCAGCTGAGAACTCCACAGCACCCCTCGCTTCCACAACAGAACCAGACACCTCATCACCACCCCTCACTTCCACACCAGCAGTAGAAACCTCCACAGCACCCCTCATTTCCAAAACAGAACCAGACACCACAGCAGCACCCCTCGCTTCGACATCAGCAGTACCCTCATCAGTAGAACCCTCCACAGCACCCCTCACTTCCACAACAGAACCAGACACCTCATCACCACCCCTCGCTTCGACATCAGCAGTAGAACCCTCCACAGCACCCCTCACTTCCACAACAGAACCAGACACCTCATCACCACCCCTCACTTCCACATCAGCAGTAGAACCCTCCACAGCACCCCTCATTTCCACAACAGAACCAGACACCTCATCACCACCCCTCACTCCCACATCAGCAGTACCCTCATCAGCAGAACCCTCCACAGCACCCCTCACTTCCACAACAGAACCAGACACCTCATCACCACCCCTCGCTTCGACATCAGCAGTAGAACCCTCCACAGCACCCCTCACTTCCACAACAGAACCAGACACCTCATCACCACCCCTCACTTCCACATCAGCAGTAGAACCCTCCACAGCACCCCTCACTTCCACAACAGAACCAGACACCTCATCACCACCCCTCACTCCCACATCAGCAGTAGAACCCTCCACAGCACCCCTCACTTCCACAACAGAACCAGATGCCTCATCACTGCCCCTCACTTCCACAACGCAACCAAAAACCACAACAGCACCCCTCGCTTCCACAACACAATCAGAAATCATATCAACACCTTACTCTTCCACATCAGAACCACAAGTCAACACAACAACCCTCACTTCCACAGTACAACCAGAAACCACATCAACACCCCTTGTTTCCACACCACCTACCATCAACACAACTGAAGGCACTGCTCTCCTGTCAACAACCCTCCCTACTCTGAGCTCAACAACCGAACTGACAACACACGTCACAACCAGCTTTCCTCTCAGCACATCCGCCAAGATGGGCTCCACAGGGCGACCCACTACAGACACCACCAAACAGAGTGAAATAACCAGAACTACAAAAATCACAGCCGTAACCAGCAGTTCTGTATTGACAACAACTCCGAGAGAACCTTCTACATCCTTAGGTAAGCAGATGAGCTTTCATGCCTGTCTGAATTGCTGGAAATGGGAATATTTAGGGCTTTTTTTTTATAGCAGGGGCTCCTTTGCATATTAGGCCACACCCTCTGATGTAGCCAATCCTTCTGGAGTTTACAGTAGACCCTGTAAGAAGAACGCTATAAGCTCCAGGATTGGCTACATCAGGGGTGTGTGGCCTAATATGCAAAGGAGTTCCTGCTACAAGAAAAGGCCTGGGCGTCAAGTCCCTCAATACTCCAAATAACGAGATCCTTTGTTATTTCAAATAGATTCATTTATTTGAGCTAGACTGAACTTATCACTGACAATTCAGAGAGAAGAATAGAGAAGCAAAGGCAAGGCAGGGACTTTATAGATAGGCAAGAACCGTTACCAAATGGCAGGCAGTGTTCAAAGCAAGGGGTCATAGGGTTACATCAATATTGTAAATTGCACAGCACAAACTTCTACTACATACTAGGGAACTGAACAAAGCGGCAGACAAGTTGCATCTTTAAGACCAACTAAGTTTTATTCAGAATGTAAGTTTTCATATGCTCTAAGCTAAGGGTGGGGAACCCTTTTTTCTGCCAAGGGCCATATGGATATTTATAACATCATTCGCGGGCCATAAAAAATTATCAACTTAAAAAACAGTGCTCCGCCGAGGGAGAATGATTCAGGTCAGCAAAATTAATGCAAATAATTGTTTTTCTATTTGAAGTCACGTGGGGAGAGCCTAATCTGGCACACCCACCCACACACCCGGCCCACCACCCTAGGCAAATGCATAGCTCCAGGGCTTTTTTGTAGAAAAAGCCCAGCAGGAACTCAGTAGCATATTAGACCACATCCCCTAATATTAGCATATTAGGTCACTCATTAGCATATTAGGCCACACCCTCTGGGATAACCAAGTGCAAACTGAACTGGGACAGTAACTTTTCCAGGCCCTGCAGCAATTCTGGCCGGCCAGCCAGGCCCCAGGGAGGCTGCTGCACAGCACATCCGGGCCCTGGGATCCCTGCCTGGCCCTGGGGAGGCTGCTGCACAGTGCAACTGGGCCCCATGATCCTCGCTGGCCAGCCAGGCCCCAGGGAAGCTGCCCCATGGCTTGGTTCGGTCCAGCAATCCCCGAGGGCCACTCCAAGTGATCTCAGTGGCTGCTCTAAGCAGACTTCATCAGAAAAAATTGGAAATACTTGGGAACTGATAAAGACCTGGGAACTAGAGGATATCACACCTCATATTCTTTCTGAAGACTACATACAGGACAGAGCCATAAAAATACAGACTGTTATTCTGCCCGGGCTGCTAGGGCTGCAAATAGGGAGGACAGATGAGGGACTTGACACTGGGAATGTAACACAATGTAACACAAGATACATTCATGGCCAAGATACATTTAAGGCACAACTCCAGCTTTGAGGGGGGCACAGGACTTTGGTGACATGGTGGGGAGAATGAGAGGTGTAGCCCAAATAGCAACAGCCCAGCTTAGCCTTGGGAAGTTTTTCAGAGTCAACTGCGGTCAGTACTTGGGTGGGAGACCACCGAGGAATAGGCTTCCCAATCCCCAGGTCCCAGCGGGGGATCCCCCGGTTTTACAGGCTTCCCCCCTCCCCCAGCCAGCTGGCCGGTGGGGGAAGCCCCTCCCCCACAGCCATTATGCACCTCCATGAACGATTCCTATAGGGAATGATGAGGAATTGATCCACGGGTATCGGGGGCCCTGGGGGGGCTGTTTTTTGAGGTAGAGGCGCCAAATTTTCAGTATAGCATCTAGTGTCTCTCCCCAAAATACCTCCCAAGTTTCAAAAGAATTGGACCAGGGGGTCCAATTCTATGAGCCCCAAAAGAAAATGTTCCTATCCTTCATTATTTCCTACGGAAGGAAGGCATTTAAAAGGTTTGCTGTCCCTTTAAATGTGATGGCCAGAACTCCCTTTCGAGTTCAATTATGCTTGTCACTGCCTTGATCTTGGCTCCGCCCCCAAAGTCTCCTGGCTCCCCTCCCAAAGTCTCCTGGCTCCACCCCCAAAGTCTCCTGGCTCCACCCCCAAAGTCCCCAGATATTTCTTGAATTGGACTTGGCAACCCTACTGAGGAAGCCCAGGGTCACTATACAGAGGCGGGCAACGGCAAACCACCTCCGTTCCTTGCTTGACTCGAAAAATCCCATGAGGGTTTGCAATAACCCTGTGGCCACGCTGTAGAGATTTGCTAGATCGTTCTTACATTCCCAGAAGCATATTATACAAATCACCCAACACTTTGTGTACAAACGACAAATTCAGCTTCACTAGAGAACTATTTTACAGAGCGATAACTAATAGCTCCTCTGCATATTAGGCCACGCCCCCTGATGCCAATCCTCCGGGAGCTTACAGTAGGCCCTGTAGTAAGAGCCCTCTAAACTCTTGGAGGATTGGCTACATCAAGGGAGGTGTGGCCTTATATGCAGAGGAGCTCCTGCTAGAATTCCACCCCTGCCTTTGCATATTAGGCCACACCTCCCTGTTGTAGCCAATCCTCCTGGAGCTGACAGTAGGCCCTATACCAAGAGCCCTATAAGTTCTTGGAGGATTGGCTGCATCAGGGGTGTGTGGTCTAATATGTAACTGCTAGAATTACACCCCTGCCTTTGCATATTAAGCCACACCTCCCTGTTGTAGCCATTCCTCCTGGAGCTGACAGCAGGCCCTGTACTAAGAGCCCTGTAAGCTCTTGGAGGATTGACTACATCGGGGGGGGGGCGTGGCCTAATATGCAGAGGAGCTCCTGCTAGAAAAAGAGCCCTTAGTTCACAGCTGAAAAAGAATGCTCAGAGATGCAAATCTGACAGCAATGCACATCCTGTGAATTTAGGGGGAGGCGTTTGTGAGTTTCCTGCATTGTGCAGGGGGTTGGACTAGATGACCCTGGAGCCCCTCCCAACTCTATGATTCTAGCATCCTCAAACTAACCAATAAACAAGGTAGGAGTCCAGTAGTACCTTTAAGACCAACAAAGAAGGTCTTAAGAACAGAAGAGAAGCCATGTTGGATCAGGCCAATGGCCCATCCAGTCCAACACTCTGTGTCACATAAGAGGAGCCATGTTGGATCAGGCAGGTGGCCCCTCCAGTCCAACACTCTGTGTCACATAAGAACATAAGAGAAGCCCTGTTGGATCAGGCCAGTGGCCTCTCCAGTCCAACACTCTGTGTCACATAAGAACATAAGAGAAGCCATGTTGGATCAGGCCAGTGGCCCATCCAGTCCAACACTCTTTGTCACATAAGAACATAAGAGAAGCCATGTTGGATCAGGCCAGTGGCCCCTCCAGTCCAACACTCTGTGTCACATAAGAACATAAAAGAAGCCATGTTGGATCAGGCCAGTGGCCTCTCCAGTCCAACACTCTGTGTCACATAAGAACATAAGAGGAGCCATGTTGGATCAGGCCAACGGTCCCTCCAGTTCAACACTCTGTGTCACATAAGAACATAAGAGAAGCCATGTTGGATCAGGCCAGTGGCCTCTCCAGTCCAACACTCTGTGTCACATAAGAACATAAGAGGAGCCATGTTGGATCAGGCCAACGGTCCCTCCAGTTCAACACTCTGTGTCACATAAGAACATAAGAGAAGCCTTGTTGGATCAGGCCAGTGGCCCCTCCAGTCCAACACTCTGTGTCACATAAGAACATAAGAGAAGCCCTGTTGGATCAGGCCAGTGGCCTCTCCAGTCCAACACTCTGTGTCACATAAGAACATAAGAGGAGCCATGTTGGATCAGGCCAACGGTCCCTCCAGTTCAACACTCTGTGTCACATAAGAACATAAGAGAAGCCTTGTTGGATCAGGCCAGTGGGCCCCTCCAGTCCAACACTCTGTGTCACATAAGAACATACGAGAAGCCATGTTGGATCAGGCCAGTGGCCCCTCCAGTCCAACACTTTGTGTCACATAAGAACATAAAAGAAGCCATATTGGATCAGGTCAATGGCCCATCCAGTCCAACACTCTGTGTCACACAGTGGCCAAAAAAAAGGAGGTTCACAAGTGGAGCTAGAAGCCCTTCCACTTTGCCTCCCCCCCCCCCCCCAAGCACCAAGAATACAGAGCTTCACTGCCCCAGACAGTTCCAATAATATGCTGTGGCTAATAGCCACTGATGAACCTTTGCTTCTTATTTTTATCCAATCCCTTCTTGAAGCTGGCTATGCTTGTAGCTGCCACTACCTCCTATGGCAGTGAATTCCACATATTAATCACCCTTTGGGTGAAGAAGTACTTCCTTTTATCCGTTCTAACCCTACTACTCAGCAATTTCATTGAATGCCCACGAGTTCTTGTATTGTGAGAAAAGGAAAAAAGTACTTCTTTCTCTAACTCAGGGGTCCTCAACCTACGGCCCGCGGGCCAGATGCGGCCCGCTGAGGACGTTTATGCGGCCCGCCGGGTTATAACAAAAACAGACCGGAAGGGACGTTCGACCTAAACTTGCGTTAGCAACGCACACTTCCGGCACTGGGCTGAGGCGGCGGAGACAGAGTGTGAGGTGATACCGAGGTGAGGTGAGTTCCCAGGCCAGGGTGTGTGGTGTGGGGAAGGGAGAGAGATGCAGAAGACGGAGAACTGACGGCCCGCGGCCTTGTACAGTAACGGCAGCCCGGCCCTCCAACAGTCTGAGGGACAGTGAACTGGCCCCCTATTTAAAAAGGTTGAGGACCCCTGCTCTAACTTCTCTATCCCATGCATAATCTTGTAAACCTCTATCATGTCACCCCGCAGTCAACGTTTCTCCAAGCTAAAGAGCCCTAAGCATTTTAACCTTTCTTCATAGGGAAAGTGTTCCAAACCTTTAATCATTCTAGTTGACCTTTTCTGGACTTTCAGAAAATTATGATAATGGACTCCAATGCTATAATATCCTTTTTGACGCGCGGTGACCAAAATTGTACACTGTATTCCAAATGAGACCGCACCATCGATTTATAAAGGGTCATTATGATACTGGCTGATTTGTTTTCAGTTTCCTTCCTAATAATTCCCAGCATGGCATTGGCCTTTTTTATTGCAATTGCACATTGTCTTGACATTTTCAGTGAGTTCTCTACCACGACCCCAAGATCTCTCTCTTGGTCAGTCTCTGCCAGTTCACACCCCATCAACTTGTATTTGTAGCTGGGATTCTTGGCCCCAATGTGCATTACTTTGCACTTGGCCACATTGAAACTCATCTGTCACATTGACGCCCACTCACCCAGCCTCAACAGATCCCTTTGGAGTTCCTCACAATCCTCTCTGCTTCTCACCATCCTAAACAATTCAGTGTCATCTGCAAACTTGGCCACTTCACTGCTTACTCCCAACTCAAAATCATTAATGAACAAGTTAAAGAGCACGGAACCCAGTACTGAGCCCTGTGGCACCCCATTGCTTACCGTCTTCCACTGTGAAGACTGCCCATTTATACTCACTCTTTGTTTCCTATTAATTAGTTAGTTTTTGATCCACAAGAGGACCTGTCCTTTTACTCAATGACTCTCGAGCTTACTAAAGAACCTTTGATGAGGAACTTTATCAAAAGCTTTCTGGAAGTCAAGGTAAACAGCATCTATTGGGCCCCCTTTGTCCAAATGTTTGTTCACCCCCTCAAAGAAATGTAACAGGTTAGTGAGGCAAGATCTTCCCTTACAGAACCCATGCTGAGTCTTCCTCAATAACCCGTGTTCATCAATGTGCCTACTCATTCTGTCCTTGATAATGGTTTCTACCAACTTTCCCAGTATTGAAGTCAGACTGACTGGCCTGTAATTCCCGGATCTCCTCTGGAACCCTTTTTAGCATTTTTGCTACCTTCCAGTCCTCAGTAACAGAGGCAGTTTTCAATGAAAGATCACATATTTTTGTCAGGAGATCCACAAGTTCACCTTTGAGTTCTTTCAGAACTCTTGGATGTATGCCATCCGGACCTGGTGACTTATTAGCTTTTAAATCGTCTATCAGTTGTAGGACCTCCTCTCTCGTCACCTCAGTCTGACTCAGGTCTTTCAACACCCCTTCCAAAATTAGCGGTTCTGGAGTGGGCAAACACTTCTCATCTTCCACAGTGAAGACGGAGGCAAAAAATGCATTCAGCTTCTCAGTCATTTCCCTATCCTCCTCCAGTAATCCTTTTACCCCTTGGTCATCCAAAGGCCCCACTACCTCTCTGGCTGGTTTCCTGCTTCTAATATATTTGAAGAAATTTTTATTGTTGGTCTTTATGTTTTTTGCAATATGCTCCTCATAGTCCCAATATCTTCATCTTCCTCACAGGGTGTCTGTTGTGGGGGAGGAAGGGAAAGGAGATTGTGGGCCGCTCTGAGACTCTTCGGAGTGGAGAGCGGGATATAAATCCAATATCTTCATCTACCTCACAGGGTGTCTGTTGTGGGGAAGGAAGGGAAAGGAGATTGTGAGCCGCTCTGAGACTCTTCGGAGTGGAGAGCGGGATATAAATCCAATATCTTCATCTACCTCACAGGGTGTCTGTTGTGGGGGAGGAAGGTAAAGGAGATTGTGAGCCGCTCTGAGACTCTTCGGAGTGGAGAGCGGGATATAAATCCAATATCTTCATCTACCTCACAGGGTGTCTGTTGTGGGGGAGGAAGGTAAAGGAGATTGTGAGCTGCTCTGAGACTCTTCGGAGTGGAGAGCGGGATATAAATCCAATATCTTCATCTACCTCACAGGGTGTCTGTTGTGGGAGAGGAAGGTAAAGGAGATGATGAGCCGCTCTGAGACTCTTTGGAGTGGAGGGCGGGATATAAATCCAATATCTTCATCTACCTCACAGGGTGCCTGTTGTGGGGGGGGGGAAGGGAAAGGAGATTGTGAGCCGCTCTGAGACTCTTCGGAGTGGAGAGCGGGATATAAATCCAATATCTTCATCTACCTCACAGGGTGTCTGTTGTGGGGGAGGAAGGTAAAGGAGATTGTGAGCCGCTCTGAGACTCTTCGGAGTGGAGAGCGGGATATAAATCCAATATCTTCATCTACCTCACAGGGTGTCTGTTGTGGGGGAGGAAGGTAAAGGAGATTGTGAGCTGCTCTGAGACTCTTCGGAGTGGAGAGCGGGATATAAATCCAATATCTTCATCTACCTCACAGGGTGTCTGTTGTGGGAGAGGAAGGTAAAGGAGATGATGAGCCGCTCTGAGACTCTTTGGAGTGGAGGGCGGGATATAAATCCAACATCTTCATCTACCTCACAGGGTGTCTGTTGTGGGGGAGGGAGGGAAAGGAGATTGTGAGCCGCTCTGAGACTCTTCAGAGTGGAGGGCGGGATATAAATCCAATGTCTTCATCTACCCCACAGGGTGTCTGTTGTGGGGGAGGAAGGGAAAGGAGATTGTGAGCCGCTCTGAGACTCTTCGGAGTGGAGGGCGGGATATAAATCCAATATCTTCATCTACCTCACAGGGTGTCTGTTGTGGGGGAGGAAGGGAAAGGAGATTGTGAGCCGCTCTGAGACTCTTCAGAGTGGAGGGCGGGATATAAATCCAATATCTTCATCTACCTCACAGGGTGTCTGTTGTGGGGGAGGAAGGGAAAGGAGATGGTGAGCCGCTCTGAGACTCTTCGGAGTGGAGGGCGGGATATAAATCCAATATCTTCATCTACCTCACAGGGTGTCTGTTGTGGGGGAGGAAGGTAAAGGAGATTGTGAGCCGCTCTGAGACTCTTCGGAGTGGAGGGCGGGATATAAATCCAATATCATCTTCTTCTTCTTCTTCCCTCCAGCTAGGAAAACATTTAGAAAACTTTTAGGCAGTGCTAAGCCCAACCTAGATGGCCCAAGCTAGCCTGATCTTGTTGGGTCTTGGAAGCTAAGCAAGGTCAGCCTGGGTTCGTATTTAGATGGGCAACCACCAAGTAAGTCTGGGGTTGGTGCCCAGAGGCAGGCAAACCACCTTGAAAACCATATAGTGTTTCCACGAATTAGCTGCAACTTGATATTTTCCACCACCAGGCAGTGCTAATGGTGATACCTTCTTACCTAGCTGCAGAATTGACTTATGCTCTTCTCCCCTAAGCTTCTTCAACAACTGTACATGGGAGTACAACAACTGCCACGTCGCCACAAGCAATCACCTGCCCGACCCCACCTGGTGATGCAGGTAAGCTCTCTGTCCACAAGTAAAAGCATAAGCCATAAGAAGAGCCCTGCTGGGTCAGACCAGTGAGGGCCCATCTAATCCAGCCTCCTGTCTCACACAGGGGCCAACCAGTTCCTCTGGAGGGTCAACAACAGAAGAGAGCCTGAGGACTTTATAAGTACATCAGAAGGGCCCTGCTGGGTCAGGCAGTGAGGGTCTTTCTAGTCCAGCATCCTGTCTCACACAGGGGCCAACCAGTTCCTCTGGAGGGCCAACGACAGAAGAGAGCCTGAGGCCTTTATAAGTACATCAGAAAAGCCCTGCTGGGTCAGACCAGGGAGGGTCCCTCTAGTCCAGCCTCCTGTCTCACACAGAGGCCAACCAGTTTCTCTGGAGGGCCAACAACAGCGCAGAGAGGCCAAGGCCTTCATAAGAACATCAGAAGAGCCCTGCTGGGTCAGACCAGTGAGGGCCCATCTAGTCCAGCATCCTGCCTCACACAGTGGCTAACCAGTTCCTCTGGAGGGCCAGCAACAGGGCAGAGAGGCTGAAGCCTTCATAAGAACATCAGAAGAGCCCTGCTGGATCAGACCAGTGAGGGCCCATCTAGTCCAGCATCCTGCCTCACACAGTGGCTAACCAGTTCCTCTGGAGGGCCAGCAACAGGGCAGAGAGGCTGAGGCCTTCATAAGAACAGTTTAACAGGTAAGTTCATTTTTCTTTTTCTTTTTTTTTAAGTTGACTGTCCACTCCTCACTCAATATGATGCTGAAATGTTGGTCTTCAGGATGAGAATAGTGAACTGTAGTCTGAGAGATTCTTTAGGTGAAAACGAGGCTTAAAAATCGTGGGAGAGCCTGTTCAGTTTGCATAAAGAATCTGAAAAACCTCCGCACATCAAAGAATCTCTCAGACTACAGTTCACTATTAATCAGGTCCATTGACCTGTTTGGAGACTGGAGAGCCAGTTTGGTGTAGTGGTTAAGTGTGCGGACTCTTATCTGGGAGAACCGGGTTTGATTCCCCACTCCTCCACTTGCAGCTGCTGGAATGGCCTTGGGTCAGCCATAGCTCTGGTAGAAGTTGTCCTTGAAAGGGCAGCTGCTGTGAGAGCCCTTTCCAGCCCCACCTACCTCACAGGGTGTCTGTTGTGGGGGAGGAAGGGAAAGGAGATTGTGAGCCACTCTGAGACTCTTCAGAGTGGAGGGCAGGATATAAATCCAATATCTTCATCTACCTCACACGGTGTCTGTTGTGGGGGAGGAAGGGAAAGGAGATTGTGAGCCGCTCTGAGAGTCTTCGGAGTGGAGGGCGGGATATAAATCCAATATCTTCTTCTATTCTACTTGCATCCTGAAGTCCGTCATTTCAGCATCATATTGCAGGAGGAGTGGACTGTCAACCTAAAAAAACAAAGAAAAATGAACTTACCTGTTGAATTGTTATGTAAATTTGGGGAATTGATTGCACCCTTCCTGTTGATATGTTATGTTCTCTCCTTTTGAAATGTGCATCTCATTTGGGTTGCCAACTTGCCTGTCTTGGAAGACTGCAGCCCACCTAGCCGAAGTCCGACACCGGCTCCAGATTTACTTGTAGAACCGCCATCTGTTTTATCCAGGCCTCAGATTCAGCAGGAGCCGAACCTTTCTGAGGGTTCCCCCTCCTCCCTCCCAACTACCTTGTCCGTTGAATAGGAAGTGCAGCTGCATAACAATCCCTGGATTAGGAGAGCGGGCAGCCAGCCAGCCACCAGGGGCTTTGCCACGCCCCCAGCAGCCCTCATTAACCCCTGGAGGAGCCCGCACCACCCCTTCTCCACTTCTTATGTGATTCTGGGCAGCAGGTGGCTGCCTGGCCTTTTGACTGGAGGTGGGGGGTGGCTCAGGAGAGCCCCAGGCAAGTGAGACCTGCTTGGGTTGGCTGGCTCTGTAGCCAGCCCAATCAGACCTCACTTGCCCGGGGCTCTCCTTTCTTGCATCGGGTTGCTTTTTTTTGGGGGGGGGGGGTTATGCTAATGAGTTATGCTAATGAGCTCCACCAGGTTATTTTTTTTACAAAATGACCCCTGGTTTTATCCAACATTTAACGGATGCAAAAGTGATTTCCACAACCAAGAGGAGCGTCTTTCTTAGGCAAGAGTCAGACGGCGTCACGGAGACGATGGGATACATACAAACGTGAAAAGGAACACGCAGTGTGAGCGTTTTCTTTTCATTTCTGCCTTGCAGGCTTGAGCAGGGTGTTTGCATCGATGGACCTGACTACATCCCGTAACATCACAGACCCCTTGGTGGAAGACGCAGTTGTGAAGCAGGTGAGATTTCAGGGTTGGAGTCCTTAGAAATGTATCCACTTCCAGCAGTTTTGTATTTTAGATCAGGGATCCCTAACCCTTTTCAGCCTGCGGGCACCTTTGGAATTCTGACACGCCGTGGTGGATGTAAGGCTGCCAAGTTTCCGGGCCGGGTGGGAATTCCCCTGCCCCGGAGGTTCGGAACCCGCCGGCCCACATTGGGCAGGCAGGGGGGAATCCTCCCCCGATGGAGCTGGCACGATGACATCACTCGCAGTGCTGTTGTTGCCCCGGCGATGGCACACACTGGCCGCTCTAGGAGCTTCCGGGAAAACTCTATGGTTTTCCTGGGCGCTCTAGCAATTTGGGAAGGTAAGAACATATAAGAACATAAGAGAAGCCCTGTTGGATCAGGTCAATGGCCCATCCAGTCCAACACTCTGTGTCACATAAGAACAGAAGAGAAGCCATGTTGGATCAGGCCAATGGCCCCTCCAGTCCAACACTCTGTGTCACATAAGAACATAAGAGAAGCCATGTTGGATCAGGTCAATGGCCCACTCAGTCCAACACTCTGTGTCACATAAGAACATAAGAGAAACCATGTTAGATCAGGCCAATGGCCCATCCAGTCCAACACTCTGCATCACACAGTGGCAAAAAAAATATATATATATATATATATATATATATATATATATATATATATACACACACACACACACTGTGGCTAATAGCCACTGATGGACCTCTGCTCCATATTGTTATCTAAACCCCTCTTGAAGGTGGCTATGCTTGTGGCCACCACCACCTCCTGTGGCAGTGAATTCCACATGTTAATCACCCTTTGATGGTCGGGGACAAAGGGTGGCGATTGGGGATGAACTGTCCCGGAGACACACGCTTGATTGTGAAGTGCCTCAAGGAGCGGTGCTTTCCCCGATGTTGTTTAACATCTATATGCGCCCCCTTGCCCAGATTGCCCGAAGGTATGGGCTGGGTTGCCATCAGTACGCTGACGACACCCCGCTCTATCTACTTATGGACGGTCGGCCTGCCTGTGCCCCAGAAAATCTGGACCAGGCGTTACAGGCGGTGGCTAGGTGGCTTAGGCTGAGTGGATTGAAGCTGAATCCGGCAAAGACAAAGGTTCTTTGCTTGGGTCGTCGTGGCCCGGGAGGGGAAATCCCTCTGCCAGTTTTTGACGGGGCGCCATTGACTTCGGGATCTGCACTGGCTGCCAATAATATACCGAGTCTGGTACAAGGTGCTGGTTATCACCTTTAAAGCCCTATATGGCCTAGGACCTGCCTACCTTAGGGGCCGTCTCTCCCCACATGTTCCCCAGAGAGTACTGAGATGGGGTTCTCAAAACCTGCTTGTAATCCCCGGGCCAAAGGAGGCCCGTCTGAAATCTACCAGGGACCGGACCTTTTCGGTAACAGCGCCTTGCTGGTGGAACCAGCTGCCGGAAGAGGTGAGGGCCCTGCGGGACCTTGGGCAGTTCCGCAGGGCCTGCAAGACAGTCCTCTTCCGGCTGGCTTATAACTAACTGACACTGGAAACTTTGGAAGGCTGTAGTGTAACATTTCAACAGACTGCTGTTTTATATGTTTTATTATCTTACTGTTTTAAATTGTTGTAAATTGATGTTTTTTAAAGTTAAACCTATGTTAGATTTTATATGTTGTAAGCCGCCCTGAGCCGCTTCGGTGGGAAGGGCGGGATATAAATCGAAATATAAATAAATAAATAAGAAGTACTTCCTTTTATCCGTTTTAACCTGTCTGCTCAGCAATTTCATCGAATGCCCACGAGTTCTTGTATTGTGAGGAAGGGAGAAAAGGACTTCTTTCTCTACCTTCTCCATCCCATGCATTATCTTGTCAACCTCTACCATGTCACCCCGCAGTCGACGTTTCTCCAAGCTAAAGAGTCCCAAGCGTTTCAACCTTTCTTCATAGGGAAACTCTATGGTACCTATTGTAACATAGAGTTTTTCCTCCCAAATTGCTAGAGTGTCCGGGAAAACCATAAAGTTTCCCCAGAAGCTCCTAGAGCGGCCAGTGTGTGCCGTCGGAAGCTCCTAGGGGGACTTGGCAATCCTAGGTAGTGCAGGAGGTAGTGGAGCCAGCCACAAAATGGCTGCCGCAGCTTCCCTTCAGTCAGACAGTGAAGATCCTTGTGCTGTGATGGCAGTTGCTTCCAAGGCAATGTTTTTTTTAAAAAAAAAATCTGCTCAACCAATCATATCTCCAGTGGCCCAGACAGCTCTGCGATAGAAAAGACCTGGAGCTTTGGGAGGTGGAGCCTGAGGAGAGTTAGGGAGGGATTTATAATTAGGGTTGCCAATCCCCAGTTTGGAGGCCCACCCCCTGCTTCAGGGTCACCAGAAGGCAGGTTGTGGGAGGAGGGAAATGTCTGCTGGGCAATCCATTATTCTCTATGGCAGGGGTGGGGAACCTTTTTTCTGCCAAGGGCTATGCGGATATTTAGAACATCATCCGCGGGCCGTAAAAAAATTATCAACATAAAAAACACTGCTCCACCAAGGGAGAATGATTCGGGCCAGCAAAATGAATGCAAATGATTGTTTTTCTATTTGAAAGCATGTGGGGAGAGCCTAATCTGGCGCGCGCGCACACACACACACACACACACACACACACACACGGCCCATCGTCCTAGGCAAATGCACAGGTCCACGGCTTTTTTGTAGAAAAAGCCCAGCAGGAACTCCGTAGCATATTAGACCACATCCCCTAATATTAGCATATTAGGTCACACCCTCATTAGCATATTAGGCCACACCCTCTGGGATGATCACGTGCAAACTGAACTGGGACAGTACCTTTTCCAAGCCCTGCAGCAATTCTGACCAGCCAGCCAGGATCCAGGGAGGCTGCCGCACAGTACGTCTGGGCCCTGTGATCCCTGCCTGGCCCTGGGGAGGCTGCGTGGCTGGGCCCCATGATCCTTGCTGGCCAGCCAAACCCTAGGGAGGCTGCCACATGGCTTGGTTTGGCCCAGCAATCCCCAAGGGCCACACCAAGTGACCTCGAGGGCCACATACGGCCCTCGGGACAGAGGTTCCCCACCCCTGCTCTATGGAGACCAATTCCCATAGGGTATAATGGAGAACTGACCCATTTGAACATGAACATATGAAGCTTCCTTCTACTGAATCAGACCCTCGGTCCATCAAAGTCAGTGTTGTCTACTCAGACTGGCAGCGGCTCTCCAGGGTCTCAAGCTGAGGTTTTTTACGCCTATTTGCCTGGACCCTTTTGAGTTGGAGATGCTGGGGATTGAACCTGGGACCTTCTGCTTACCAAGCAGATGCTCTACCATTGAGCCACCATCCCTAGGACCTTCTGTTTGCCAAGCAGATGCTCTACCACTGAGCCACCGTCCTTCCCCATGGGTATCTGGGGCTTTGGGGGAGGCTATGTTTTGAAGGAGAGGCACCAAATTTTCAGTATAGCATCCTATGCTTCTCTTCAAAACATCCTCTAAGTTTCAAAAAGATTGGACCAGGGGGTCCAATTCTATGAGCCCCCAAAGAAGGTGCCCCTATCCCTCATTATTTCCAGTGGAGGAACAGCATTTAAAAGGTGTGCAGTCCCTTTAAATGTGATGGCCAGAACTCTCTTTGGAGTTAACATAAGAACATCAGAGAAGCCATGTTGGATCAGATCCAACATGGCTTCTCTTCTGTTCTTATGTGACACAGAGTGTTGGACTGGATGAGCCATTGGCCTGATCCAACAGGGCTTCTCTTATGTTCTTATGTGACACAGAGTGTTGGACTGGATGAGCCATTGGCCTGATCCAACAGGGCTTCTCTTATGTTCTTATGTGACACAGAGTGTTGGAATGGAGGGGCCGCTGGCCTGATCCAACAGGGCTTTTCTTATGTTCTTATGTGACACAGAGTGTTGGGCTGGATGGGCCATTGGCCTGATCCAACATGGCTTCTCTTATGTTCTTATGTGACACAGAGTGTTGGGCTGGATGGGCCATTGGCCTGATCCAACATGGCTTCTCTTATGTTCTTAAAAACTCATACCCTATCCCACATTTTGTTAGCCTTTAAAGTGCTACTGGATTCTTACTCGTTTTGTTCCTGTTTTATCATTTATCTCAGCTGGAACAACTCCTGCGCGAAAAATTCCCCTGCACCCAGTTCACCGTGTCATGGAAAGGGTGGCAGATAGGATGAATGAAAACTTCGGAAGAGAAATGGACAATGGCTTGACTTGGCTGTAGCAGAATGAGACCCGCTCTGCTTCTCCGGGCGGTTCTGCTGCTTTTAGCTTTTCCGGGGTATGCTGCTTTTAGCTTTTCCTTCCTGGATATGCACTTCTTTCTGTCTACAGTGGGACCAGTACTCTGCAAATCGACTGATGCGGTTCCAGTGTGGCTTGCATGCAGAATCACATAAGAACATCAGAGAAGCCTTGTTGGATCAGGCCAGTGGCCCCTCCAGTCCAACACTCTGTGTCACATAAGAACATAAGAGAAGCCCTGTTGGATCAGGCCAGTGGCCCCTCCAGTCCAACACTCTGTGTCACATAAGAACATAAGAGAAGATCTGTTGGATCAGGCCAATGGGCCATCCAGTCCAACACTCTGTGTCACATAAGAACATAAGAGAAGCCCTGTTGGATCAGGCCAGTGGCCCATCCAGTCCAACACTCTGTGTCACATAAGAGAAGCCCTGTTGGATCAGGCCAATGTCCCCTCCAGTCCAACACTCTGTGTCACACAGTGGCCAAAAACGCCAGGTGCCATCAGGAGGTCCACCAGTGGAGCCAGGACACTAGAAGCCCTCCCTCTGTTGCCCCTCCCAAGCACCAAGAATACAGAGCATCACTGCCCCCAGTCAAAGGAAGATCTGTGGATTGCACATTAAGAGCAGCCCCACTGGAGCAGATCCCAAGCCTGTCTCACACGGTGGCCAGCCAGAGGCCTGCAAAGAGTAAATGAATCCAAACTAAATTGTAAAAGTAAATTCTAGATAGGGTTGCCAGCTTTTTTGGAACTTTCGCAACAGCACCACCTTGTGGACACACCATTTTTGAGCATGAGTTTCACATCACACCTTGCTGTCCGGTCTGTGAACTACCTTCAAATAATAACGACTCTCCATGGGTTCAGGGTAAGCGTTTATCGTAAGACAGAACTGGTGACAGCGGTTAGAGCCAGTGTCAGAACTGAGATACAACTGCAGGGGCATTCGATATTATAATAGCTATACCAGTTTGGTGTAGTGGTTAAGTGTGTGGACTCTTATCTGGAAGAACCAGGTTTGATTCCCAATTCCTCCACCTGCACCTGCTGGAATGGCCTTGGGTCAGCCATAGTTCTCGTAGGAGTTGTCCTTGAAAGGGCAGCTGCTGCAAGAGCTCTCTCAGCCCAGTTTTGTATAGTGGTTAAGTGTGTGAACTCTTATCTGGAAGACCCGGGTTTGATTCCCCATTCCTCCACTTGCACCTGCTGGAATGGCCTTGGGTCAGCCATAGTTCTCGTAGGAGTTGTCCTTGAAAGGGCAGCTGCTGCAAGAGCTCTCTCAGCCCAGTTTGGTGTAGTGGTTAAGTGTGCGGACTCTTATCTGGGAGAACCGGGTTTGTTTCCCCACTCCTCCACTTGCACCTGTTGGTATGGCCTTGGGTCAGCCATAGTTCTGGCAGAGGTTGTCCTTGAAAGGGCAGCTGCTGCAAAAGCTCTCTCAGCCCCACCTACCTGACAGAGTGTCTGTTGTGGGCAGGGGGAAGGTAAAGGAGATTGTGACTGCTCTGAGACTCTGAGTATAGGGTGGGATATAAATCCAATATCTACTTCATCTTCTTTACAAAGACGAGTCGAGGTTGCAGTGAACATAGCTCTTTATTCCATACAGCAGGGGATATGGCAGGTCGAATAAGAACTGAGGAACTGGGCCAACAGGGCCAACTATGGTATCTATAACTCAGGGTTCCTGTGCAAGTATGCCATTGGATCTTTCAAACCGGCGGGGGCCCATGATTGGAGCAGAGGTGCAGGGATTTGGATCCTACTGCCTTTTGTTCCCGAGTCCCCAAGCACAGTCCTACAGGCTCCAATGAGCCTGTGGTGGAACCGGCCCGATTCTGCCTTCAGACCCGGTCCCGTCAACTCCCTATTGAGTCGCCAACTCCTGGAGGGAGCTATTTCTCCTCCGGCCACTTGGGCTCGCTGCCACCACCTGCTCAGTCTAGGGGTTCGGATTGAGAGGAACAGGACTCCCAATCCCCCTCTCCAGCTCTGAGGCCAGGCCTCAAGGTCCTCTGCCACCCTGTACTTGGGTATCACAGAGACCTCAGCACTTCTTTGGGGAACCCCTGGAGGATTGGCACCTTATCCAACTGCATGCCTTCCCCCTTCCCCGGGGCCCCCTTCATAAAGCAGCGTGGTCTAAGCGGTCGGGATCTATGTGGTACAGAGTTTGACTGCCAGCATTCAAAACAGTAAAAATATTTAATTAAAAGAGAAAAAGAAAAGAAAAGAAGAACAAAACAAAAACAGTTGCATGTAAAAGGTTAACACAGCACAGCACCCGCACAGCAAACAGCATGACAAAGAAAAGGTGGTTATAAACGCATCGTATTGTCCCTGGTCTAAACTTGCCCTGCCTTGAAGATGACTTACTTGGTCTGACTACCTGGGGGCCTTTTCCTCTTGAATAGGCCCCTTGCACAGGCAGCAGCCCCCATGCTCACAACCTCCTCCTTGGAGCGCCAGTTGAGGACTGCCTTCTCTTCCTGTCCAACTCACATGCCAAGAACAAAAGAACTTCCTGCCGCTCTAGGAGGCTTTCCCCCTAGAGTTGCTGGTTTGGCTCTGGAAGGGAGGGGGGGGGTTGAAGGGAGGCTAGGCCAAAGCCTGCTTAGCAGTTTCATGTTCCCTCCCAACTAAGATGGCGTTTCTCCACAGAGCCATTAAACTCAGCGTGTCCAGTACACAACAGATATATCCGTTCATTGTAACCGTTACTTGCATGCCTTTTGTGCTGGGCGCGAGATTAATTCGAAAGCAAGGCCAGCACGGGATGCTGCAAAATTGTTCCTCACACTCCAAAGCAACGTGTGAAATCGTCGTGAGATAGCACACCAGGGTAAACTTGAAGGCCAAGGCTGAGAAGGAGTCAGCTGGCCTCTCTCATGGAGCGCAAAGCGAGCATCTAAGCAAACGGCAAAACGATAGCAAGGGCTCTTGACACTCGCCCCAGCGTCTTTTTGAACATTAGTTGCAGGGCTTTTCTGGTAGGAAAAAAAAAACAGTACTAAGAGCCCTGTAAGTTCTTGGAGGATTGGCTACATCAAGGGTGTGTGGCCTAATATGCAAAGGAGCTCCTGCTACAAAAAAAGCCCTTCCGACTATATTTTTGCGGCTAAGAGCCACTGGTGGACCTCTGCTCTAGATGTTGATCCAGTCCCCTCTTAAGCGGTGCATGCTTGTTGCCGCCACCACTTCCTGCACTAGTGAATTCCATGTGTGAATCACCCTTTGGGCGAAGGACGACTTCTCTTTTCTCTGTTCTAAGCTTACCGCTCATGAATTTTGTTAAGTGCCCACCGAGTTCTTGTACTGTGAGAAAGAAGGCTTCCCAACCCCCCCCCCCCCGCCCTGCCGGGGGACCCCTAGAATAGCAGCCTAATCCCCCGCTCCCTAAAAATCTGATAGCGGGGAGGGGGGGGGGGAAACGGCGTCGCGTTTCTTTCCCTGCCTGGCTTCAGGCTTCTCCCTTCCTCCGAGTAACAAAGACCCGCCCACCACCGGCCTGCTATTCGCTCCAGTCCGGCCTCCCTTCGCGAGGTGCATGCTGGGACTTGTAGTCCTTGCATCCTCTCAGTCTGTTGAGCATTATTCTCTATGTGGAGATTGATTCTCATAGGGTATAATGGGGGATTAATCTGGAGGTTTCGGGGGCTCTTGGGGAGCTGTTTTTTGAGGTAGAGGCACCAAATTTTCAGTATGGTATCTAGTGACTCTCCCCAAAGTATCTCCCAAGTTTCAAAACGATTGGACCAGGGGGTCCCATTCTATGAGCCCCAAAAGAAGGTGCCCCTATCCATTATTTCCTATGGAAGGAAGACATTTAAAAAGGTGTGCGGTTCCTTTAAATGTGATGGCCAGAACTCCCTTGGAGTTCAATTATGCTTGTCACACCCTTGTTCCTGGCTCCGCCCCGATGTCTCCTGGCTCCAACCCCAAAGTCTCCTGGCTCCACCCCCGAAGTCCCCAGATATTTCTTGAATTGGACTTGGCAACCCTATGAGAAAGGCCTGAGCGCAGAGAGAAAGCAAATGCACTGTCCAGTCTCAGCTGACTTGGAGCGACACCACAAAGGTCTTCAAGGTGGCTGGCCGTTGCCTGCCTCTGTGTAGCGACCCTGGACTTCCTTGGTGGTAGGATTGCCAAGTCCCGCCCACCCACCCCCAGCCTCCTATTGTGCCATAGAGTTTTCCTTCCCAAATTGCTAGAGCATTCAGGAAAACCATAGAGTTTTCCCAGAAATGCTAGAGCGGCCGACGAGGTTAGGGGAGGTTCCCCCCGCTGGCCCAGTGTGGTCTGGCGAGCTGGGAACCTCCCGGGTGGGAGAACCCCCTCCCAGACTGGAGCCTTGTCAGCTGACCCTGTTTAGCTTCCAAGATCTGATGAGACCGGGCTTGCCTGGGCTATCCAGGCCAGTGTGCAGAAAAGGAATACGTGCTGTCAATTCTAGCATTATTAAGGATGAACTGTCTTATAATTATTTAATAAATGAACTTTAATTTAAATAAACTGCTCTGATTTCAAGATTGGATTGCTTCTTATCTGAGCTCCTGTCCTTTCTCACGGACTCGTGTAGCAATTAAGAGCCCCGTGGTGCAGAGGGTTAAAGCCGCTGTACTGCTGTCCTAAGCTCTGCTCACGACCTGAGTTCGATCCCCGGCAGAAGCTGGGTTCAGGTAGCTGGCTCCAGGTTGACTCAGCCTTCCATCCTTCCGAGGTCGGTAAAATGAGGACCCAGCTTGCTGGGAGGAAAGTGTAGATGACTGGGGAAGGCAATGGCAAAACACCCCGTCAAAAGTCTGCCGTGAAAATGTTGTGAAAGCAACGTCACCCCAGAGTCTGAAACAACTGGTGCTTGCACAGGGGACATTTCCTTTCGATGTAGCAAACTCATCTGCCCGGTGTAATCTTTTGCCTCCTCTAGCAGAGCCATTGCTGGTGAGCTGCTGGAAAATTGGCAGATAGTCATACTTTTTATACTCAGTGCCAGTTTTGCGTAGTGGTGAAGTGCGTGGACTCGTATCTGGGAGAACTGGGTTTGATTCCCTACTCCTCCATTTGCACCTGCTGGAATGGGCTCCAGAGAGAAACAGTTGGAATCCGACTGCCTCGAAACATGGAGGTCTCATGGGAATGCAACCGAGTCATAGAAACATAGAGTTGGAAGGGACTTCCAGGGTCATCTAGTCCAACCCCCTGCACAATGCAGGAAACTCAGAAACACCTCCCCCTAAATTCACAGGATCTGCATTGCTGTCAGATGGCCATCTAGCCTGTTGAAAAACCTCCAAGGAAGGAGAGCCCACCACCTCCCGAGGAAGCCTGTTCCACTGAAGAACTGCTCTAACGGTCAGGAAGTTCTTCCTAATGTTGAGCTGGAAACTCTTTTGATTTAATTTCAACCCATTGGTTCTGGTCCTGCGTTCTGGGGTCAGGGAAAACAACTCTGCACCAGCCTGTAGAGCCAGTTTGGTGTAGTGGTTAAGTGCGCGGACTCTTATCTGGGAGAACCGGGTTTGATTCCCCACTCCTCCACTTGCACCTGCTGGAATGGCCTTGGGTCAACCATAGCTCTGGCAGAGGTTGTCCTTGAAAGGGCAGCTGCTGTGAGAGCCCTCTCCAGCCCCACCCACCTCACAGGGTGTCCGTTGTGGGGGAGGAAGGGAAAGGAGATTGTGAGCCACTCTGAGACTCTTCGGAGTGGAAGGCGGGATATAAATCCAATATCTTCTTCTTCTATACGACAGCCCTTCGAGGACTTGAAGACGGTGATCCTATCACCTCTCAGCCACCTCCTCTCCAGGCTAAACATCCCCAGCTCCTTCAACCTTTCTTCATAAGGACTTGGTCTCCAGACCCCTCACCATCTTCATCGCCCTCCTCTGGACCTCTTCCAGCTTCTCTATATCCTCTGATCACCATTTCTGGGGGGACGTTAGAACCAACAAAATGATGACATTGGATTTATAAAAATGCCAGTAATACCCAGTTCTTCGGGAGCGCTCGTTTCCTCATTAGAAAACATTCGAGCCCCTCAGGCCATTTCTGTCCCTCTCAACGGATCACCGGCTCACTGGTATCACCATGACGCCACCGCTGTGATCCAGCTCATTAATTCGGGAAGCCATTTGCCGGACTTCAAAGCTCCCCTTCGGTCTTTCCCTGCCTGCATCGGCTTACACAATACCTTGGTCACCCATTAACTCTTTAATCAGCTGGGTAATATCAATCTGACGGACTCTTGAGTGATTACATAAGAGTCGTTGGGTTAAATGTCACCTTGGTTGAAGGTCAAGGGCTTTGGGCTGTACTTGCAGACTGGGCATATGTCTAAGAAGATGGTGAACAATCCAGGGCATCATGGGAAATGTTTCGTTTGCAGAAGAGAAGAAGAAGATATTGGATTTATATCCCACCCTCCACTCCGAAGAGTCTCAGAGCAGCTCACAGTCTCCTTTCCCTTCCTCCCCCACAACAGACACCCTGTGAGGTGGGTGGGGCTGAGAGGGCTCTCACAGCAGCTGCCCTTTCAAGGACAACCTCTGCCAGAGGTATGGCTGACCCAAGACCATGCTAGCAGGTGCAAGTGGAGGAATGGGGAATCAAACCCGGTTCTCCCAGATAAGAGAGCTATGGCTGACCCAAGGCCATGCTAGCAGGTGCAAGTGGAGGAGTGGGGAATCAAACCTGGTTCTCCCAGATAAGAGTCCATGCACTTATTCACTAGACCAAACTGACTCTCCAGTGGAGGAGGGGGACAATTGCTCTCTTGAAGTCTTTGAAGGGCTGTCACTTAGAAGAGGGCAGGGAGCTGTTCCTCTTGAGGAAAGGACTAGTAATAATGGATATTGGGAAAAAATAATGGATATTAGGAGGGAAATGTTAACAGTAAGAGTTGTTGGGCAGTGGAATCAACTCCCTAGGGAGATGGTGACACCTCACTGGCAGTAGTGTCTGGACCAGGGGTATCAAACATGTGGCCCAGAGGCCGAATCAGGCCCCTAGAGCGCTCCTATCAGGCCCTCAAGCAACTGGCTGTCATCTGCTTCCTTCTCCCTCTCTCTTGCTTCCTTCTGCATCACAGCTTGCTTTGCCAGGCTTACTCAATCGCACAGGAGCTACAGAGCAAAACCTCTATTGTCTCCATTGGCTGAGGCTCCTCCCTTGCGGAGGAATAGCTTGCTTTGCCAGGCACAGCAGAGCTACTGAGCCCAAGCCTCTCTTCCTTCTATTGGCTGAGGCTCTTCCCTCTCCTGGCCTTCTGGGGAAGGAAGAAAAGAGCCAGAGCTTCTTTTGCCCAGTTCCCTGGGCCCCATGGGAGAAAAACAAAGAAAGCACTCCCGGTCTGAACAAACACTTGTCACGAATGCCATAGGCCAGGGGTGTCAAACATGTCGCCCGAGGGCCAAATCAGGCCCCCAGAGAGCTCCTATCAGGCCCGCAAGCAACTCGCTGTCATCTTCCTTCTTTCTCTCTCTCTCTCTCTCTTGCTGCCTTCTGCATCACAGTTTGCTTTGCCAGGCATGCTCAATCGCACAGGATCTTCAAAGCCTCTATTTTCTGCATTGGCTGACCAGCACATGAAGCAACTTACGTACAAAAGCTCACAATGCCCAGCCATTTCATGTTTTCCCCTGCATCTTAGACTCAAAGCATTCACCATGAAATTTCTGTAATGAACATCAATGAATCAAAAGTAGGTTTGCAACATATAGACACACACCTGAACAACACCTGAACATCATACTCAAGATTGCTACAGCACAGACATTGCCAGTTTGGTGTAGTGGTGAAGTGCATGGACTCTTATCTGGGAGAACTGGGTTTGATTCCCCACTCCTCCACTTACAGCTGCTGGAATGGCCTTGGGTCAGTCATAGCTCTGGCAGGAGTTGTCCTTGAAAGGGAAGCTGCTGGGAGAGCTCTCTCAGCCCCACCCACTTCACAGGGTGTCTGTTGTGGGGGAGGAAGGGAAAGGAGATTGTGAGCCGCTCTGAGACTCTTTGGAGTGGAGGGCGGGATATAAATCCATTATCTTCATCTACCTCACAGGGTGTCTGTTGTGGGGGAGGAAGGTAAAGGAGATTGTGAGCCGCTCTGAGACTCTTGAGTGGAGGGTGGGATTTATATCCAATATCTTTATCTACCTCACAGGGTGTCTGTTGTGGGGGTGGAAGGGAAAGGAGATTGTGAGCCGCTCTGAGACTCTTCGGAGTGGAGGGCGGGATATAAATCCAATATCTTCATCTACCTCACAGGGTGTCTGTTGTGGGGGAGAAAGGGAAAGGAGATTGTGAGCAGCTCTGAGGCTCTTTGGAATGGAGGGCTGGATATAAATCCACTATCTTCATCTACCTCACAGGGTGTCTGTAGTGGGGGAGGAAGGGAAAGGAGATTGTGAGCCGCTCTGAGACTCTTCGGAGTGGAGGGCAGGATATAAAGCCAATATCTTCATCTACCTCACAGAGTGTCTGTTGTGGGGGAGGAAGAGAAAGGAGGTGGTGAGCCACTCTGAGATTCAGAATGGAGGGTGGGATATAAATCCAATATCATCATCATCTTATTCCTCTTCCTCCTCAAGATTTGATGCAATAACTCAGAGCAAGAGGTGTCAATGATTAGAAACCATTAAATAAACAAAACAGAGCATAGACCAGGGGTCCCAAAACGCCTCCACAATTCTGTAAGCCAACTGAGAGTCTTGCGAGCTATAGAGAACCGCGGAGCCATTGTGGTCCCTTGGAATAAATCTGTGTCTTAATTGACATTTTGAATTTCCTGGTAAATCCCAAGCATGAAGAAATTTTTGAATGAAATAGAAAGCAAAAGTTAACGGTCCTGTCGTGGTTTGCTTTTCATGGGATTTTAAAAAGAGGAATATTCCAACGTGGATTTGAAATACAAACTGTGGTGTATGACATTGAAGACTTAACTGTGTGTACTATTTTTTTAACGTTACGCCTGTTCTATAAAATTGTCAACGGTTCGCTGCCATAGCATAGTCATTTTTGATCACCGTCGCCTGCCCAGGTTCATTGTTGCCCGCCTAGAGGTCGGGAACTCTATAACAAGTTTGAGACAGGGAATGCTTATATATTTTCCCACATTTCTGCCTGCCCCTTGGAATGTGACTGAAAGATCAGTTCTCCTTCATAACACCCAACAGAACCTATTTTAAGAGCAGCTGGGACCATAAACATCAGGCCCTTGGGGGAAATGGAAGTAATCCAAGTCCAAAAAGGCTAAAACACGTCATAAGAGAGGCAAGTATGGCCTCCAGAGTCCATTGATGTGAGAAGGTGACCATTCTCCAAGGTACCCTTTCTTGTTGCACAACAGGGGTGGGCAGGAAGCTGGTTCAGACGGCAATTAGTTTATAAGAACATAAGAGAAGCCATGTTGGATCAGGCCAGTGGCCCATCCAGTCCAACACTCTGTGTCACACAGTGGCAAAAAAACCCAAGCGCCATCAGGAGGTCCATCAGTGGGGCCAGGACACTAGAAGCCCTCCCACTGTGCCCCCCAAAGCACCAAGAATACAGAGCATCACTGCCCCAGACATAAGAACATAAGAGAAGCCATGTTGGATCAGGCCAATGGCCCATCCAGTCCAACACTCTGTGTCAGACAGTGGCCAAATATATATAAATTTTATATATAGAGCATAGACCAGGGGTCCCAAAACACCTCCTCTGCTCCATATTGTTATCTAACTCCCTCTTGAAGCTGGTTATGCTTGTAGCTGCCACCTCCTCCTGTTGCATTGAGTTTCCCATGGAATGGCCCACCTCAGATGTCCAGAACCAGGGGTAAGGAACCAGTATAGACAACAAGAAGCCCATCTTTGAGACTGCAAAGTAACACAGGTCAGTGATCGGGGTTGTCTCTCAGTGAAGCTTCTAGGATCCACTCCGCCATCTTGTTTCTTTGTCACAAGTTACAGATTTTTTTTTAAGAGTTCCAAAGTCTGCACAAGGCGAGTGACATAAAGGAACGAAACAATAAGCAATTCAATTTTTTTTTTTAAAAAAATATATTTATTTGAAATATTCGTTTGCCAGGTTTTCTCCTTTAATGAGCTCAAGGTGGCTCATGATACAGATAAAATGCATAAAATAATATACGTGAAAGACATAAAAGACAAAATTTAAGATCTCCATTTTGGACTGCAAGTAACTTAATCAAAGGAGGTCATAAGCAAAACCGTTTTCATTGGTTGTTGTAGATTTTCCGGGCTGTGTAGCCGTGGTCTTGGCATTGTGAGACTTGATGTCAGGTCTTAAAATCTACAACGACCAATGGACTCCGGCCATGAAAGCCTTCGACAACATAAAACCATTTTCAGCTGCCTCTGAAAGATAGAAAGTGGGGGGGGGGGCTAGGCACACCTCCCTGGGGAGGTTGTTTCATAATAATGGGGCTACCAGTGAAAAGGCCCTCTCTTGTGTATGCACCAAACAATCTTATTTGGCCAGTGGGACAGCAGAGAGTATCTATCTATCTATCTATCTATCTATCTATCTATCTATCTATCTATCTATCTATCTATCTATCTATCTATCTATCTATCTATCTATCTATCTATCTATCTATCTATCTATCTATCTATCTATCTATCTATCTATCTATCTATCTATCTATCATCCATCCTCTATCCTCTATCTATCTATCTATCTATCTATCTATCTATCTATCTATCTATCTATCTATCTATCTATCTATCTATCTATCTATCTATCTATCTATCTATCTATCTTCTGCGTGGACTCTTATCTGGGAAAACCGAGTTTGATTCCTCACTCCTCCAGCTGCTAGAATGCCCAAATTGGAAAATTCCGGCCTCAAATAAACGGTGTAGCTCATGAGTCTTGAAGAAGGATGAGGGCAAGCAATGAGGCTTTGGGGGCAGGGTTGCCAAATCCAATTCAAGAAATAACTGGGGACTTTGGGGGTGGAGGCAGGAGACTTTGGAGTGGGGTCCGGAGCAAGGTGGTGAGAAGCATCACTGAACTCCAAAGGGAGTTCTGGCCATCACATTTAAAGGAACCGCACACCTTTTAAATGCCTTCCCTACATCAGAAATAATGGATAGGGGCACCTTCTTCTGGGGTTCATAGAATTGGACCCCCTGGTTCAATCTTTTGGAAACTTGGAGAGCATTTTGAAGAGAGTCATCAGATGCTATGCTAAAAAGCTGGTGCTTCTACCTCATTAAACAGCCCCTCCAGAGCCCCAGATACCCCCAGATCAATTCTTCATTATACCTTGTGGGAATCGATCTCAGTAGGGAATAATGAAGTGCCCAGCAGACATTTCCCTCCCCCCCCCCTTTCTGACGACTCTGAAGCGGGGGATTGACATTTCTACTCACGAGTTGCTGAACTTCCAACTTCTTCACAGTAACACAGAGCAACCAAAGGCTCAAGTTTACCTTTCCTATGCAAACGACCTGTGAAAAGATTGTGCAAGCAACGGAGGGTCTGGGCTGCTTTCACAGCCGCTGGGAGCAGCCCTGTTGTTCTGCCTGCTCCTCCCGCCCCCCCTTCAGCCTTAAAGACACAGACACACCATCCCAAGAGGAAGCCCTTCCAAGGGGAGTCTGAAGCCTCCGATGGAAGGCACATGGAGGCTGTGGGGGGCGGGACTTCCCCCCACCGGCCAGCTGACTGGGAGCGGGAAGGAACCAGGGAAAGCGGGAGAACCCTAACCCCTGGGACCTGGGGACTGACAAGCCTATTCGGGGGAAATCGATAATATCTCCCCACTTCTCAAACCTTGCGTGATCGTTCCGATCTCTTTGCAAAAGCACCGAGGTTGTCTGGCCTTCTTCGGTGACATAACAGCCCTGCTGTGTTTTGTGTAGCTCGGCCAAGACATTTGTTCTGGGTGAGCGGAGAGCCCTTAGCGATTCATGGTCTGTGACCTCATCAGCGCACTTAATAGGCCGTGTCAGTGCTGAGTGGATTCGCATGTTTGTGCTGCTGAAGCTGTTTGAGCCTGAGTACCCCTCGATCAGGACCTTGGAAGGCGGGTTGGTGCTGGCAGCAACATCAGGTGACCACTGACTCAGGTGTGTCTTTTTTAACCCAATTACCAATTTGAAGAAGAAGAAGAAGACTGCAGATTTATACCCTGCCCTTCTCTCTGA
This sequence comes from Heteronotia binoei, assembly GCF_032191835.1. NCBI lineage: Eukaryota > Metazoa > Chordata > Lepidosauria > Squamata > Gekkonidae > Heteronotia > Heteronotia binoei. The sequence continues at coordinate 142,944,551 of NC_083228.1, forward strand.
ATCAGACTCTCAGAGCGGCTTACAATCCACTTTATCTTCTTCCCTTACAACACACACCCTAGGATCATAGAATTGGAAGGGACTTCCAGGGTCATCTAGTCCAACCCCCTGCACAATGCAGAAAACTCACAAATACCTCCCCCTAAATTCACATGATCTTCATTGCGGTCAGATGGCCATCTAGCCTCTGTTGAAAAACCTCCAAGGAAGGAGAGCCCACCACCTCCCGAGGAAGCCTGTTCCATTGAGGAACCACTCTAAACTCACAAACACCTCCCCCTAAATTCACAGGATCTTCATTGCGGTCAGATGGCCATCTAACCTCTGTTTAAAAACCTTCAAGGAAGGAGAGCCCACCACCTCCCGAGGAAGCCTGTTCCACTGAGGAACCGCTCTAACGGTCAGGAAGTTCTTCCGAATGTTGAGCCGGAAACTCTTTTGATTTAATTTCAACCATTGGTTCTGGTCCGACCTTCTGGGGCCACAGAAAACAATTCCACACCCTCCTCTGTAGGACGTGAAGATGGTGATCCTATCACCTCTCAGCTGTCTCCTCTCCAGGCTAAACAGGCCCAGCTCCTTCAATCTTTCTTCATAGGACTTGGTCTCCAGACCCCTCACCATCTTTGTCACCCTCCTCTGGACCCGTTCCAGTTTGTCTAGATCCTTCTTAAGATGTGGTGCCCAAAACTGAACACAATACTCCAAGTGAGGTCTTACCAGAGCAGAGTAAAGCGATAACATCACTTCACATGATCTGGACTCTATACTTCTGTTGATACAGCCCAAAATCGCATTTGCCTTTTTAGCCACCGTATCACACTTGTGAGGTAAATGGGGCTGAGAGAGCTCTCACAGCAGCTGCCCTTTCAAGGACAACTCCTACAAGAGCTATGGCTGACCCAAGGCCATTCCAGCAGCTGCAAGTGGAGGAGTGGGAAATCAAACCCCATTTGCTATTCTTGGTGGGCCTGAGGAAGAATGCACAGTGTGATCAGGCCTCGTTTTGGGCAGGAGCTCACAGGAGCAGAGCTCCAGAGCCAGTTTGGTGAAGTGCACGGACTCTTATCTGGGAGAACCAGGTGTGATTCTCCACTCCTTCGCTTGCAGCTGCTGGAATGGCCTTGGGTCAGCCATAGCTCTCACAGAGTTGTCCTTGAAAGGGCAGCTGCTGGGAGAGCCCTCTCAGCCCCACCTATCTCACAGGGTTTGATTCCCCACTCCTCCACTTGCAGCTGCTGGAATGGCCTTGGGTCAGCCATAGCTCTCGAAAGAGTTGTCCTTGAAAGGGCAGCTGCTGTAAGAGCTCTCTCAGCCCCATTTAACTCACAGGGTATCTGTTGGGGGGGAAGAAGATATTGGAGATTGTAAGCCACTCTGAGACTGATTCAAGGAGAAGGGCGGGTTATAAATCTACGGTCTTCTTCTTCTAAATGTTATTGTGCTCTTTCTTTTTTACTCCCCGTTATGTCCCTTAAATAAAGCCTCCACGTCAGTCTTCAAGTTCGTTTTATTATCCCCAAGTCAGTCGACAGACACAACATAAAATCACGTCCTACAGCTGCACGGTTCACTCCTTGCTTCCTGTCTTGACTTCTATATAACTCTCTTAAAGGGACATACACCACATCTCCCCCTTTGTCAATTCATAACATTTCGGCACTTGATCCCGAAAGACTCTACAAACCCTAATGATGTTACCAGCCGTGATAACCTGAAATCTTTGCTAACATAACATAGTCCTTCATCCAAACAGGTGGTCGTCTTGTTCTTCTCGTCCTCTCTGCTGCTGGTGCCTCTTGAGAGGTTAATGGTTGTGGTACTAGTGTCTCTTGAGGTGTATCTAAGAGTTGAACATATGAAACTGCCTTATACTGAATCAGACCTTGGGTCCATCAAAGTCAGTCTTGTCTACTCAGACTGGCAGCGGCTCTCCAGAGTCTCAGGCTGAGGTTTTTCACGCCTATTTGCCTGGACCCTATTTAGTTGGAGATGCCGGGGATTGAACCTGGGACCTTCTGCTTACCAGGCAGATGCTCTACCACTGAGCCACCCTCCCTCCCCAGGTCCCAAGATCAGAGTTCTGGCTGATGCCTTGAATTAGTCCCCTCACAAACAGGCCCAGCCTCATTTTGAATCCCTGGTTACAAAGGAGAGTTGTCTAATTCAAAACTCCTTCCGCTAGAACGTGCAGATACCAAATGAGACGCATTCCATACTCGCCCATCTGCTCTCTCTCTCTCGGCTTGGCTTCGCGAACGAAGATTTAAGAAGGGTGCCCTCTCCTCTCAATAACCTTGAGGGGTGGGGTGAACCGACATTCCCCCTTTCGTAAGATTCCCGGTCTCCTTACTCTAACAAAAGAGCCACGCTCAGATTTAACATCCTTAGCACCTCTACGTCTATCTGTATATGCCCTATATTTTTCTTTCTCCTGATTCACTCTTTTCCTCAATTCTGAATCTGACACAACATCAGTCCTTGCCTTTAAAATCCCAGTAACATTTAACTTAGTACGCATCTCCCTCCCATGCAACGATTCTGCTGGGGATCTTTGTGTTGTGGCATGCCTTGTTGCCCAATATACTTGTAAAAAATCAGTTGTCAGGTAAGAATACAGAGCACCACTGCCCCAGACAAGAGAGTTTCAACAATACGCTGTGTCTAATAGCCACTGATGAACCTCTGCTCCATATGTTTATCGAATCCCCTCTTGAAGCTGTCTATGCTTGTAGCTGCCGCCACCTCCTGTGGCAGTGAATTCCACGTGTTAATCACCCTTTGGGTGAAGAAGGACTCCCTTTTATCCGTTCTAACCTGACTGCTCAGCAATTTCATTGAGTTTCCTTGAATTCATTGAGTTTCATTAATTTTTTATTTATTTCATTATATGACGTTAGCAGGTGAATGAGAACAGCAGGCGTGATCGGATTAGGTATGACATGCAGAGGGGTAGCAGGCGGGGAGAAATCCACATTGGTCATGAGACAGGAATCCTAGGTCTCAATTCAGTCCGGGAGGATGCATTCTGGGGCTTCATTATCTGTTGCAGTTCAGCGCTCTCTTTAGCCTTTGTTCGAAATTCCTTTGGAAGAAAACTGCATATTTTGTTAATCTTTAAGGTGCTACTGCTCTTTTTTTTACCGCTGCAGACAGACTAACACGGCTACCCAACTTTGGTAACTTATGTGTCACAGGCAAAAAATGAATGGGTTTAAGAGCCGGCTGAATTTTGGAACACTCACAAAATCAAGTCTGAACGAAGACTTGATTTTGTGAGTGTTCCAGGAAAGAATCTTTGATTTGTCTGGAACTGGGGTGGGCGGTGGGACCCGGCTCAAACAGCCGCAAATTAAACTCCAATTTGATTCGAAGAAAGAAGACTGTTGAAAGAATGGAACAAGGCCCAGCAGCCCAGCACCCTTTGTGTGTGGGCAGCTCAGTAAACTAATTATTCTCACCCCCCTGGGCTTTGTTTACATGGCAATGCGGGAAAGCGATGATCATTGCCAGCAATAGGCAATTAGCAAGGAAGGAAGAACATTGAGTTACCTTGTAAAAGTGATGGGGAGGTGAGACCTTTTCTGGTTAAATGATGCTCTAAGGAGAGGCCGTATAAAAGAAGACAACCGAACAGACAAGAATGAACCTTTAAGATCTGCCCAAATCAGGGCTGAAGCAAGACGCGTGGATTCCAATGCCCTATCTCTGGACATTCCTGGCAAACCTATTGCCTTTGCTGCTGTCTCTGTGTACGGCTGGAAGAGCTGGACCATAAGGAATGCAGAGCGCAGAAGAATAGATGTTTTTGAGGTGTGGTGCTGGAGAAGACTCTTGAGCTGCAAGAAGATTCAATCAGTCAGTCTGAAGGGAAATCAACCCAGACTGTTCCCTGGAAGGTCAGATGCTGAAGCTCAAATCCTTTGGCCACCCAATGAGAAGGGAATACTCACTGGAGAAGATTCAAGAGTCCCTTGGACTGCAAGAAGATCCAATCCGTCAGTCCTAAAGGAAATCAACCCTGGCTGTTCCCTGGAAAGTCAGATGCTGAAGCTGAAGCTCAAATCCTTTGGCCACCAAATGAGAAGGGAGCCCTCCCTGGAGAAGAACCTTGAGAGTCCCTTAGACTGCAAGAAGATCCAATCAGTCAGTCCGAAGGGAAATCAACCCAGACTGTTCCCTGGGAGGTCAGAAGCTGAAGCTCAAATCCTTTGGCCACCAAATGAGAAGGGAGCCCTCCCTGGAGAAGAACCTTGAAAGTCCTTAGATTGCAAGAAGATCCAATCAGTCAGTCCTAAGGGAAATCAACCCAGACTGTTCCCTGGAAGGTCAGATGCTGAAGCTGAAGCTCAAATCCTTTGGCCACCAAATGAGAAGGGGACCCTCCCTGGAGAAGAACCTTGAGAGTCCCTTGGACTGCGGCCTTCACCAGCCAAAACTACTAAACTGCCAAATAAACTTGCCAACGGAATAGCACTAAATGTACTAATGTTTTTAGAATGTTTTTAGAATTTTAATGGATTTTAATTGATTGTAGTTGAATGTTATTTACTGTATAATGTATATACTGAGTTTTGCTGTTAGCCGCCCTGAGCCGCTTGGTCGGGGAGGGCGGGATACAAATAAAATGTGACTGACTGACTGAAGAAGATCCAATCAGTCAGTCCTAAGGGAAATCAACCCAGACTGTTCCCTGGAAGGTCAGATGCTGAAGCTGAAGCTCAAATACTTTGGCCACTCAATGAGAAGGGAGCACTCACTGGAGAAGACTCGAGAGTCCCTTGGACTGCAAGAAGATCCAATCAGTCAGTCCTAAGGGAAATCAACCCAGACTGTTCCCTGGAGGGTCAGATGCTGAAGCTGAAGCTCAAATTCTTTGACCACCAAATGAGCTCATTTAAGGCCGTTAGACATATTGGTGGCAATGAAGTTCAGCAAGGGCTACATTATGTCCACGACGGCTACATCAAACGGCCATGTTCCCACGAACGCGTAAAAGTGCTTTCAACTGAATCTGACCTTTGGTCCATCCAAGTCAGCCCTGTCTACTCAGACTGGCAGCGGCTCTCCAGGGTCTCAGCAGAGATGTTTCTGAGGACTGAACCTGGCTGGGTCCTTCTGCGTGCCAAGCAGAGGCTCTTCCACTGAGCCTGTATTACATGGTAGATACCAGGGCGAGAGGGTCTCACACACACACATTCTTCTCCACATTCTTCCCTAGACCGTCTGGCCCCCTAGACAGGCTAACGTCTGTTCCCCACCCCCCGCAATGATAATGTCACCAAGTCACGGGGGAAGGGGCACCCAATTTTTCACCCTCAGAAGGCCAGCACCCTAGGTAGTCACCTAGTTTGCAACAACGTCTGGGCCTGCTCTGCTTCTCCACCACAGAGAGCAAGTTTCAGAGAGAAGCCCCGTTGGTCTACGGTGGAACAGCTAGATTTGAACCCAGGAGTATCTTAGAGACCCACAAGACCTTTTAGGTATAAGCTTTTTGAGAGTCGAACGCTCTCTTCATCAGATACAGGCAGGGATGGAGAGGGCATGTGAATCCTCATTCCTATTTGTACCCGACGAAGGGAGTTTTGTCTCTTGAAACGCTTACACTCCCCAAATTTTGCTGGTCTCTACGGCGCTACTGGGCTCGAATCTAACCGTTCTCCACCAACTGTGTTTCAGGTTTTATTGCCACTGTTCCCAGGGCTTTTTTTTTTTGTGGCAGGAACTCCTTTGCATATTAGCAGGGGTTGTTTTGTAGGGGAAAAAGAGATGGTGGCGCTCATCCAGGGATTGTTATGCAGCTGCACCGACTGTTCCATGGATAAGGTGGGAAGGAAGAGGTGGAACTGTCGGAAAGTTTCAGGAGCTGCGCTCTTGTGAGCTCCCGCTGAATCCGAGGCCTGCATATCAGGCCACACCCCCACGATGTAGCCAATCCTCCTGGAGCTTACAGGGCTCTTCGTACAGGGCCTACTGTCAGCTCTTGGAAGATTGGCTGCATCAGGAGGGGTGTGGCCTAGTATGCAAAGGAGCTCCTGCTACAAGAAAAGCCCTGATTGTTACTAGGGTTAGGTCTTCTCTGGTCTCTAGCAGAAGATGGGAGAGTTGCCAGATTGAGGTTGGGAAATTCCTGGAGATTTGGGGGAGGAACCCGGGGAGGACAGGGACTCACCCTCCAAACCAGGGGTCGTTTTGTAGAAAAATAGGTGACAGAGCTCATTAGCGTATGCCACCCCCCCTCTTGCCAAAAGCAACCCAATGCAAGAAAGCAGAGCCCCGAGTTAGAGATCCAGCCAGCCCAAGCAGACCTCGCTCACCTGGGGCTCTCCTGGGCTGCCCCCTCCCTCAAAAGGCCAGCAAGGCATCCTCCACCCAAAATCACATCAGAAAATGGAGAAAGGGTGGGGTGAGCTTCTCCAGGTGTCAATGAGGGCTGTTGGGGACGTGGCAAAGCCCCTGGGGGCTGGCCGGCCGCCCACTCTCCTAATCCAGGGATTGTTATGCAGCTGCACCTCCTATTCGATGGACGAGGTAGGTAGGTGGGGAGGAAGAGGGGGAACGGTCAGAAAGGTTCAGGGGCTGTGCTCCTGTGAGCTCCTGCTGAATCTGAGGCCTGCTCCAAACCTAGGGTTGCCAAGTCCAATTCAAGAAATAACTGGGGACTTTGGGGGTGGAGCCAGGAAACTTTGGGGGTGGAGCCAAGATCAAGGCTGTGACAAGCATCATTGAACTCCAAAGGGAGTTCTGGCCCTCACATTTAAAGGGACCGCACACTTTTTCAAATCCTTCCTTCCATAGGAAATAATGAAGGATAGGGGCACCTTCTTTTGGGGCTCATAGAATTGGACCCCCTGGTCCAATCTTTTTGAAACTTGGTGGGTATTTTGGGGAGAGGCACTAGATGCTATACTGAAAATTTGGTGCCTCTACCCCAAAAAAACAGCCCTTCCCCCAGAGCCCCAGATACCCGCAGATCAATTCTCCATGATTTTCTATGGGAATAAATCTCCATAGGGAATAACAGAGAGTTCCCAGCAGACATTTCCCTCCCCCGCCTCCTAACAACCCTGAAGCGGGGGAAGGGCCGCTAAACCAGGGGATCCCCTGCCCCCACCTGGGGATTGGCAACCCTATCCAAACTGTCCATTTTCTCCAGGGGAACTGATGTCTATGATCTGGAGACCAGAACGGAGTTGCAATTCTGGGGGATCCTCAGTCCGTTCCCCCCCGCCCCCAGAGGCTGGCATCCCTAACAACTTCTGATCATCCCGGATAGCCTTGACCAGCCCAGTCGTCATTAGTTCGGTCACGGTGTAGTGGCTGGGGATGGCAGCTTGTAATCTGGGAAACCGGGTTTGCTTCCCTACTTCTCCATATGCAGCCACCGGGTGACCTCGGGCCAGGCACTGTTTTCCCCAGAGCAGATCTCTCAAGCACAGTTTCTGTCAGAGCTCTCTCAGCCCCACCCCCACCCCCCTCACAGGGTGTCTCTTGTGCGGGGAGGAAGGGGAAGGAGATTGTCAACTGCTCCGAGATTCCTTTGGGTAGCAAAGGGTGAAGAATAAAACCAACTCTTTTCTTTTTTTCCAGTCCCTCCCCCTGTTCATTTCAAACAGGCCTGTGGGGAATTCTCTTGCATGTTAATTAGCAGGAGAAAATTCCTTGGGTCAGCCATATATACATACCTAAAGCCTCGGAGAAAGGTTGAAACGCTTGGGGCTCTTTAGCGTGGAGAAACGTCGACTGCTGGGTGACATGATAGAGGTTGACAAGATTATGCATGGGATGGAGAAGGTAGAGAAAGAAGTACTTTTCTCCCTTTCTCACAATACAAGAACTCGTGGGCATTCGATGAAATTGCTGAGCAGTCGGGTTAGAATGGATAAAAGGAAGTCCTTCTTCACCCAAAGGGTGATTAACATGTGGAATTCACTGCCACAGGAGGTGGTGGCGGCCACAAGCATAGCCAGCTTCAAGAGGGGGTTAGATAAAAATATGGAGCAGAGGTCCATCAGTGGCTATTAGCCACAGTGTGTGTGTATATATAAATTAAAAAAAAAATTTGGCCCCTGTGTGACCCAGAGTGTTGGACTGGATGGTCCACTGGCCTGATCCAACATGGCTTCTCTTATGTTCTTATGTGACACAGCGTGTTAGACTGGAGGGGCCATTGGCCTGATCCAAAATGGCTTCTCTTATGTTCTTATGTGACACAGATTGTTGGACTGGATGGGCCACTGGCCTGATCCAACAGGGCTTCTCTTATGTTCTTATGTGACACAGAGTGTTGGATTGGATGGGCCACTGGCCTGATCTAACATGGCTTCTTTTATGTTCTTATGTGACACAGAGTGTTGGATTGGATGGGCCATTGGCCTGATCTAACATGGCTTCTTTTATGTTCTTATGTGACACAGAGTGTTGGATTGGATGGGCCATTGGCCTGATCTAACATGGCTTCTCTTTTGTTCTTATGTTCTTCTTATGGAGACAAGCATGTCCTAACGCTAGATTTGGAAAAATTTCCAAGGGAGAAGAAGAAAAGGAGAGGGGATTTATACCCCATCCTTCACTCGAAGTCCCAGAGCAAGGTATAAAACCAATTCTTCTTCTTCCTCTTCTTCTTCCTCCTCCTTTTCTTCTTCCTCCTCCTCTCCTTCAAGCTAAGAAGAGTCAGCACTGGTTTAGTTCTTGGATGACAGACCAGCAAGCAAATCCAGGGTGGCTCTGCAGGTTCAGGCAATGGCAAATCACCTTTGTTCACTGCTTGCCTTGAAAACAAGGGTGTCAAACTCATTAGTTATAAGGGCCAGATCAGACATCAGTGAGGCCTTCTTGGGCCACGCCATACTATGTCATGTGTAGCTATTTAAAGTTAGGTAGCAGAGATATAAACTTTATAAAGGACACAGACAAACACGATGAAATATATATATATATTTAAAAACCTTAAAACACGCTAAAAACATTAGCACTCATTGTTCTTAAAGGTGCTTTCTTTGTATCTCTCCCGTGGGACCCAGGGAACTGGGCAAAGGAAACGCTGGCTCTTTCCTGCCTTCCCCGGAGGACCAGGAGGGGGAGGAGCCTCAGCCAATAGAAGGAAGAGAGGCTTGGCTCAGTAGCTCTGCTGTGCGATTGAGAGAACCTGGCAAAGCGAGCTTTCCCTCCCCCCCACTCTTCCTCCCCAAGGGAGGAGCCTCAGCCAATGGAGAAAATAGAGGCATTGCTCTGTAGCTCCTGTGCCTGGTAAAGCAAGCTGGTGTGGTGAAGGAAGCAAGAGAGAAGGAGAAGGAAGCAGATGGCAGCCAGTTGCTTGGGGGCCTGATAGAAGCCCTCTGGGGGCCTGATTCGGCCCCCAGGCCGCATGTTTGACACCCCTGCCCAGGGTCACCATCCTATATCAGCTGTGACTTGACCGCACTTTCCTCTGACTTAGATAAGCCCAGGCTAGCCCCATCTCATCAGCTCTTGGAAGCTAAATAGGGTCAGCCGCGGTCAGTACTTAGATGGGAGACCACTAGTATTCCCTCTACGTTGAGTTAGAATGAGCTAGCTCACAGGCTTTTAGCCTCCAGCTCACACATTTTTGTCTTAGCTCAGGAAGAAGAAGAAGACTACAGATTTAAACCCCGCCCTTCTCTCTGAATCCAAGACACAGAGCGGCTCACAATCTCCTTTATCTTCTCCCCCCACAATAGACACCCTGTGAGGTAGGTGGGGCTGAGAGAGCTCTAACAGAAACTGCCCTTTCAAGAACAACTCCTGCCAGAGCTATGGCTGACCCAAGGCCATTCCAGCAGCTGCAAGTGAAGAAGAAGAAGACTGTAGATTTATACCCCGCCCTTCTCTCTGAATCAGAGACTTAGAGCAGCTTACAATCTCCTATATCTTCTCCCCCCACAACAGACACACTGTGAGGTGTGGGCAGATTTATACCCCGCCCTTCTCCCTAATTCAGAGTCTCAGAGCAGCTTACAATCTCCTTTATCTTCTTCCCCCACAACAGACACCCTGTGAGGTGGGTGGGGCTGAGAGAGCTCTCCCAGAAGTTGCCCTTTCAAGAACAACTCCTGCCAGAGCCATGGCTGACCCAAGGCCATTCTAGCAGCTGCAAGTGAAGAAGAAGAAGAAGAAGACTGTAGATGTATGCCCTGCCCTTCTCTCTGAATCAGAGACTCAGAGCAGCTTACAATCTCCTTTTTCTTCCCCCACAACAGGCACTCTATGAGGTGGATAGGGCTCTCTCACAGCAGCTGCCCTTTCAAGGACAACCTCTGTGAGAGCTATGGCTGTCCCAAGGCCATTCCAGCAGCTGCAAGTGGAGGAGTGGGGAATGAAACCCGGTTCTTCCAAATAAGAGTCCCGCACACTTAACCACTACACCACACTGGAAGGATGTCCCCAGAGCACACTAATTTTATGCAGGAGCTCACAACTTCTCTGCCAGTAGCAAACAAAGTAGAATTTTTGCTCCCAAGTCCCTCAGCTTAGAGAGGGAACGTTGGGGACCACCAAGGAGGCCCGGAATTGCTGTGAACTGGAAGACAATGGCAAACAACTTCTTCTCACCTCTCGCCCATGAAAGTTCCCGTGGCCCCAAGTCACTTACGACAGAACTAAAAATCAGAGCTACTTTCCCTCCTGCATGCCTGCACCATTTTGTGAATGCACAGTTATTTGTGTGTGTGTGAGAGAGAGAAAGGGAGACTTGATTAGCCTTCCTGACGATTGGTTCTGAAATGATTACCCAGAATTTTCCAGTTTCATAAACACGTGAAGCTGCCTTCTACTGAATCAGACCTTTGGCCCATCAAGGTCAGTCTTGTCTACTCAGAGTGGCGGCAACTCTCCAGGGTCTCAGACAAAGGTCTTTTCACATCACCTCTTTTCAACTGGAGATGCCGGGGTTTGAACCTCTGCTCCATATTTTTATCCAATCCCCTCTTGAAGCTGGCTATGCTTGTAGCCGCCACCACCTCCTGTGGCAGTGAATTCCACATGTTAATCACCCTTTGGGTGAAGAAGTACTTCCTTTTATCCGTTTTAACCTGATTGCTCAGCAATTTCATTGAATGCCCACGAGTTCTCGTATTGTGAGAAAGGGAGAAAAGGACTTCTTTCTCTACTTTCTCCATCCCATGCGTTATCTTGTGAACCTCTATCGTGTCACCCCGCAGTCGACCTTTCTCCAAGCTAAAGAGCCCCAAGAGTTTCAACCTTTCTTCATAGGGAAAGTGTTCCAGCCCTTTAATCATTCTAGTTGCCCTTGTCTGCACTTTTTCCAATGCTATAATATCCTATTATAGCCCCTCATGGGAGTTTCTCTCCCCCACCTAGATCACCAGACACCCATGTTTTTTTTCCCCCTGTGTGTCGTCCTCAGAAAGAAACCAATGTTATATGTGGACAGATACTGGACCATTCCTGATTCTCAGATTCTCACTCTGTAATCCGCCTTGAGCCCAAGTGAGAATGGTGGAGTAGAAATGATGTAAATAAATGAAGGAGAAGGAGAAGAAGAAGAAGAAGAAGACGACAACGATGCCAGCAGATTTATACCCCAGGTCCCAGCCCTTCTCCCTGAATCAGAGACTCAGAGCGGCTCACAATCTCCTATATCTTCTCCCCCCACAACAGACACCCTGTGAGGTGGGGGCAGATTTATACCCCGCCCTTCTCCCTGAATCAGAGACTCAGAGCGGCTCACAATCTCCTCTATCTTCTCCCCCCACAACAGACACCCTGTGAGGTGGGGGCAGATTTATACCCCGCCCTTCTCCCTGAATCAGAGACTCAGAGCGGCTCACAATCTCCTCTATCTTCTCCCCCCACAACAGACACCCTGTGAGGTGGGGGCAGATTTATACCCCGCCCTTCTCCCTGAATCAGAGACTCAGAGCGGCTCACAATCTCCTCTATCTTCTCCCCCCACAACAGACACCCTGTGAGGTGGGGGCAGATTTATACCCCGCCCTTCTCCCTGAATCAGAGACTCAGAGCGGCTCACAATCTCCTCTATCTTCTCCCCCCACAACAGACACCCTGTGAGGTGGGGGCAGATTTATACCCCGCCCTTCTCCCTGAATCAGAGACTCAGAGCGGCTCACAATCTCCTCTATCTTCTCCCCCCACAACAGACACCCTGTGAGGTGGGGGCAGATTTATACCCCGCCCTTCTCCCTGAATCAGAGACTCAGAGTGGCTCACAATCTCCTCTATCTTCTCCCCCCACAACAGACACCCTGTGAGGTGGGGGCAGATTTATACCCCTTCCTTCTCCCTGAATCAGAGACTCAGAGCGGCTCACAATCTCCTCTATCTTCTCCCCCCACAACAGACACCCTGTGAGGTGGGGGCAGATTTATACCCCGCCCTTCCCTCTGAATCAGAGACTCAGAGCGGCTCACAATCTCCTCCATCTTCTCCCCCCACGACAGACACCCTGTGAGGTGAGGGCAGATTTATACCCCGCCCTTTTCCCTGAATCAGAGACTCAGGGCGGCTCACAATCTCCTCTATCTTCTCCCCCCACAATAGACACCCTGTGAGGTGGGGGCAGATTTATACCCCTTCCTTCTCCCTGAATCAGAGACTCTGAGCGGCTCACAATCTCCTACATCTTCTCCCCCCACAACAGACACCCTGTGAGGTGGAGGCAGATTTATACCCCACCCTTCTCTCTGAATCAGAGACTCAGAGCGGCTCACAATCTCCTATATCTTCTCCCCCCACAACAGGCACCCTGTGAGGTGGGGGCAGATTTATACCCCGCCCTTCTCCCTGAATCAGAGACTCAGAGCGGCTCACAATCTCCTCTATCTTCTCCCCCCACAACAGACACCCTGTGAGGTGGGGGCAGATTTATACCCCGCCCTTCTCCCTGAATCAGAGACTCAGAGCGGCTCACAATCTCCTCTATCTTCTCCCCCCACAACAGACACCCTGTGAGGTGGGGGCAGATTTATACCCCGCCCTTCTCCCTGAATCTGAGACTCAGAGCGGCTCACAATCTCCTCTATCTTCTCCCCCCACAACAGACACCCTGTGCGGTGGGGGCAGATTTATACCCCGCCCTTCTCCCTGAATCTGAGACTCAGAGCGGCTCACAATCTCCTCTATCTTCTCCCCCCACAACAGACACCCTGTGAGGTGGGGGCAGATTTATACCCCGCCCTTCTCCCTGAATCTGAGACTCAGAGCGGCTCACAATCTCCTATGTCTTCTCCCCCCACAACAGACACCCTGTGCGGTGGGGGCAGATTTATACCCCACCCTTCTCCCTGAATCAGAGACTCAGAGCGGCTCATAATCTCTTCTATCTTCTTCCCCCACAACAGACACCCTGTGAGGTGGGGGCAGATTTATACCCCACCCTTCTCCCTGAATCAGAGACTCAGAGCGGCTCCCAATCTCCTCTATCTTCTCCCCCCACAACAGACACCCTGTGAGGTGGGGGCAGATTTATACCCCGCCCTTCTCCCTGAATCAGAGACTCAGAGCGGCTCACAATCTCCTATATCTTCTCCCCCCACAACAGACACCCTGTGAGGTGGGGGCAGATTTATACCCCGCCCTTCTCCCTGGATCAGAGACTCAGAGCGGCTCACAATCTCCTCTATCTCCTCCCCCCACAACAGACACCCTGTGCGGTGGGGGCAGATTTATACCCCGCCCTTCTCCCTGAATCAGAGACTCAGAGCGGCTCACAATCTCCTCTATCTTCTCCCCCCACAACAGACACCCTGTGCGGTGGGGGCAGATTTATACCCCGCCCTTCTCCCTGAATCTGAGACTCAGAGCGGCTCACAATCTCCTCTATCTTCTCCCCCCACAACAGACACCCTGTGCGGTGGGGGCAGATTTATACCCCGCCCTTCTCCCTGAATCTGAGACTCAGAGCGGCTCACAATCTCCTATGTCTTCTCCCCCCACAACAGACACCCTGTGCGGTGGGGGCAGATTTATACCCCACCCTTCTCCCTGAATCAGAGACTCAGAGCGGCTCATAATCTCTTCTATCTTCTTCCCCCACAACAGACACCCTGTGAGGTGGGGGCAGATTTATACCCCACCCTTCTCCCTGAATCAGAGACTCAGAGCGGCTCCCAATCTCCTCTATCTTCTCCCCCCACAACAGACACCCTGTGAGGTGGGGGCAGATTTATACCCCGCCCTTCTCCCTGAATCAGAGACTCAGAGCGGCTCACAATCTCCTCTATCTTCTCCCCCCACAACAGACACCCTGTGAGGTGGGGGCAGATTTATACCCCGCCCTTCTCCCTGAATCAGAGACTCAGAGCGGCTCACAATCTCCTCTATCTTCTCCCCCCACAACAGACACCCTGTGAGGTGGGGGCAGATTTATACCCCGCCCTTCTCCCTGAATCAGAGACTCAGAGCGGCTCATAATCTCTTCTATCTTCTTCCCCCACAACAGACACCCTGTGAGGTGGGGGCAGATTTATACCCCACCCTTCTCCCTGAATCAGAGACTCAGAGCGGCTCCCAATCTCCTCTATCTTCTCCCCCCACAACAGACACCCTGTGAGGTGGGGACAGATTTATACCCCGCCCTTCTCCCTGAATCAGAGACTCAGAGCGGCTCACAATCTCCTCTATCTTCTCCCCTCACAACAGACACCCTGTGAGGTGGGGGCAGATTTATACCCCGTCCTTCTCCCTGAATCAGAGACTCAGAGCGGCTCACAATCTCCTCTATCTTCTCCCCCCACAACAGACACCCTGTGAGGTGGGGGCAGATTTATACCCCGCCCTTCTCCCTGAATCAGAGACTCAGAGCGGCTCACAATCTCCTCTATCTTCTCCCCTCACAACAGACACCCTGTGAGGTGGGGGCAGATTTATACCCCGTCCTTCTCCCTGGATCAGAGACTCAGAGCGGCTCACAATCTCCTCTATCTTCTCCCCCACAACAGACACCCTGTGAGGTGGGGGCAGATTTATACCCCGCCCTTCTCCCTGAATCAGAGACTCAGAGCGGCTCACAATCTCCTCTATCTTCTCCCCCCACAACAGACACCCTGTGAGGTGGGGGCAGATTTATACCCCGCCCTTCTCCCTGAATCAGAGACTCCGAGCAGCTCACAATCTCCTATATCTTCTCCCCCCACAACAGACACCCTGTGAGGTGGGGGCAGATTTATACCCCGCCCTTCTCCCTGAATCAGAGACTCAGAGCGGCTCACAATCTCCTCTATCTTCTCCCCCAACAGACACCCTGTGAGGTGGGGGCAGATTTATACCCCGCCCTTCTCGCTGAATCAGAGACTCCGAGCGGCTCACAATCTCCTATATCTTCTCCCCCCACAACAGACACCCTGTGAGGTGGGGGCAGATTTATACCCCGCCCTTCTCGCTGAATCAGAGACTCCGAGCGGCTCACAATCTCCTCTGTCTTCTCCCCCCACAACAGACACCCTGTGAGGTGGGGGCAGATTTATACCCCGCCCTTTCTCCCTGAATAAGAGACTCAGAGCGGCTCACAATCTCCTCTATCTTCTCCCCCCACAACAGACACCCTGTGAGGTGGGGCAGATTTATACCCCACTCTTCTCTCTAAATCAGAGACTCAGAGCGGCTCACAATCTCCTCTGTCTTCTCCCCCCCACAACAGACACCCTGTTAGGTGGGGGCAGATTTATACCCCGCCCTCCTCCCTGAATCAGAGACTCAGAGCGGCTCACAATCTCCTCTATCTTCTCCCCCCACAACAGACACCCTGTGAGGTGGGGGGCAGAATTATACCCCGCCCTTCTCCCTGAATCAAAGACTCAGAGCGGCTCACAATCTCCTTTACCTTCCTCCCCCACAACAGACACCCTGTGAGGTGGGTGGGGCTGAGAGAGCTCTCCCAGAAGCTGCCCTTTCAAGGACAACCTCTGCCAGAGCCACAGCTGACCCAAGGCTGTTCCAGCAGCTGCAAGTGGAGGAGTGGGGAATCAAACCCGGTTCTCCCAGATAAGAGAGCTATGGCTGACCCAAGGCCATTCCAGCAGGTGCAAGTGGAGGAGTGGGGAATCAAACCCGGTTCTCCCAGATAAGAGAGCTCTGGCTGACCCAAGGCCATTCCAGCAGGTGCAAGTGGAGGAGTGGGGAATCAAACCTGGTTCTCCCAGATAAGATTGCTCTGGCTGACCCAAGGCCATTCCTGCAGGTGCAAGTGGAGGAGTGGGGAATCAAACCTGGTTCTCCCAGATAAGAGAGCTCTGGCTGACCCAAGGCCATTCTAGCAGGTGCAAGTGGAGGAGTGGGGAATCAAACCTGGTTCTCCCAGATAAGAGAGCTCTGGCTGACCCAAGGCCATTCCAGCAGGTGCAAGTGGAGGAGTGGGGAATCAAACCTGGTTCTCCCAGATAAGAGAGCTCTGGCTGACCCAAGGCCATTCCAGCAGCTGCAAGGGGAGGAGTGGGGAATCAAATCCAGTTCTCCCAGATAAAAGTCGGTGCACTTCACCACTACACCAAACTGGCGCTCAAGGAAAGAGCACAATAAAATGTAGAGGTTCTGGAGCTCCGCTCCTGTGAGCTCCTGCCCAAAATGAGGTCTGGTTCTGATGCACTTTAAAAACCTGTGTTGAGGACCAGTAACGTGTGAAGCCGCTCTCTCAAGGCCCAAACCGACCGCAGAATTTGGGAATTCCATCTGTTCCCCCAGGTGACCGACTCCGGGCGACTTTTCCCTGCACAGGTGACTTGTTTTGAGATCTCGGATTTCATCTTCTTCATTCTGACTCTCGCAGACACCTTTAGCAAGTTGCGCCTGGTTTGCTCTGGCTTTCCGTCCGACGCAGTGTAATTTGGTGGATACCGGTGGCTGTGGCAAGCTGCAGTGAGAAACTTGGGAGGGGGATGAGAAAAGCTGGAGGGGGATGAATTAGCTTATCCCCCTTCTGGTCCTCCGGCTCCCAGGTGAGAGGGAAGCGGGGAGTGGCTGTGGGCACCGCCCACTCATACCTTCTCCCACGTTGCCTATAAATAACTCGAGGCCGGTGACGGCCAGTCCACCACGAACTCCCAGCGTCCCTGGACTGAGCAGAAAAGGGAGAACTCCGCTGAGGTTCATGCGAACGCCTCAATAACACCAAATGTCCATCCTGCCAAATTCGGTTTGTGGGTCGATGGGGCCACGGCATCAAACGTTTTGGATCCTCGTCAGCTGCTGGGCCCTGGTTGCTCTGTGGTGAGTTACCTTCTTCTGCATGTGGATAGAGGATGGGGTGGAATTGTTTTCTGTGGCCCCAGAAGGTAGGACCAGAACCAAATTAGATCAAAAGAGTTTCTGGCTCAACATTAGGAAGCACTTCCTGACCGTTAGAGCGGTTCCTCAGTGGAACGGGCTTCCTCGGGAAGTGGTGGGCTCTCCTTCCTTGGAAGTTTTCAAACAGAGGCTAGATGGCCATCTGACAGCAATGAAGATCCTGGGAATTTAGGGGGAGGTGTTTGTGAGTTTAGAGCAGTTCCTCAGTGGAACAGGCTTCCTTCTCAGGAGGTGGTGGGCTCTCCTTCCCTGGAGGTTTTTAAGCAGAGGCTAGATGGCCACATCTGACAGCAATGAAGATCCTGTGAATTTAGGGGGAGGTATTTGTGAGTTTAGAGCAGTTCCTCAATGGAACAGGCTTCCTTGGGAGGTGGTGGGCTCTCCTTCTTTGGAGGCTTTTCAACAGAGGCTAGATGGCCCTCTGACAGCAATGAGGATCCTGTGAATTTAGGGGAGGTATTTGTGAGTTTCCTGCATTGTGCAGGGGGCTGGACTAGATGACCCTGGAGGTCCCTTCCATCTCTGTGATCCGATGATTCTGTGATAGATTCAGGTGGGTTACTTTGTTGGTCTGAAACAAGAGAACACCGTTTGAGTCCCGTAATACCTTAAGACCAACAAAGTTTAATTCTGTGCATAAGCTTTGATGTGCATGCACACGTCTTCAAATGCATTGAAATAGATTTCCTCAAAACTTTACATAAAGATGTATGTGTGTGTGTGGGGGGGGGGGAGTTAGTTGCCAGAAAAGGCTAGCTAGAGTCCAGATGCATAAGTAATTGGAGAGAAGTACAGCTCAGATTAGGAGCCCCGTGGCGCAGAGTGGTAAAGCTGCAGTACTGCACGTCCGAGCTCTCTGCTCTCCACCAGTGTTCCCTCTAAGCTGAGTTAGCGTGAGCTAGCTCACAGATTTTTTAGCCTCCAGCTCACACATTTTTGTCTTACCTCAGGAAAGATGACCCCAGAGCACAATAATGTATGTAGCATCACAACTTTCATGCCAGGAGCTCACAAAGTAGAATTTTGGCTCACAAGACTCTGCAGCTTAGAGGGAACATTGCTCACAGACCTGAGCTCGATCCCAGCGGAAGCTGGGTTTTCAGGTAGCCGGCTTGAGGTTGACTCAGCCCTCCATCCTTCCGAGGTCGGTCAAATGAGTACGGAGCTTGCTGGGGGGAAAGTGTAGATGACTGGGGAAGGCAATGGCAAACCACCTCGTAAAAAGTCTGCCGTGAAAACGTTGTGAAAGCAACGTCACCCCAGAGTCGGAAACGACTGGTGCTTGCACAGAGGACCTTTCCTTTCCTCTCTGTGTAGCAACCCTGGACTTTCTTGGTGGTTTCTCATCCAAGGGCTAACCAGGGCTGTCTCCGCTTAAGGATTCAAGTTCTGATGAGCTCAGCTGGGTTATTTGGGCGGCTTCTTTGGAGCAACGCAATGGTCGGCTGTGTTGGACGGATGCAGGAGCTTGGCAGTCCTAATTCTGTCCTGTTAATGTTCCTTTAAGAGCCCCGTGGTGCAGAGTGGTAAAGCTGCAGTACTGCAGTCGGAACCCTCTGCCCATGACCTGCGTTCGATCCCGGCGGAAGCTGGGTTCAGGTAGCTGGCTCCAGGCTGACTCAGCCTTTCCCTCCTTCCGAGGTCGGTCAAATGAGTCCCCAGCTTGCTGGGGGGAAAGTGTAGATGACTGGGGAAGGCAATGGCAAACCACCCCGTAAAAAGTCTGCCGTGAAAATGTTGTGGTGCAGAGTCTGCCTTGACTTTTTACAGCTAAGATTGGATTAAAAGAGTTGGTAAGACCTGGAAAAAGCAGTAAATTCACATACAAATAAAGCGTGAGTCCAGCGACACTTTTAAGACCAGGGGTGGCCACGCTTGCTTAACGTAAGAACCACATAGAATAAACTTCAGATGTTTGAGATCTGAAAGTCATGAACATCAGAGGTTTGAGAGCTACAAGACAGGAAGGAAGGAAGGAAGGAAGGAAGGAAGGAAGGAAGGAAGGAAGGAGGGAAGGAAGGAGGGAAGGAAGGAAGGAAGGAAGGAAGGAGGGAGGGAAGGAGGGAGGGAAGGAGGAAGGAAGGAAGGAAGGAAGGAGGGAGGGAAGGAAGGAGGGAAGGAAGGAAGGAGGGAAGGAAGGAAGGAAGGAGGGAAGGAAGGAAGGAAGGAGGGAAGGAAGGAAGGAGGGAGGGAAGGAGGGAGGGAAGGAGGGAAGGAAGGAAGGAAGGAGGGAAGGAGGGAAGGAAGGAAGGAAGGAGGGAAGGAGGGAAGGAAGGAAGGAGGGAAGGAAGGAGGGAAGGAGGGAAGGAAGGAAGGAAGGAAGGAAGGAGGGAAGGAAGGAGGGAAGGAGGGAGGGAAGGAGGGAAGGAGGGAAGGAAGGAAGGAGGGAGGGAAGGAAGGAGGGAGGGAAGGAGGGAAGGAAGGAAGGGAAGGAAGGAAGGAAGGAAGGAAGGAAGGAAGGAAGGAAGGAAGGAAGGAAGGAAGGAAGGAAAATAGATGGGGGAGAGAGAGAGGTGAAAAGAAAGCAACTTTAACTTTAAATGCATTCTCCAAGCCGTTGGCTGGCTTAGCTTGGAGAAGTGATTTAAAGAAAGAAAATGCCTTCTCCAAACTGGCCAATGTGAGGGTCACACGATATGTGTGAAGGAGCTACAGTTTGGCCGCCCCTGTTTAAGACCAACAAAGTTTAATTCTGGGCATCAGCTCTTGTGCACACACACACATTACTTCAGTTACATTGAAACAGACTTCTTCAAGTCTTACATAGAAGTGTGTGTGTGTGTGTGTGGGGGGGGGGTGGAATTAGTTGCCAAGAAGGGCTAGCTAGAGTCCCGATGCATAAATAACTGAGCGATAAGCATAGCTGAAATTGTTTTAAAGCCGTTGGTAAGATGTATGCCTTGCATCAAATTAGCATACAGGTAAAAGAGTTAAGAAACAGATGTGAGGACTACGTTTGAGTCTAGCGCTACCTTTAAGACCAACAAAGTTTAATTCTGGGCACGAGCTTTCGTGGGGGTGCAGACTTCTTCAGGTACATTGAAGCAGACTTCCTGAAGCTTTACATCTAGGTAGAGGGGGGTTAGTTGCCAGAAAGGGCTAGTTAGTTAGAATCAAGATGCCGAAGTAACTGAGCAATAAGTACAGCTAAGATTGGATTAAAGCTGTTGGTAAGACCTTTGGATAGCTGCAGAGCAGGGCTGGCCAAACTTGCTTAATGTAAGAGCCACATAGAATAAATGTCTAATGTTTGGGAGCCGCAAGACACGAACGTCAGATGTTTGAGAGCTGCAAGGAAGGGCGGGAGGGAGGGAGAGGTGGAAAGAAAGCAACTTTAACTTTAAATGCATTCTTCAGGCTGCTGGCTGGCTTGGCTTGGAGAAGAGATTTTAAGAGAGAAATGTCTTCTTCACCAAGCCAAGCCAACGGGGCAATGGGGGCTTACACTATATGTGTAAAAGAGCCACCTGTGGGTCCCTGCTGAAAACCATAACTGGTTCAGTTCCAGGGCTGGTTTTGAGTCCAATAACATTTCAGAAGCCAAGATTTTTGGGAGTATAAGAGATGTGATTTGGGGGGCGGGGTATAAGTTATCTGAGGAGGGGAACTTTGACGTTCAAAAGCTTATCCCCTTGGGGGGAATTGTTGGTCTTCAAGGGGCTGCTGGACTCGAATTCAGCTCTGCTACTGCAAGCCGAGCACAGCCACCTTCCTGAAACTGGAGTTCCATTCCAGTTCGCATTGAGAAGACGACAGACTCAGCCAGCCTAGACAGAAAGAGGGGCACGTAGCTAGAGGGAGGGGGAAATCTATATTAAGATGAAACTCTGCAGCAGGCATTTAATCACCCGCAAGAATATGCCACGAAGAGTTTCTTGGTTGATTTAAAACAATGAGCGGAGATGGTTTTTGTGTTGCCAAACGGAGGGTCTATTTCCTACCTTTTTTTTTAAAGCAGAGGGGCAAAGAAAGTCGATTCGGAGTGCTGAGAGATAATCTCCACTGAGCCACCTTGCATCAAACTGTACTTTGTACAGTTCTGGTTACCAGATCTCCAAAATGACATCATAGAACTGGAAAAAGTACAGAGGGGTGAGCCGAAATGATGAGGGAGTTGGGACAATTTCCCTATGAGGAAGCCTGAAAAGTCTGAGACTTTTCAGTTTAGAGAAGAGACAACTAAGGGGAGACATGAGAGAGTTTTATAAAATTATCCACAGGGTGGAGAAAGCTTACAAAGGGTTGACAAAGTTTCTCCCTCTCCCAAAATACAAGAACACAAAGGCATCCGATGAAGCTGATTGGCGGTAGGTTCAGGACGAAGAAAAGGAAATCCGACTGTACACAGAGAGTGATTCGCATGTGGAATTTGCTGTCAGAGGGTGTAGCGATGGTCACAGGAATAGATTAATTGGATGTTGGATTGGATATTGGATTTATATCCCACCCTATACTCTGAATCTCAAGAGTCTCAGAGCGGCTCACATTCTCCTTTCCCTTCCTCCCCCACAGCAGATACCCTGTGAGGTAGATGAAGATATTGGATTTATATCCCGCCCTCCACTCCGAAGAGTCTCAGAGCGGTTCACAATCTCCTTTCCCTTCCTCCCCCACAACAGACACTCTGTGAGGTAGATGAAGATATTGGATTTATATCCTGCCCTCCACTCCGAAGAGTCTCAGAGCGGCTCACATTCTCCTTTCCCTTCCTCCCCCACAGCAGACACCCTGTGAGGTAGATGAAGATATTGGATTTATATCCCGCCCTCCACTCTGAAGAGTCTCAGCGCGGCTCACAATCTCCTTTCCCTTCCTCCCCCACAACAGACACCCTGTGAGGTAGATGAAGATATTGGATTTATATCCCGCCCTCCACTCCGAAGAGCCTCAGAGTGGCTCACAATCTCCTTTGCCTCCCCCCCCCCTCGCACAACAGACACCCTGTGAGGTAGATGAAGATATTGGATTTATATCCCGCCCTCCACTCCAAAGAGTCTCAGAGCGGCTCACAATCTCCTTTGTCTCCCCCCCCCCCCTCGCACAACAGACACCCTGTGAGGTAGATGAAGATATTGGATTTATATCCCGCCCTCCACTCCGAAGACTCTCAGCGCGGCTCACAATCTCCTTTCCCTTCCTCCCCCACAACAGACACCCTGTGAGGTAGATGAAGATATTGGATTTATATCCCGCCCTCCACTCCGAAGAGCCTCAGAGTGGCTCACAATCTCCTTTGCCTCCCCCCCCCTCGCACAACAGACACCCTGTGAGGTAGATGAAGATATTGGATTTATATCCCGCCCTCCACTCCAAAGAGTCTCAGAGCGGCTCACAATCTCCTTTGTCTCCACCCCCCCTCGCACAACAGACACCCTGTGAGGTAGATGAAGATATTGGATTTATATCCCGCCCTCCACTCCGAAGAGTCTCAGAGCGGCTCACATTCTCCTTTCCCTTCCTCCCCCACAACAGACACCCTGTGAGGTAGATGAAGATATTGGATTATATCTCGCCCTCCACTCTGAAGAGCCTCAGAGTGGCTCACAATCTCCTTTACCTCCCTCCCCCACAACAGACACCCTGTGAGGTAGATGAAGATATTGGATTTATATCCCACCCTCCACTCCGAAGAGCCTCAGAGCGGCTCACAATCTCCTTTCCCTTCCTCCCCCACAACATACACCCTGTGAGATGGGTGGGGCTGAGAGAGCTCTGACAGAAGCTGCCCTTTCAAGGACAATTCTTACGAGAGCTACGGCTGACCCAAGGCCATCCCAGCAGCTGCAAGTGGAGGAGTGGGGAATCAAACCCGGTTCTCCCAGACAAGAGTCTACATACTTAACCACTATATCAAACTGGCTCTCAATATTCTAATAAATGATAAGTCTATCAGTGGCTCCTAGCCGTGGTGGCTGAGGGGAACCTCCACATTCAGAGGCACTAATCCTCTGAACCCCAGAGCCAGGAGGCAATGTAGGAGGAGAGCTCGGCCTCTCTGCCCTGTTGTTGGCCCTCCAGAGGAACTGGTTGGCCTCTGTGTGAGACAAGAGGCTGGATTAGATGGACCCTCCCTGGTCTGGTCCAGCAGGGTTCTTCTGATGTTCTCAGGGGAAGGCCTTGGCCTCTCTGCCCTTTTGTTGGCCCTCCAGAGGAACTGGTTGGCCACTGTGTGAGACAAGAGGCTGGATTAGATGGACTCTCCCTGGTCTGGTCCAGAAGGGTTCTTCTGATGTTCTTCTCTGCCCTGTTGCTCAACCTCCAGAGGAACAGTTGGCCTCTGTGTGAGACAGGATGCTGGCCTCGATGGACCCCTGGTCTGATCTAGCAGGGCTCTTCTTGCCTTCTTATGAACAGGTTGCCAGAATTCTTGGTAAGGATGGGGTGGCACCGAGAACACTGATCTACAGATCTCAGCAAGACGTTATGTTCTGAGAAGTCTTTTTCTCATGCAGTTAAAACAGAACGCGTTAGGCCTCTGCTAGTTCAGGCTCGTTAAAATGGGCATGGCTTTCATTTATGCCTTATAACATTTGTACGCTCGCTGTGGAACAAGATCTTTTTGTAGATACCATGGGAAGACCAATATAAAGAGACTGATTAATACACTCTTGTTACTGTTACTGAAATTCACCCGGTAGCCTAATAAAATAGCGGGGCAAAGACGCTAGCTCAGGGGCGTCAAACATACAGTCCAAGGCCCTCGGAGGGCTGCTATCAGGCCCCCGAGCAACTGGCTCTTGTCTGGTTCCTTCCCCCTCTCTCTTGCTTCCTTCTGCATCACAGCTTGCTTTGCCAGGCTTGCTGAATCGCACAGGAGCTACGGAGCAAAGCCTCTATTTTCTCCGTTGGCTGAGGCTCCTCCCTTGGGGAGGAATAGCTTGCTTTGCCAGGCTCTCTCGATCACACAGCAGAGCTACTGAGCCAAGCCTAAAGAGCCAGAGCTTCCTTTGTCCAGTTCCCTGGATCACACGGGAGAGATACAAAGAAAGCACCTTTAAGACCAACAAGTGCTAATGTTTTTGTTGTTGTTCAGTCGCACAGTCAAGACCCCCTGGACAAAGTCACGCCAGGCCCTCCTGTCTTCCGCCATCCTCCAAAGTCTGCTCAAATTCGTGTTGGTTACATCAGTAACGCTGTCCAGCCATCTCCTCTTTTGCCGTCCCCTTCTTCTTTCGCCTTCTGTCTTTCCCAGCATCAGGGTCTTCTCCAGTGAGGGCTCCCTTCTCATCGGGTGGCCAAAGGATCTGAGCTTCTGTTTGATTTTTTTAAAAACAAATCTTTAATTGCGTTTGCCTGTGTCCTTTATAACGTTTATATCTTTGCTACCTGGCATTACATTTTATGACATGCGGCCCCGCCCAGCAAGGTCTCCTTTATGTCAGATCCACCCCCGTGCTAGCTGCTCTATATGAACTGAAGAAGAGGGGAGGAGGGTGGCTCAGCGGTAGAGCATCTGCTTGGGAAGCAGAAGGTCCCAGGTTCAATCCCCCGGCATCTCCAACTAAAAAGGGTCCAGGCAAGTAGGCGTGAACAAACCTCAGCTTGAGACCCTGGAGAGCCATGAATGGGGCTGTGGCTCAGTGGTGGAGCATCTGCTTGGGAAGCAGAAGGTCCCAGGTTCAATCCCCGGCATCTCCAACTCAAAAGGGTCCAGGCAAATAGGTGTGAAAAACCTCAGCTTGGGACCCTGAAGAGCCATGAATGGGGCTGTGGCTCAGTGGTAGAGCATCTGCTTGGGAAGCAGAAGGTCCCAGGTTCAATCCCCGGCATCTCCAACTAAAAAGGGTCCAGGCAAATAGGTGTGAAAAACCTCAGCTTGAGACCCTGGAGAGCCATGAATGGGGCTGTGGCTCAGTGGTAGAGCATCTGCTTGGGAAGCAGAAGGTCCCAGGTTCAATCCCCGGCATCTCCAACTCAAAAGGGTCCAGGCAAGTAGGCGTGAAAAACCTCAGCTTGAGACCCTGGAGAGCCATGAATGGGGCTGTGGCTCAGTGGTAGAGCATCTGCTTGGGAAGCAGAAGGTCCCAGGTTCAATCCCCGGCATCTCCAACTAAAAAGGATCCAGGCAAGCAGGCATGAAAAACCTCAGCTTGAGACCCTGGAGAGCTGCTGCCAATCAGGGGAGGGACGGTGGCTCAGTGGCAGAGGATCTGCTTGGGAAGCAGAAGGTCCCAGGTTCAATCCCTGGTATCTCCAACTAAAAAGGGTCCAGGCAAATAGACATGAAAAACCTCAGCTTGAGACCCTGGAGAGCCGCTGCCAGTCAAGGGAGGGACGGTGGCTCAGTGGCAGAGCATCTGCTTGGGAAGCAGAAAGTCCCAGGTTCAATCCCCAGCATCTCCATCTAAAAAGGGTCCAGGCAAATAGGTGTGAAAAACCTCAGCTTGAGACCCTGGAGAGCTGCTGCCAGTCTGAGAAGACAATACTGACTTGGATGGACCAAAGGTCTGATTCAGTATAAGGCAGCTTCATATGTTTATATGGTCAAGAGAACTCTAGCCGGCTATTTGCTGTTCAGAACGGTGTTTCCTCTAAGCTGCAAAGTCTTGTGAGCAAAAATTCTTGTGAGCGACTGGCATTCAAGTTGTGAGCTCCTGCATCAATTAGTGTGCTCGGGGGTCGTTAGGGTTGCCAAGTCCAATTCAAGAAATATCTAGGGACTTTGGGGGTGGAGCCAGGAGACTTTGGGGGTGGAGCCAAGATCAAGGCTGTGACAAGCATAATTAAACTCCAAAGGGAGTTCTGGCCATCACATTTCAAGGGACGGCACATCTTTTCAATGCCTTCCTTCCATAGGAAATAATGAAGGATAGGGGCACCTTCTTTGGGGGCTCATAGAATTGGACCCCATGGTCCAATCTTTTTGAAACTTGGTGGGTATTTTGAGGAGAGCCACCGGATAGTATACTAAAAATCTGGTGCCTCTACCTCAAAAAACAGGGCCCGCAGTGCCCCAGATACCCGTGGATAAATTCTCCATTATTTTCTATGGGAATAAGTCTCCATAGGGAATCATGAGTACCCAGCAGACATTTCCCTCCCCTCCCCCGCTTTCTGATGACCCTGAAGCAGGGGGAGGGCCTCCAAACTGGGGGATCCCCTGCCCCCACCTGGGGATTGGCAACCCTAGGGGTCATCCTTCCTGACTTAAGACAAAAATGTGTGAGCTGGAGGCTAAAAATCTGTGAGCTAGCTCACACTAACTCAGCTCAGAGGGAAAACTGGCTCAGAAAGAGAATTCCTTTTTTTTTTTTAAAGCGCTATTTCTTTCGCAAACATATAAGTGTTTGGGAAAGAAATATTAAAAGTGGTAATGGGATATTGAGTACCGCGTGATCCCTGAAGACTTTTGATGTTTTCTTTAAATCATGTTTTAAATAAAACCAGCCTAGAATTTCTATTCCTTCAGAGCAATTCTATGCAGAGTTACTACAACCTGTAGCTATACCCTGAATACCCTGGCCGGGGCACAGAAGCAGGCAATATTAAGCCAACTCTCTGAACATCCTTGCCTCCCAAGCCCACTAGGGGGTGCCAGAAGTCAGCCATGACCTCCAGGCATGTGCGTGAACACACACAATTTTTTTTTAAAGAAATATCCCTAGCTTTGTACAGAAAGACAAGACAGCAGTGCCAAGATAGTGTTGTGGTTAAAGAGTTGGATTTGGGAGAGCCTGTTTCAAATCCTTAATTATGCCCCAGAAGCTCACTGAGTGACTCTGGACCAGTCACAAGCTCTCAGCTTTTTTTTTAAAAAAAATCATTTATTTTCATTTCCAAGAAAAAAAAAAACAACCAATCAATATTTTGTACCAGTATACATGACGAATGCAGCGTAAACAATATAGTCGTCGTCATTTTGACAATCACAAAAAATTGCCATAAGTTCACAATGGCAACAAAATCGAAATAGTAAGCCAATTGTATCAATATTAAAAAAATACACCATCTTTCTGCATTGATCTATTGAGGCTGGGTGAGTGGGCGTCAACGTGGCAGATGCAGTTCAATGTGGCCAAGCGCAAAGTAATGCACATTGGGGCCAAGAATCCCAGCTACAAATACAAGTTGATGGGGTGTGAACTAGCAGAGACTGACCAAGAGAGAGATCTTGGGGTCATGGTAGAGAACTCACTGAAAATGTCAAGGCAGTGTGCGATTGCAATAAAAAAGGCCAACGCCATGCTGGGAATTATTAGGAAGGGAATTGCAAGCAAATCAGCCAGTATCATAATGCCCCTGTATAAATCGATGGTGCGGTCTCATTTGGAGTACTGTGTGCAGTTCTGGGCGCCGCACCTCAAAAAGGATATTATAGCATTGGAGAAAGTCCAGAAAAGGGCAACTAGAATGATTAAAGGGCTGGAACACTTTCCCTATGAAGAAAGGTTGAAACGCTTGGGGCTCTTTAGCTTGGAGAAACGTCGACTGCGGGGTGACATGATAAAGGTTTACAAGATAATGCATGGAATGGAGAAAGTAGAGAAAGAAGTACTTTTCTCCCTTTCACACAATACAAGAACTCATGGGCATTCTATGAAATTGCTGAGCAGACAGGTTAAAATGGATAGAAGGAAGTCCTTCTTCACCCAAAGGGTGATTAACATGTGGAATTCACTGCCACAGGAGGTGGTGGCGGCCACAAGCATAGCCAGCTTCAAGAGGGGGTTAGATAAAAATATGGAGCAGAGGTCCATCAGTGCCTATTAGCCACAGTGTGTGTGTGTGTGTGTATATACATACACACACACACACACACACACATATATATAATTTTTATTTATTTATTTATTTATGATTTGTATCCTGCCGTTCCCACAAAGATGGCTCAGGGCGGCTCACAACAGATAATAAAACAAAATTTGAATTAACATTTACATATATAAGCAGTTAAAAATAGTCAAAACATTTAAAACCTTAAAACATCAAATCTTATAACAGTATAAATAGCAAGAATCTAGTAAGCTACATTTGTTTCCCATCTCAGTTAGGTGTAAGCTAGCCGGAAGAGGGTTGTCTTACAGGCCCTGCAGAACTGAATAAGGTCTCGCAGGGCCCTCACCTCCTTCGATAGCTGGTTCCACCATGTAGGGGCCATAACAGAAAAGGCCCTGTCTCTAGTCGATTTAAGGCGGGCTTCTTTTGGCCCAGGGATAGCGAGAAGGTTTTGAGTTCCCGACCTCAGTACTCTCTGGGGAACATGTGGGGAGAGACGGTCCTTCAGGTAGGAAGATCCCAGGCCATATATATATATATATATATATATATATATATATATATATATATATATATATATATATATAAATTTTTTTGGGCCACTGTGTGACACAGAGTGTTGGACTGGAGGGGCCACTGGCCTGATCCAACATGGCTTCTCTTCTGTTCTCATCGAGGGTTATTTGGAACTGATCTCCTTCGGAATCGTGTAAGTGATAAAGGGATAACTGTACTGAAATAAATTCCTTCTCAGGTTGGTCTACTGATGCACTGGAGGTGTTCTATGCAACCTTACCCATAACAAAACAGTCCCACGGTCTCTTTTGCCATTGTTCAATTGTTGCTGGTTGTTTGTCTGCCCGTTTGGTTGCGATCATTATTCTAGCAGCTGCAATTAAAATTGAAACTGACTCAGCTTTGCTTGCATTAATACGTGGATCGAACCGGTTTCAAGTAACAAGATATCCAGTTCTAACGGAATAATGCAATCTGCGAATAGTTTTATTTGTTGTGTAACCTGTCTCCAGAACAGTATTATGTATTTACAGCCCCACCAGCGGTGAAGAGAATGAACTGTCAATCCACAATTTTTCCTACAACAGGGATCAATATCTTTATTCATCCTGTGAACATAAGAACATAAGAGGAGCCCTGCTGGATCAGGCGAATGGCCCCTCCAGTCCTACACTCTGTGTCACATAAGAACATAAGAGGAGCCCTGTTGGATCCGGCCAATGGCCCCTCCAGTCCAACACTCCGTGTCACATAAGAATATAAGAGGAGCCCTGTTGGATCAGGTCAATGGCCCCTCCAGTCCAACACTCTGTGTCACATAAGAACATAAGAGGAGCCCTGTTGGATCAGGCCAGTGGCCCATCCAGCCCAACACTCTGTGTCACATAAGAACATAAGAGGAGCCTTGTTGGATCAGGCCAATGGCCCCTCCAGTCCAACACTCTGTGTCACATAAGAACATAAGAGGAGCCCTGTTGGATCAGGCCAATGGCCCCTCCAGTCCAACACTCTGTGTCACATAAGAACATAAGAGGAGCCCTGTTGGATCAGGCCAAAGGCCCATCCAGTCCAACACTCTGTGTCACATAAGAACATAAGAGGAGCCCTGTTGGATCAGGCCAATGGCCCCTCCAGTCCAACACTCTGTGTCACATAAGAACATAAGAGGAGCCCTGTTGGATCAGGCCAATGGCCCCTCCAGTCCAACACTCTGTGTCACATAAGAACATAAGAGAAGCCTTGTTGGATCAGGCCAGTGGCCCCTCCAATCCAACACTCTGTGTCACATAAGAACATAAGAGAAGCCCTGTTGGTTCAGGCCAATGGCCCCTCCAGTCCAACACTCTCTGTCACATAAGAACATAAGAGAAGCCTTGTTGGATCAGGCCAGTGGCCCATCCAGCCCAACACTCTGTGTCACATAGAACATAAGAGAAGCCCTGTTGGTTCAGGCCAATGGCCCCTCCAGTCCAACACTCTGTGTCACATAAGAGAAGCCCTGTTGGTTCAGGCCAGTGGCCCATCCAGTCCAACACTCTGTGTCACATAAGAACATAAGAGAATCCATGTTGTATCAGGCCAATGGCCCTTCCAGTCCAACACAGTGGCCAAAAAACCCAGGTGCCATCAGGGAGGTCCACAAGTGGGGCCAGGACACTAGAAGCCCTCACCCTCCCAAGCACCCAGAATCCAGAGCATCCCTGCCCCAGACAGAGTTCCAACAATACACTGTGGCTAATAGCCACTGATGGACCTCTGCTCCATATGCTTATCCAATCCCTTCTTGAAGCTGTCTATGATTGTAGCCGCCGCCACCTCCTGTGGCAGTGAATTCCACATGTTAATCAGCCTTTGGGTGAAGAAGGACTTCCTTTTATCTGTTCTAACCCGACTGCTCAGCAGTTTCATTGAATGGAAGGGTTTAAATTTCATTGAATGAAGAGTGATGGGCGAAAAATCCCCTCTCATTAATGCCTTGATCGATTGGAACCGATTGCTAAAAACTTTGGATTTAAGGTAAGAGAAGTTCCAGATTCTTTCCCAGTTGTACCGCCAAAATCTTTTTGGCAATCTTTAACTCCATTGTTTTCGGTAAAGAAATATTTTTTCTTCTACTGTTTGGTTTGGAATTTTCTATAGCTTTGACACCAGCCTTTAGCATTTTCAGTTGTCTTTGCAATCAAGTGTTCAAAATCTGTCAATGGACGCTGAAGGATTTTTATCAGTGCAGGCAGGGTTTTTTTTTTAAATAGAAAAGGCTCAACAGGAACTCATTTGCATATTAGGTCACACCCATGATGCCAGGTGTTTCTAACATATGATTTAATTGTAAATAATTAAACCACTAAACCACTAGTGTCCAGATCACGTGATGTGATGGTGTTGCTTTACTCTGCTCTGGGAAGACCTCACCTGGAGTATTGTGTTCAGTTTTGGGCACCACAGTTTAAGAAGAATATAGAGAAGCTGGAATGGGTCCAGAGGAGGGCGACGAAGATGGTGAGGGGTCTGGAGACCAAGTCCTATGAGGAGAGGATGAAGGAGCTGGGGATGTTTAGCCGGGAGAGGAGGCCGCTGGGAGGTGATAGGATCACCATCTTCAAGTCCAAGTTCTGCTCACGACCGGAGTTCGATCCCAGTGAAAGCTGGGTTCAGGTAGCCGGCTCAAGGTTCCATTTAACATTTTTTTATTAATTTTGAAGTAAACAAGTACATATCAATATTAATATGTGTATACAATTTATTAATCTTATGAAAACAAGTGATCAACGAGCAGAAATACTTACATACATATAGCCAAATATCAGGGAATGCTTTTAAGCTATCCAGATTTTTATGATTTTAAACTATATATCTAGACATGCAGACCATTTTCTATTCAAGAAGAGAGGTCAAGACGGGTACAAAATTAAAATTAAGGCGGTTGGTAAAATGAGTCCCTTTAAGGCCAACAAGTGCTGATGTTTTAAGCATGTTTTATATTAAGCTTTTAAAATAACGTTGTCTGCGTCCTTTATAAAGTTTATATCTCTGCTACCTGGCAGTAGACTTTGTGACACACAGGGCCCGGCCTGAGAAGGCCTTATTTAGGTCAGTTCGGCCCTCATAGCAAATGAGTTTGACACCCCTGCATTGTTGTATATTGCATGCGTATATAGTGCAAGATTTATATCCGGGGTTGGGAAGTAATCTTAAAACCAGAGGGCCGCAGCAATGTGCAGAACTGTATGCAAAGAGCAGCTGGTCTGAACATACATACAGGGGTGGAATTCTAGCAGGAGCTCCTTTGCATATTAGGCCACACCCCCTGATGTAGCCAATCCCCCAAGAGCTTACAAGGCTTCTAGCAGGAGCTTCTTTGCATATTAGGCCACACCCCTGATGTAGCCAATCCCCCAAGAGCTTACAGGGCCTCTAGCAGGAGCTACTTTGCATATTAGGCCACACCCCCTGATGTAGCCAATCCCCCAAGAGCTTACAAGGCTTCTAGCAGGAGCTTCTTTGCATATTAGGCCACACCCCTGATGTAGCCAATCCCCCAAGAGCTTACAGGGCCTCTAGCAGGAGCTACTTTGCATATTAGGCCACACCCCCTGATGTAGCCAATTCCCCAAGGCTTCTATCAGGAGCTTCATGCATATTAGGCCACCCCCCCTGATGTAGCCAATCCTCCAAGAGCTGACAAGGCTTCTAGCAGGAGCTCCTTTGCATATTAGGCCACCCCCCCTGATGTAGCCAATCCTCCAAGAGCTGACAAGGCTTCTAGCAGGAGCTCCTTTGCATATTAGGCCACAACCCCTGATGTAGCCAATCCCTCAAGGCTTCTAGCAGGAGCTCCTTTGCATATTAGGCCACACCCCCTGATGTACCCAATCCTCCAAAGGCTTACAAGGCTTCTAGCAGGAGCTCCTTTGCATATTAGGCCACACCCCTGATGTAGCCAATCCCCCAAGAGCTTACAGGGCTTCTAGAAGGAGCTCCTTTGCATATTAGGCCACACCCCTGATGTAGCCAATCCCCCAAGAACTTACAAGGCTTCTAGCAGGAGCTCCTTTGCATATTAGGCCACACCCCCTGATGTAGTCAATCCCCCAAGGCTTCTAGCAGGAGCTCCTTTGCATATTAGGCCACCCCCCCTGATGTAGCCAATCCTCCAAGAGCTTACAAGGCTTCTAGCAGGAGCTCCTTTGCATATTAGGCCACACCCCTGATGTAGCCAATCCCCCAAGAGCTTACAAGACTTCTAGCAGGAGCTCCTTTTCATCTGGATCGGGGTGGCTCGCCAGTGTTGATGCTGTTGGACCTATCGGCGGCGTTCGATACGGTCGACCATCGGTTACTGACTTGCCGCCTCGCCGACGCGGGGATTCAGGGGCTGGCCCTGCAGTGGCTTTCCTCTTTCCTTGAAGGTCGGGGACAAAGGGTCACAATTGGGGGGGAGCTATCCCGGAGGCACACACTTAATTGTGGAGTGCCCCAGGGAGCGGTTCTCTCCCCGATGTTATTTAACATCTATATGCGACCTCTTGCCCAGATTGCCCGAAGGTATGGGCTGGGGTGTCACCAGTATGCTGATGACACCCAGCTCTATCTACTTATGGACGGTCAACCGGTCTGCGCCCCAGAAAAGCTAGATCAGGCATTACAGGCCGTGGCTGAGTGGCTCAGACTGAGTGGACTGAGACTGAATCCTGCGAAGACAGAGGTCCTTTGTTTGGGCCGTCGTGGACCGGGGGGGGGGGGAATCCCCCTGCTGGTTTTTGACGGTGCGCCGCTGACGGCGGCGGACAGGGTCAAAAGCCTGGGGGTGCTACTGGAGCCGTCCCTAAAGATGGAGGCTCAGATAGCAACCACTGCCAAGTCCGCGTTTTTTCATCTTAGACGGGCAAGGCAGTTGGCCCCCTTCCTGGACCGCGACGACCTAGCAACAGTGATCCATGCTACGGTCACCTCGAGGTTGGATTACTGCAATGCCCTCTACATGGGGCTGCCCCTGTGCCGGACCTGGAAATTGCAGCTGGTGCAGAATGCTGCGGCCCGGCTGTTATTGGGCCTCCCAAGGTGGGGGCACATTCGGCCGGGTCTTCGGGCTCTGCACTGGCTTCCAATAATATACCGAGTCCGGTACAAGGTGCTGGTCATTACCTTTAAAGCCCTATATGGCCTGGGACCTGCCTACCTGAAGGACCGTCTCTCCCCACACGTTCCCCAGAGAGTACTGAGGTCTGGGATGCAAAACCTTCTCACCATCCCCGGGCCCAAAGAAGTCCGTCTCAAGACAACCAGAGACAGGGCCTTTTCTACAATGGCCCCCACATGGTGGAACCAGCTGCCGGAAGAGGTGAGGGCCCTGCGGGATCTTACTCAGTTCCGCAGGGCCTGTAAGACAAGCCTCTTCCGGTTAGCCTACGCCTGACTAGATAAATGTAGCTTATCAGACTTCAGTGAAATATACTGTATAGTTTTAACGTTAAGATTTTAAGGTTTTTAGGTTTTAAATGCTTCGACTTTTTAAAATGTAATAACTTTGCACTCTGTTTATTGTTTTATCGTTTGTTGTGAGCCGCCCTGAGCCATTTTATGGGAAGGGCGGGATATAAGTCATAGAATAAATAAATAAATAAATAAATAAATTAGGCCACACCCCTGATGTAGCCAATCCCCCAAGAGGTTACAAGGCTCTTTTTTGTAAGCTCTTGGAGGATTGGCTACATCAGGCATGTGTGGCCTAATACGCAAAGGAACTCTTGCTAGAATTCCACCCCTGCATACATACAAATGTTGTCCCAAAGACACATTCGTAAAGCTCCGTCTTTCTTCAGTGCGATCATACGCATTTCTTAAAGAGACAGTCCTCCAGTGTGATAGATGCAAAGTGCGCGCCAGTCAACACCCGAATAACTCTCGCTGTTGATACCTGCCGTGGTGTCTTCTTTTAGAAAAAACTCAGGTGATGAGCCAGAAATATTCAAAATTCTTCTCACCAGCAGTATAGAACTTTAGGAACCAAGCGGCCTTAGGTTTCAAGTCATGTTGCTATGGAGAAATCTTCCTCCGGCCGCAATTTTAATCAGAGCTATCAAAATTAACATATAGAATTCAACATAGGATGAAAACTAAAGCATACATGTGTGCATGGAAAAGATATATGCATTGGAAGGTTATTGCAAAGAGTGATGATGATTTAGAGTGATTATTATATTGGAGTACATTGGGGCTTGGGGATCTTTAGCTTGGAGAAACGTCGACTGAAGGGTGACATGATAGAGGTTGACAAGATTATGCATGGGATGGAGAAGGCAGAGAAAGAAGCCCTTTTTTCCCTTTCTCACAATACAAGAATTCATGGGCATTCGATGAATTGCTGAGCAGTCGGGTTAGAACAGATAAAAGGAAGCCCTTCTTCACTCAAAGGGTGATTAACATGTGGAATTCACTGCCGCAGGAGGTGGTGGTGGCTGCAAGCATAGACAGCTTCTAAAGGGGACTGGATAAACATCTGGAGCAGAGGTCCATCAGTGGCTATTAGCCACAGTGTATTGATGGAACTCTTTGTCTGGGGCAGTGATGCTCTGTATTCTTGGTGATTTTTTGGGGGGGAGCAGCAGTGGGAGGGCTTCTAGTGTCCTGGCCCGACTGGTGGACCTCCTGATGGCACTTGGGTTTTTTTGGCCACTGTGTGGCACAGTGTGTTGGACTGGATGGGTCATTGGCCTGATCCAACATGGCTCCTCTTATGTTCTTATGTGACACAGAGTGTTGGACTGGATGGGCCACTGGCCTGATCCAACATGGCTTCGCTTGTGTTCTTATGTGACCCAGAGTGTTGGACTGGATGGGTCATTGGCCTGATCCAACATGGCTCCTCTTATGTTCTTATGTGACACAGAGTGTTGGACTGGATGGGCCACTGGCCTGATCCAAGATGGCTTCTCTTATGTTCTTATGTGACACAGAATGTTGGACTGGATGGGCCATTGGCCTGATCCAACATGGCTTCTCTTATGTTCTTACGTTATATGTAAGCATACTTTTGAGAGTAATAAACAGTGATTTCTTTGTTTTGCTCAATCTGACACTGTGGTTTCTGTGTGTCGCCAACCCACCTGGAGGTTGGCAGCCCTATCAATTCTAAGAGTAGCCCAGGTGTTTTTCCTAATGCTACATGTAACCTTTGTGTTCTCTCGTTCTTTGCAGCATCTGGACTAACGGCAGCACTTCCTGTTGTCGCCGATAGCCAAACGACACAAAGTACTTCAACTGCAGACACAATTCTCTGGGGGACAGAGATGGACTATTTTGATGCCACGACGTTAGTGGCCACCGAGAGGACCACCACCATCAAGGTACCGTTTGAAACCACCATGCCTTCTGAAGACAGTTCCAGTTTGGTTGAGGGCGAGGCAGCCGCCACCAAAGAACCGTTCTGGACAGCCCCCACCAACACGAGTTCTTCCAATTCTTCTCTGGAAACAGAGCCGGCCGAACCCACGGCAGCCGTTACGGAGCTTACGAAAGACACTTACTCCCGTGTCACGGATCCCCCGCTTCCTGATGCAGCCGGTGGTCCACAGCTCTTCCCGGCTGCTTTGAGGAGGGAGACAGACCAGGCCGGTTCCATGCCTTCTCCACCTGCTGTAGAAACCGGAGGTCCCACGGTAACACCACGGGAAGAACTCACAAGCACCATCTTAGAAGAGAGCGATACTTTCCGTCCCACTTCTCCATCGAATGGGGAAGAAGTTGACACATCGGTGACGGGAACTGTAGAAACCAGTACCGACGTTGGATTTAGCCCCTCGGAAGCCCCATGGGAAGAACCGACAAGCGAATCCCCCATCGATTCTTCAACGGTTCCAGAGGTTCTTCCTACCGACATGGGAGCCGCCGGTACTGGCGTGCCTCTTCCAGGGTCTGATCCTGCGGCGTCACAGGGTGGCTTGGTAATGCCTCTCCCCTTGTCTGCAGGAAGAGGATTTGCCGGCTGGCAATCGGGGACATTTTGGGGAGACAACATCCCTGCAGGTTCCGACGGTGGCGCAGCTGGAACCCAAGACGAAGGCCTTCCGTCGTCCTCGAATGCAGGTTCCACATCGTTCGGTGATGCGGCTTCTGGTTCTCCTGCCTCTGGGCAGGAAGGGGGACAACCTTCCTCAGGCCCAACCTCTGGAAATCTTTCTCCTCAGACCAATAAAGAAGGGACTAGCCCCCTTAATGACGCATCGTCACCAGGGGCCCAACCTGGTGGTTCTCCAGGCCCCAACGATTTACCTTTGCCTGCTGCGTTGAAAGGAGACTCTTCAGGGTCCGCACAGGCCCTGGATTCGGATGGCTCTTCAGGGGCGACCGGGAACGAGATGGCATCAGATGTGTCTGACGCGGATTCACAACTGGCCTTCCCTTCCCCGGACGGGGAAGGTGCCGGAACCGGAGATTTGAATGGGCCTGAAGAAACAGACGGCTCCTCTGGAACTGGGAAGAAGGAAACGCCTATGGGGTCATCAAGTGCAGACTCCCAGCCACCTGGAACATCTACAGATGACATTTCACGAGGCGACAGTGCTGGGGAATCCTCTCCAACCGAAGGAAATACTAGCCCGGACCAAGCAGGCGGTGAGGGATCTCAGACATCTCCAGATGATGCCTCAGCAGCCAGCAGGCCAACGGGGAACTCTGAGGCGGAGTCACAATCGCCTGGAACATCTGCAGGTGAGAATTCAAGGAGCCCTGGCCAAGGGAGTTCATCTCTGTCAAAGGAAGAGGTGGGAATGGCTGATTTGGGGGCAACACCTAGCAAGAAATTGCAGCCATCTCCAGATGGTTTGAGAGCCAACATGGATGGATGGCAGGGCTTTTTTTTTGTAGCAGGGACTCCTTTGCCTATTAGGTCACACACCCCTGATGTAGCCCATCCTCTTGGAGCTTACAGGACTCTTAGTACAGGGCTTATTGTAAGCTCCAGGAGGACTGGCTCCTTCAGGAGTGTGTGGCCTAAGAGGCAAAGGAGTTCCTGCTACAACAAAAGCCCTGGATTGGTGTAGTGATTAAGAGCGATGGACTCTGATCTGGAAGCCCAGGTTTGATTTCCCATTCCTTCTCCAAATGGAGCCTGTTGGATGACCTTGGATGACAAATTTAAATTACAAGATGAGGCAAGCAATGATATGTAAAAATGTCAAGTGCTGTCAGTTCTCATGCAAATCCCAGTTCTCTCAGAGTTATCTCAGCCCCACTCTTGAGAGGCGAGGAAGGAAATGTGGGGTGTTTTTACACTGACAGTTTGTGACTCTCTATCACCGCGTTGGAAACTTACCTTTTTACATTACCTAACATTCTCACAACTGTTTTGCATCGTCGCTGCCCGAAGCATCTACATTTGTTTCGGTGAGATGACTTCTGCCGCTGCAATGTTTTTCTCAAAACTAGTTTTGATCCGGTCATTTCTCTATGGGCATTTCAAACTTGTATTGTAGAAGTTTTCATGCATTTTAAAAGACTCCTCCAAAAGCCACCACAAGGTGCAGCAATTTGCATGAGAACGGACAGCGCTTGACATTTTTGCATATCATTGCTTGCCTCATCTTGTAATTTAAATTTGTATCGTTTGGGGAGCGTTGACGTGATTTCCAAGCGATCGTATACATTGAACTAAGCGCTGGTATTCCGGCTGCCCTCTGATCAGAGACCCCCCCCCCCCAAACTGAAACACTTTCAGCAGGAAAGTTTGGGGGGGGTCTCTGATCAGAGGGCAGCCGGAATACCAGTGCTTAGTTCAATGTATACGATTGCTTGGAAATCGTGTCAACGCTCCAAAAACGATACACATTTAAATTACTAGATGAGGCAAGCAATGATATGTAAAAATGTCAAGTGCTGTCAGTTCTCATGCAAATTGCTGCAAAATGAGCCGAGCAAATCCACCAAAGGAAAAGGAAAAGAATTAAAGAGGAATGGTGGCAGGCGATTTGAAGACTCTTAAACTCCGGATCAAACTGAATGTAAAAACACCCGTGATTGGAAACCTAGGGTTGCCTGATCCGTAGGACCCACAGAGTACAACAGCCTAGTAGGGAGAAGTTGCCGTGCAAAACTGGCCAAGGGAAATGCAACACTGTCACGCGACATAATTACTATTATACCTTGATCCCATTATGTGAAAAACATCACAAAATCCGTGAACACTGTAAATATTCAAAAAGCACTTCTAGGACCAGCGGGTGGGGAATGGGAGTGAGTTTGCTGGAAGTGGGGAGGGGAGAAGCCGGAAATAAATATGACGGGCCTCTATCACCCGGAAGTGACACAGGTAATGTTGGGGACCTTGGGGGCGACGCTCTGATTTGTGAGCAAAACCTCTAGGGTAGAATTAGCTTCTATCTCAAGAGCCAGTTTGGTGTAGTGGTTAAGTGTGTGGGCTCTTAACTGGGAAAACTGGGTTTGATTCCCTGCTCCTCCACTTGCACCTGCTGGAATGGCCTTGGGTTAGCCATAGCTCTTGTAGGAGTTGTCCTTGAAAGGGCAGCTTCTGTCAGAACTCTCTCAGCCTTCTTCTTCATCATCATCATCATCATCATCAATTATCAGGGTGTTCCTCAGAAACCGCAGCATTATCACTGGCATACCTATGTCCCTTCTAGGTGATGTAGACACGTCACGTAGTATTTCAGAGAGTCAGTTTGGTGTGATAGCCAGTTTGGAGTAGTGGTTAAGTGTGCAAACTCTTATCTGGGAGAACCGGGTTTGATTCCCCACTCCTCCACTTGCAGCTGCTGGAATGGCCTTGGGTCAGCCAGAGCTCTCGCAGGAGTTGTCCTTGAAAGGGCAGCTGCTGGGAGAGCCCTCTCCAGCCCCACCCACCTCACAGGGTGTCTGTTGTGGGGGAGGAAGGGAAAGGAGATTGTGAGCCGCTCTGAGATTCTGTCCTTGAAAGGGCAGTTTCTGGGAGAGCCCTCTCAGCCCCACCCACCTCACAAGGGGGAGGAAGATATAGGGGGGAGGATTGTGGGGGAGGAAGATATAGGAGATTGTGAGCCGCTCTGAGACTCTGAAATTCGGAGTGGAGGGTAGGATATAAATCCAATATCATCATCTTCTTCTGGCTTCTTGCTTGGTTTTTTGGGGGGGGAGGGGGGATAATTCCACTGCCCCAGTGGCCAATTGGCTGGCAGCAGAAAGCAGTGCCCAAAACTGGGGGATCCCTACTGCACTGGGGGTTCTGGCAACCCTATGAAGTCACTTTGAGACTCTATAAGATAGAGAAAGGCAGGGTATAAATGCCAACTCTTCTTCTTCTTCTTTTGCTAGACGACACAGCAGCAGCTGCAACTTCAGCAGAGGAAGTTGAATCCGACGGATCTTCCAGCTCGTGCGGGAAGGAAACATCTCCTGGTTCAACAACAGCTGAGTCACCTGAAGGCTTTGGGGACGGAAGAGCCTGCCTTGCAGCAGAAAGCGCCAGCTCGGGGCAAGCAGATGGTCAGCCGTCTGAACCGGCGGCAGGATCTGGAGCTTCTGAGGGCATGGGAGGCTCAGACGTCTCTTCTGCTCTCGATGGAAAGAAACCACCAGCAGAGTCACAGACGTCTGAATCATCCGCGAGCGAAGAGGAGGAGGATCAGCCATCTCCAGAGGACTCAGCGTCAACGGGCCCAGCGGCTTCTGATGAGGCAGCAGAAAACAAAGCAAGTCAGAAAGAACAGACAAGCGAAGGGATTTCCGGAGGCCTCGACGGTGGGAAAGGAGAAGACACAGAGTCAGAAGGGAACGGAGCGGCAACAGGACCTATAACTTCCGATGGAGCAGCAGAATCTGAGGGATCCTCTGGTGCCAATGGGAAGGAAGCACCTTCAGTCCCAGCAGGTCCAGAATCAGAGCTGGGAGGTGTCGGAGCAGCAGCAGGACCTGATGGAACATCTGGGGACTCTTCTGGTGGCAATGGGAACGGAGCACCTTCAGGCCCTGCAGGTCCAGAATCAGAGTCAGAAGGTAACGGAGCAGCAGCAGGACCTGATGGAACATCTGGGGACTCTTCTAGTGCCAATGGGAATGGAGCACCTTCAGGCCCAGCAGGTCCAGAAGGTAACGGAGCAGCAGCAGGACCTGATGGAACATCTGGGGACTCTTCTGGTGCCAATGGGAAGGAAGCACCTTCAGGCCCAACAGGTCCAGAATCACAGCCAGAAGGTAACGGAGCAGCAGCAGGACCTGATGGAACATCTGGGGACTCTTCTAGTGCCAATGGGAATGGAGCACCTTCAGGCCCTGCAGGTCCAGAATCAGAGTCAGAAGGTAACGGAGCAGCAGCAGGACCTGATGGAACATCTGGGGACTCTTCTGGTGCCAATGGGAACGGAGGACCTTCAGGCCCAAACGGTCCAGAATCACAGCCAGAAGGTAACGGAGCAGCAGCAGGACCTGATGGAACATCTGGAGACTCTTCCGGTGGCAATGGGAATGGAGCACCTTCAGGCCCAACAGGTCCAGAATCACAGCCAGAAGGTAACGGAGCAGCAACAGGACCTGATGGAACATCTGGGGACTCTTCTGGTGCCAATGGGAATGGAGCACCTTCAGGCCCAACAGGTCCAGAATCACAGCCAGAAGGTAACGGAGCAGCAACAGGACCTGATGGAACATCTGGAGACTCTTCTGGTGGCAATGGGAATGGAGCACCTTCAGGCCCAACAGATCCAGAATCACAGCCAGAAGGTAATGGAGCAGCAACAGGACCTGATGGAACATCTGGAGACTCTTCTGGTGGCAATGGGAATGGAGCACCTTCAGGCCCAACAGGTCCAGAATCACAGCCAGAAGGTAACGGAGCAGCAGCAGGACTTGATGAAA
This sequence comes from Heteronotia binoei, assembly GCF_032191835.1. Classification (NCBI taxonomy): domain Eukaryota; kingdom Metazoa; phylum Chordata; class Lepidosauria; order Squamata; family Gekkonidae; genus Heteronotia; species Heteronotia binoei. The sequence continues at coordinate 142,985,906 of NC_083228.1, forward strand.
CATCTGGAGACTCTTCTGGTGGCAATGGGAATGGAGCACCTTCAGGCCCAACAGGTCCAGAATCACAGCCAGAAGGTAACGGAGCAGCAGCAGGACCTGATGGAACATCCGGAGACTCTTCTGGTGGCAATGGGAATGGAGCACCTTCAGGCCCAACAGGTCCAGAATCACAGCCAGAAGGTAACGGAGCAGCAGCAGGACCTGATGGAACATCCGGAGACTCTTCTGGTGGCAATGGGAATGGAGCACCTTCAGGCCCAACAGGTCCAGAATCACAGCCAGAAGGTAACGGAGCAGCAGCAGGACCTGATGGAACATCTGGGGGCTCTTCTGGTGGCAATGGGAACGGAGCACCTTCAGGCCCAAATGGTCCAGAATCACAGCCAGAAGGTAACGGAGCAGCAGCAGGACCTGATGGAACATCTGGGGACTCTTCTAGTGCCAATGGGAATGGAGCATCTTCAGGCTCAACAGGTCCAGAATCAGAGCCAGAAGGTAACGGAGCAGCAGTGGGACCTGATGGAACATCTGGGGACTCTTCTAGTGCCAATGGGAATGGAGCACCTTCAGGCCCAGCAGGTCCAGAAGGTAACGGAGCAGCAGCAGGACCTGATGGAACATCTGGGGACTCTTCTGGTGCCAATGGGAACGGAGCACCTTCAGGCCCAACAGGTCCAGAATCACAGCCAGAAGGTAACGGAGCAGCAACAGGACCTGATGGAACATCTGGGGACTCTTCTGGTGCCAATGGGAATGGAGCATCTTCAGTCCCAGCAGGTTCAGAATCACAACCACCAGGAGCATCTACAGGGGAGACTTCTGGAGACCCCGGCAATGGAGACTCCTCCAGTTCCTCCGGCGGGCTGGAAAGCCCTGGCCAAGAGAATGCAGGCAGTGGAGGATCTCCAGCATCTCCAAATGGTGCCATAGAAAATGGACCTACAACTTCTGGGGCATTAGAAAATTCTGAGGGCAACAATGGACCACCTTCGGCTGAATCCAATGCAGAGTCACAATCCCCAGGAGAGAATTCTGGAAGCCTTACCAATGAAACTCCCTCCAGCACCTCTGGTGGGGCAGAAAACGCTGGTCTGGAAAAAGCACCCGATACCTCAAATTTCAAATCTAGAGCTTTCCCTGTCCCAGAAGGATCTAAAGGCACCAGTGCCTCAAATGCAAATGGCATTCCTTTGGCTGACTCAGATGCAGAGGCACCGTCACCAGGAGAGACTTCTGGAGGTTCTTCCAATGGCAAAGACTCTACCTCTCCTGATGGGGTGGGAGACAATGCCCCAGAAGAAGCAGAAAGTGAAGAATCCCAGGCACCTCCACCTGATGACTCAACAGATGCAGCCTCAGATGAATCTGAAGAGACTGTTGAACCAAGTGCAAATGGTGAAACTTTGGCTAATTCAGAGGCAGAGACCCCGTCACCAGGAGCATCTCTTGGAGAGACTTCTGGAGCTCCTTCCAATGGCAAAGACTCCACTTCTCCTGATGGGGAGGGAAACGCTGGCCCAGAGGAAGCAGACAGTGAAGAATCCCAGGCATCCCCAGCTGACACATCAGCAGCTGGATCAGAACATTCCACGGTCCCAGAAGAATCTGAAAAGACTGGTGCAAATGACGTACCTTTGGATAACTCAGATGCAGAGCCACAGTCACCTGGAGCATCTGCAGAAGAGAATTCTGGAGCTCCTTCCAATGGCAAAGACTCCTCCTCTCCTAATGGAGAGGGAAACACTGGCCCAGAAGAAGCAGAAAGCGAAGGACCTCAAACATCTCCAGCCGATGCCTCAAAAGTTGACTCAGGAGATTCTACGGCTCCAGGAGAACCTGAACAGATTGATGAAGCAAGTGTGAGTGGTGAACCTTTTGGCAACTCGGATGCAGAGACAGAGAATTCTGGAGCTCCTTCCAATGGCAAAGAATCCACCTCTCCTAATGGAGAGGGAAACACTGGCCCGGAAGAAGCAGAAGGCGAAGAACCTCAAACATCTCCAGCTGACACCTCAGAAGCTGAATCAGGAGATTCTACAGCTCCAGGAGAACTTGAACAGATCGATGAAGCAAGTGTGAGTGGTGAACCTTTGGGCAACTCGGATGCAGAGACAGAGAATTCTGGAGCTCCTTCCAATGGCAAAGAATCCACCTCTCCTAATGGAGAGGGAAACACTGGCCCGGAAGAAGCAGAAAGCGAAGAACCTCAAACATCTCCAGCTGACACCTCAGAAGCTGAATCAGGAGATTCTACAGCTCCAGGAGAACCTGAACAGATCGATGAAGCAAGTGTGAGTGGTGAACCTTTGGGCAACTCGGATGCAGAGATAGAGAATTCTGGAGCTCCTTCCAACGGCAAAGACTCATCCTCTCCTAATGGAGAGGGAAATACTGGCCAAGAAGAAGCAGTAGAAAGCGAAGGACCTCAAACATCTCCAGCTGACGCCTCAGCAGTTGAATCAGGAACTTCTACGGCTCCAGGAGAACCTGAAGAGACTGATGGGGGAAGTGTGAATGGTGCTAACTCAGCTGCAGAACCACAATCACCTGGAACATCTCCAGGAGAGAATTCTGGAGGCCCTACCAATGGCAAAGACTCCACTTCTCCTGATGGGGAGGGAAACGCTGGCCCAGAGGAAGCAGACAGTGAAGAATCCCAGGCATCCCCAGCTGACACATCAGCAGCTGGATCAGAACATTCCACAGTCCCAGAAGAATCTGAAGAGACTGGTGCAAATGACGTACCTTTGGATAACTCAGACGCAGAGCCACAGTCACCTGGAGCATCTGCAGAAGAGAATTCTGGAGCTCCTTCCAATGGCAAAGACTCCTCCTCTCCTAATGGAGAGGGAAACACTGGCCCAGAAGAAGCAGAAAGTGAAGGACCTCAAACATCTCCAGCTGACGCCTCAGCAGTTGAATCAGGAATTTCTACAGCTCCAGGAGAACCTGAAGAGACCAATGGGGGAAGCGTGAATGGTGCTAACTCAGCTGCAGAACCACAATCTCCTGGAACATCTCCAGGAGAGAATACCGGAGGTCCTACCAGTGGAGAAGTCTCCCAGCCTTCTGGTGGAGTGGAAGACTCCGGCCCACAGAAAGCAGATGGCGAAGGATCTCAGACATCTCCAGCATACAGATCTAGAGCTTCCACAGTCCCGGAAGAACCGGCAAGGACTGATGAAGCAAGTGAGACTGAAGTGCCTTTGGCTAACACAGGTGCAGAGTCACAATCTGTTGGAACATCAACAGGTCTTGGCAAAGGGGAATCAGGAGCTAAGGGTAAAGGAGGAAAATCCTCCAAAGTCAAAGGAGCTGGAGGCTCGGGCACTGCCGACAAGAAATCGTCTCTCTCGCCCCTCGCACCTTCAGACTCAAAGAAGAAAAAGCCAGGATCCAATCCTGACTCCCCCTCACGATCTGATTCCTCTTCTGCAAACAAGGTGGTTGCTGGGGGGAAGAAAGTCGACCGACTCCAAGCGTCTACGTCGGGAAAGGCCGATCCTCTCCCAGCGACTTCAGATAAGATAGCCAGTGTTAGTCCCAGGAACTCCCAAAGTGAGAAACCAGCAAGAACCAACATCAACGCAGGAAAGCGGGGCCGTGTCCAGACTGCTTCAGTGCCTATACCCTCAGGTGGGTGGCTGGAAGGGCAGGTAATGTCTTTGTTACCTTTACTGATTCGATCCGGTCTTCCTAGTAATAAAGGGAGCGGTTCTTCTGGCTCTCATGAAGGTAGCTCAGAATGAAAAGTTTTCATTCCTGGTTTTTAAAGCTACCTGTTGATCAGGGGGGTGGGTAATTTGGGGGGGGGGGCTGAGAAATGTCTCTTCATCTCTGTTCACTTTTGGAGGGCTCCTAGTTGAACATCGTCTCTTCCTCTTTCCTGCACAGCCTTGGCTGTCCCTGGAAGTGGGGAGATCTAGCATCTGTCCCAGAATTCTGATAGATACTGTCCTCTCCCACCCTGCAGCGTAGGGTTGCCAGGTCTGACTCAAGAAATATATATGGAGATTTTTGGGATGGAGTCAGGAGAAAGGGCGTGACAAGCAGAAATGAACTCCAAAGGGAGTTCTGGCCACCACATTTAAAGGGACTACATACCTTTTAAATACCTCCCCTCCATAGAGAAATAATGAAGGATGGGGGCACCTTCTTTTGGGGCTCATAGAATTGGACCCCCTGGTCCAATCTTTTTGTAACTTGGCGGGCATTTTGAGGAGAGGCACTGGATGCTATGCTGTAAATTTGGTGCCTCTACCTCAAAAAGCAGCCCCTCCAGAGCCCCAGATACCCACAGATCAATTCTCCATTATACCCTTAGGGGAACGGTCTCCATAGAATATAATGGAGTGCCCAGAAGACATTCTCCCCCTTGCTTTCTGATGACCCTGAGGCAGGGGGAAGGCGTCCAAACTGCCCCCACCTGGGGATTAGCAACCCTACTGCAGCTCTTAATGGCTTTTGGCCCTCGAGCTATATTTAACTCCTTTTCAAGGGCTCTGGGCTGCTAACTACTGCTGCAGTCTGGGGGACAGGGTTGCCACCTCTGGGTTGGGAAATACCTGAAGATTTGGGGGGAAGGACCTGAAGAAGGCAGGGTTTAGGGAGAAGGAGGGACATCAATAGGGTATACAGCTATAAAAGTCCGCCTTTCAAAGCAGCCATTTTCTCGGGGGCGGGGAGGGGGGGACTGATCTCTGTAATCTGGAGATCAGTTGTAATCCCAGGAGATCTCCAGCCAACACCTGGAGCTTGTGCAACAAATACGATAAATAAATAACCCAAAGGGTTACAGTGACCAAAAATGTACTAAGTGTAATGTACTACGATGTACTGTGGTGCTGGAGAAGAACCTTGAGAGTCCCTTGGACTGCAAGAAGATTCAGTCAGTCAGTCCTAAGGGAAATCAACCCAGACTGTTCCCTGGAAGGTCAGATGCTGAAGCTGAAGCTCGAATACTTTGGCCACCCAATGAGAAGGGAGCACTCCCTGGAGAAGACTCTTGAGAGTCCCTTGGAATGCAAGACGATCCAGTCAGTCAGTCCTAAGGGAAATCAACCCCGACTGTTCCCTGGAAGGTCAGATGCTGAAGCTGAAGCTCAAATCCTTTGGCCACCCAATGAGAAGAGAGCCCTCCCTGGAGAAGACTCTTGAGAGTCCCTTGGACTGCAAGAAGATCCAGTCAGTCAGTCCTAAGGGAAATCAACCCAGACTGTTCCCTGGAAGGTCAGATGCTGAAGCTGAAGCTCAAATCCTTTGGCCACCCAATGTGAAGGGAGCCCTCACTGGAGAAGACTCTTGAGAGTCCCTTGGACTGCAAGAAGATCCAATCAGTCAGTCCTAAGGGAAATCAACCCAGACTGTTCCCTGGAAGGTCAGATGCTGAAGCTGAAGCTCAAATCCTTTGGCCACCCAATTCTTTATTTACATTAATTGCCCACTTAATCATTTGAGATTTCATTACTTCATCTTCCGTAGACCATTTTAAAAGTAATTTATATAATTTTGAAATTAATTTTTCGTTGTCTTCAAGCAGAACTTTTTCCATTTCTGTTTGCTCTTTTCTTATTCCCTCAGTTTTAATGTCATTCTCCACCAAACTCTTTATTTGTTGCATTTGAAACCAATCATATTATTCAGCTCTTCAGCAGTTTTCAATTCTATTTTAGCACTTTGTATTTTTAATAGTTGATTATATGACAACCACTTTTCTTCACCCGTCTCAGCTGTTATTTTTATCACTTCGGCTGGCACTATCCATAACAGTTTTCTCTCATCTCCATATTTCTTATATTTTATCCATGTATTTAGCAAGCTGTTTCTTATATAATGGTGTGAGAAAAAGCCGTCTTTTTTTCCCATAATACATATAAGCGTGCCAGCCAAATTTATTTCCATGACCTTCCAACGCTAAGAGTTTTTTGTTTAACAACATTATCCATTCTTTTATCCATACTAAGCAAACTGCTTCATGATATAATTTTAAGTCTGGTAATTGAAATCCGCCTCTCTCTTTTGCATCTGTTAAAATTTTCATTTTAATTCTAGGTTTCTTCCCTGCCCACACAAACTCTGAAATTTTTCTTTGCCATCTATTAAATTGTTCACTGTCTTTCACAATTGGAATAGTTTGAAACAAATACATTATTCTTGTTAGAATATTCATTTTAATTATGGCTATTCTACCCAACAGTGACAAATTAAGTTTATTCCACTTTAACATATCTTCATCCATTTTACGCCATAGCTTCTCATAATTAGTTTTGAACAAATCAATATTCTTCATTGTTATCTCCACACCCAAATATTTTACCTTGGAGGTAACAGCCTGTTAGTCTCTACAATTCTTGTTGCTTATTTATTTGCATATTTTTACATAGAAGTTTTGATTTTTCTTTATTAATACAAAGTCCCGCCAACTCCCCATATTCTTGTATTTTGGCTAACAACAAAGGTGTGACTTGTATGGGATTTTCATTTATAAACATTACATCATCTGCAAATGCTCTGTATTTGTAAGTAAATCCTTTTACTTTTAATCCTTCTATTTCTTTATCTTCTTGAATTTGCATCAGTTACATTTCAATAAACATTATAAACAACAATGGGGAAAGTGGACAACCTTGTCTTGTACCTTTACTAATTATCATGTCTTCTGTAAGATCAGCATTTATACATAGCCTTGCACGTTGTTCAGTATATATTGCTTTTATCATTCTTATAAAGCTTTCTCCCAGCTCAATTTTCTCCATTACTGCAAACATAAAATCCCAATTTAAATTGTCAAATGCTTTCTCTGCGTCTCCTTTTCTGGATGTCTTTCTACAATATTTACAACAGTTCTGATATTGTCTCTTATTTGCCTTTTGGGAAGAAACCCCACTTGATCTTCCTTTATAAAATTTATCAAATATTGTTTAAACTGTTCTGCCAAGATTCTTGTATATATTTTATAGTCATTATTTAATAATGAAATTGGTCTATAATTTTTTACTTTCGTAACATCTCTATCTTCCTTTGGAATCAACGAAATAACAGCTTCCTTCCATGTATTTGGTATTTTCCCATTTGTTCTTATCATAGTCATCAATTTCTGAAGTTTTGGGGTTAACTCTTCTTTGAAGGTTTTAAAAATTTTAGCTGTATATCCATCTGGCCCAGGTGCTTTTCCATTTTTTATTGCATTAATTTCTGCTTCAATTTGGGAGAGCCAGTTTGGTGTAGTGGTTAAGTGTGCAGACTCTTATCTGGGAGAACCGGGTTTGATTCCCCACTCCTCCACTTGCACCTGCTGGAATGGCCTTGGGTCAGCCATAGCTCTGGCAGAGGTTGCCCTTGAAAGGGCAGCTGCTGTGAGAGCCCTCTCCAGCCCCACCCACCTCACAGGATGTTTGTTGTGGGGGAGGAAGGTAAAGGAGATTGTGAGCCGCTCTGAGACTCTTCGGAGCTGAGGGCGGGATATAAATCCAATATCTTCTTCTTCTTCTTCAATTTCTCTTTTTTCAATTGGATCGTTCAAAACTTTTTGCATATTTTCTGCTAAGGATGCTATTTTTATCTTTTGTAAGTACTCATCCATCTTTCCTTTCCTTATTTTAACACCTTTAAATAACTTGGCATAATACTTAAAGAATTCTCTTTTTATTCCTTCTTGATCTACCACCTCTCTTCCATCCACCGCAATTTTATTAATAATTTTACTTTCTCTCTTTTTCTTCAGTTGCAAGGCCAAATATTTTCCGGGTTTGTTTGCTCCCTCGAAAGATTTCTGCTGCAATCTTTTCAGATTCCATTCCAGTTCTTTATTTAACAAATGTCTCATTTGCATTTGTAATATTGTAATCTCACTTATAATTTTCTTTTTCCCTGGCCTTTTTCTCAGTTCCCCTTCTTTTTTCTTTATTTCATTTTGAATGCCCAACAGCTGTTTTTCTTTTGCCTTCTTATCTTTGTTATTCAATGTAATCAATATTCTTCTCATTACTGCTTTGTAAGCATCCCAGAGCATCTGAAATTCTATATCCTCTTTATCATTTATTTGGAAGAAAGCTTTCGTTTCATTTTCTAGAGATGTCACTATTTCTTTCTTCTGTAGTAAATCTTCATTCAATCTCCATCTTCTCAACTTCTTAGACAATTTTGTAATCCACGTTATTGGGTTATGGCCGGCCCCAATTTTAGGTAAAATCTCTATTTTCTTTGTTATAAGGCCTAAGTCTTTAGTGCCCCACAACATGTCAATTCTGGAAAAAGTTTTATGTCTCTCTGAAAAAAAAGGTATAGTCCCGCACTTCAGGATTAAATTTTCTCCATATATCCTCCAAATTTTCTTGTTTGACCAGTTCAAAAAAAGACTTTGGCAATCACTCCCCTTTTTTTTCTGTTCAGCCAATGAATAAAATTCTAATTCCAGTTGTTTATTCCATAAAAATTTGTAATCCTTTTGTTTGATATGCACTTCTTGTAAACAAACTATATTACCATTTTGCTTTTTAATCCAATAAAATGTTGCCTTTCTTTTTTGTGGTGAATTTAGTCCATTTACATTCCAAGATAATAATTTGTAATCCATCATGGTGCAAATTCTTTATGTTCTTCATAAAACCTATGCAGTTCCTGTGTGCTTGTAATTGTAATCTTTTTACATTGCAGCTCAAAGCTCAGACCTTCAGGTTTTATCCATCTATACCTCAAGTCATTGTCACGTAGTCTGTCAATTTTTTGTAAGCTTTTCTGTCATTTATCACTTGTCTTGGCAATTCTTTCATGATTCTTACTCTGCTGCCTCTCACTATCGCAAGTAGACAAAACAATAAATTCCTTTCCACTTTTTAGCACTGTCCTTTAAATTTACAAAGTTCAAATTTTGCCCCTTCTCCCCTTCTTCTTCCAAACTTTCTGAATCTCTATTTCCCACCTTCTGATTTTATTTTGTTTAACTTTAAATAGTCCCGGAATTAAGATAGTCATCAGTACCTTTTTCTGTAGTTATCCAGATCCAACATCGGTCTTGTATAGCTTTAGATGTTTAGCAGATGATGAATATGCAACTCATCTCCGGAGACCCCTCAAAGGGGCCCCTCCCCCCAGGACTCCCTTTTAGCCAAAGTAAATCTCCTCAGAGTTTCCTGTGCATATCTTGGACTGATCTCTGACTGATAAAAGTAGGCAGTAGGCATTAAATTGCCCTCCACTACCCCGAACAGAAGTCCCAGCCTGCTCCCGTTCTGAGAAGCAATTCAGCTCGGCATTTTCCAACCCCGGAAGTCTTGCAAGCAGCAGGCAATGCTGAGGTTCTTGAGACCGCTCCCTCTCTACCTGCTCTGATTTCAACAAGTGCCCTCGTCAGGGCTTCTGCCTTCCCAGTTATCTGGGAACAGGGATAAGGTCTGGATTTGAATCCTGAGTGCCCCGTGAGGCAACAGAATCCCAGGGGTCGTAGCGAGAGAGGAGTGTCAGAATTCCGACCGTGGCAGGCTGGAGCCAAGGGATTCATGTTGTCTAATAAATCTACTCTTTTTTATGTGCCGCAGTATCCCTGTTCCCTTATGGAGTAATTGCAAAGGATAAGGAGTATGTGGAACGGAAAAAGGATTTCAACTCCCCGGTGTTCAAGCCTGAGACTGGAATCCCACTGGGGGGAAAGCTGCACAATTACCTCTATGTAAGTCCATAACACTTTTGTGTCAACATCCAGGTAGGAGGCATTGGGAAGGGGCCGTGGCTCAGGGGGAAGAGCCTCTGCTTGGCATGCGGAAGGTCCCAGGTTCAATTCCCCGGCATTTCCAGTTGAAAGGATCAAGCTGCAGGTGATGGGAAAGTCCTCAGCCTGAGACCCTGGAGAGCTAAGGAGGGGGACTGTGGCTCAGTGGTAGAGCCTCCGCTTGGCATGCAGAAGGTCCCCGGTTCAATCCCTGGCATCTCCAGTTGAAAGGACCAGGCAGGAGGTGAGGAGAAAGACCTCAGCCTGAGACCCTGGAGAGCCCATGAAGTGGGGCTGTGGCTCAGTGGTAAAGCATTTGCTTGGCATGCAGAAGGTCCCAGGTTCAATCCCCAGCATCTCCAGTTAAAAGGACCAGGCAGGGCGTGATGGGAAAGACCTGTGATGGGAAAGACCTCAGTCTGAGACCCTGGGGAGCCATGAAGTGGGGCTGTGGCTCAGTGGTAAAGCATCTGCTTGGCATGCAGAAGGTCCCAGGTTCAATCCCCGGCATATCCAATTGAAAAGACCAGGCAGGAGGTGATGGGAAAGACCTCTGCCTGAGACCCTGGAGAGCAGTTGCCAGTTTTGAATAGATGACAATGGACAAGTTGTCTCATTCTGCATTTACAGAGGGCAGATACAGGGAAATCTCCTATGAAGCTCGTATATGCCCTTGCTGTAATGGTGGCATAGAGTCATTCATTCATGTCTTTTATGAATGCAAGGTGTACAGTAAGCACAGGGAACCCCTCCTGCCTTCCATGATTACTCCCCCGACTAGCAGTCAGAAAATACGCCAACTTAAAGAACTCCCGGAGGGCAAATATCCTGCAGTTACTCTTAAAATAGCTACATTTGGTTGGTCTGCTCTCAGGACGAGAAAATTACTAGTAGCTTAAAATGCTGGAGTACGTTTGTTTTAATGGCCATTTCGGTATATTTTTCAATTTTAATAATGTTATGATATTTTTATCATGTTTTTGCAGATAGTTCTTATGGATATGTATAGTTATACCTTTTGTTTAAGATGTTGGTTTTTGCTGTAAATAAAATATCTCTCTCTATCTATCTATCTATCCATCCAGTTTGGTGTAGTGGTTAAGTGCGTGGACTCTTATCTGGGAGAACCTGGTTTGATTCTCCACTCCTCCACTTGCACCTGCTGGAATGGCCTTGGGTCAGCCATATCTATCGCAGGAGTTGTCCTTGAAAGGGCAGCTGCTGTGAGAGCCCTCTCAGCCTGCCCACCTCACAGGCTGTCTGTTGTGGGGGAAGAAGATATAGGAGATTGTAAGCGACTCTCAGAGAGAAGGGCGGAGTATAAATCTGCAATCTTCTTCTTCTTGTCTGATTCAGTATCGGTCAGCTTCCCATGTTTTCTCATGTGTTTTCTCATGTTTTCTCACATGTTTTCTCTTGTGTTCACATGTTTTCTCGTGTGTGCAAACCTCTGACAAAAGATGAATTAGAAGAGAGAAAGAGAACCTCTGATACCTTTTATTAAATCTATTAGGCTACACCCCCCTGATGTAGCGAATCCTCCTGGAGTTTACAGGGCTCTTCATACAGGGCCTACTGGAAGCTCTTGGAGGATGGGCTACATCAGGGGTGTGTGGTGTAATATGCAAAGGAGTTCCTGCTACAAAAAAGCCCTGAATGTATTTATTTATAGTCCCCTTTTCTCACTGAGGTGGATTACACAGTATAAACCAATGCAATTAATAGGATGAAAATCTAATAAGCAATGCAATAAGACAAGGATGATAGAAATCTGAAACAGAGCATAAAAGTGTAGACATATGTTCCTCAATGCAGAAAATGGTATTATATTACATCAAGGGTGGTAAAACTTGCTTAATGTAAGAGCCACATAGAATACACATCAGACGTTTGAGAGCCGCAAGACATGAATATCAGATGTTTGAGAGAAGGAAGGAAGGAAATCCCCTTATCTCACTGAGACTAGAGCTGGATTACACAGTATAAACTGATGCCATTAATAGAATGAAAATCTAATAAGCAATGAATGAAGGAAAATCTAATAAGGAAGGAGTTCTGGCCCTGCTGGTGGACCTCCTGATGGCACCTGGGGGTTTTTTTTGCCACTGTGTGACATAGAGTGTTGTATTGGATGGGCCATTGGCCTGATCCAACATGGCTTCCCTTATGTTCTTATGTGACACAGAGTGTTGGACTGGATGGGCCACTGGCCTGATCCAACATGGCTTCTCTTATGTTCTTATGTGACACAGAGTGTTGGACTGGATGTCCCATTGGTCTGATCCAACATGGCTTCTCTTATGTTCTTATGTGACACAGAGTGTTGGACTGGATGGGCCACTGGCCTGATCCAACATGGCTTCTCTTATGTTCTTATGTGACAGAGTGTTGGACTGGATGGGCCACTGGCCTGATCCAACATGGCTTCTCTTATGTTCTTATGTGACAGAGTGTTGGACTGGATGGGCCATTGGCCTGATCCAGCATGGCTTCTCTTATGTTCTTATGTGACACAGAGTGTTGGACTGGATGGGCCATTGGCCTGATCCAACACGGCTTCTTTTATATTCTTATGTGACATAGACTGTTGGACTGGATGGGCCATTGGCCTGATCCAACATGGCTTCCCTTATGTTCTTATGTGACACAGAGTGTTGGACTGGATAGGCCAGTGGCCTGATCCAACACGGCTTCTTTTATATTCTTATGTGACACAGAGTGTTGGACTGGATGGGCTATTGGCCTGATCCAACAGGGCTTCTCTTATGTTCTTATGTGACTCAGAATGTTGGACTGGGTGGGCCAGTGGCTTGATCTAACATGGCTTCTTTTATGTTCTTATATGACACAGAGTGTTGGACTGGATGGGCCACTGGCCTGATCCAACAGGGCTTCTCTTATGTTCTTATGTGACCCAAAGTGTTGGACTGGATGGGCCACTGGCCTGATCCTACATGGCTTCTCTTATGTTCTTATGTGACACAGAGTGTTGGACGGGATGGGCCATTGTCCTGATCCAACAGGGCTTCTCTTATGTTCTTATGTGACACAGAGTGTTGGACGGGATGGGCCATTGTCCTGATCCAACAGGGCTTCTCTTATGTTCTTATGTGACACAGAGTGTTGGACAGGATGGGCCATTGGCCTGATCCAACAGGGCTTCTCTTATGTTCTTATGTGACACAGAGTGTTGGACTGGGTGGGCCATTGGCCTGATCCAACAGGGCTTCTCTTATGTTCTTATGTGACACAGAGTGTTGGACTGGATGGGCCAGTGGCCTGATCCAACATGGCTTCTCTTATGTCTGGGACAGTGATGTTCTGTATTCTTGGTGCTTTTGGCACAACGAGAGGATCTGGCAACCCTAATTTTATCTTTGCATCATAGCCTCACAGATCTCTGACAAATAATCATCCAGGCGTGTTTTGAAGACTGGATGAGGTGGGTTTGGCTGAGAGAGTGTGACTGGAGCAAGGTCACCCAGCCAGCTTCCATGGCATGAGTGGGGATTCGAACTAGGTCTTCCCAGCTCCTAGTACGACACTCTTAACCCCTGTGCCGCATTAGCTCTTGAGGTGAACGCTCTGTGCCCTCAGTCTGCATGGGCCTTTATAGAATTAACAAAGCAAACATTGGTCTCTGCCTTAGGAGTCTGGACTCACCTTAGCTTTGCAGTAATAACTGGCTGCAAACACTTTGACTGCAGCTGGCGCATTCTACGTCCCAAACCTCACGCACACCCAGGCCTTGAATTCAGCAGGAGCTCACAGGAGCGCAGCTCCTGAACCTTACTGAGGGTTTCCCCTCCTCCTCCCCACCTACCTTGTCCATTGAATAGGAGGTGCAGCTGCATAACAACCCCTGGATTAGGAGAGCAGGCAGCCAGCCAGCCAGCCAGCCACCAGGGGCTTTGCCACGCTCCCAGCAGCCCTCATTAACCTTTGGAGAAGCCCGCAACACCCTTTCCTCACTTCTTACATGATTCTGGGCAGGTGGTGGCTTGTTGGCCTTTTGACTGGGGGGCGGGGTGGCTCAGGAGAGCCTCAGGTGAGTGAGGCCTGCTTGGGTTGGCTGGATTTCTGGCCAGCCCAAGCAGGCCTCACTCACCCGGGGCTCTCCTTTCTTGCATTGGGTTGCTTTTGGCTGGGGGTGGCAGCCCAGGAGAGCTTCAGGTGAGCGAGGCCTGCTTGGGCTGGCTGGATCTCTAGCCAGCCCAAGCAGGCCTCGCTCACCCGGGGCTCTCCTTTCTTGCATCGGGTTGCTTTTGGCTGGGGGGGTGTGGCCCAGGAGAGCTTCAGGTGAGCGAGGCCTGCTTGGGCTGGCTGGATCTTTAGCCAGCCCAGGCAGGCTTTGCTCACCCAGGGCTCTCCTTTCTTGCATCAGGTTGCTTTTGTCTGGTGGGGGGGGAGCATATGCTAATGAGTTATGCTAATGAGCTCCATCACCAAAATGACCCCTGCGCACACCGCTTGTGTTTTCTTCAGTACACAGACAACGGACTAATAGTTTTCCCAGCCTCTGACAAAGACGCTTCCAGCTACCCGAACCCACCTCTCTCAGGTTTCAATGGTCGCGAGAAAGTACCGATGATAGCTGTGTTTTGGCACAATGCGGACTTTTCCAGAGGCACCGGCACCACCTTCTACCAGGTGAGTCTTTGGGGGTTCCATAGGGTTAAAGGTGAGCCTTGGAGAGCTCACAGAATTCCAGCTGATTTTCAGACAGCAGAGATCAGCTCCCCGGGAGAAAATGGGTGATTTGGAGAGAGGACTGTCGAGATACTACGAATAAGAATTTCTTAATCAAGTGCAGACGATAGAGATACAAAAATCTTAAATACCTGTTATGAAATCACAATATGCGTTCATACAAAAATGCCCAAAGAACAGTACATTTTAAAGGGAAAGCAGCGGTCGAGTCTCATAACAGTTCACAATTCAACAGGTAAGTCCAGTCCCTGTTCTTCTCAGGTTGACTGTACACTTCTCCCACTTAAGACGGACTTCAGGACGCAGAAAAATATGCTCCAGTCCAGAAGAAGGTTCTTCAGTGTGCTATAAACTGTGCTATGACCTGGACATTCCTGTTGAATTGTGAACTATTATGAGAACGGACTGTTACTTGGAGAGCCGGTTTGGTGTAGTGGTTAAGTGTGAGGACTCTTATCTGGGAGAACCAGGTTTGATTCCCCACTCCTCCACTTGCACCTGCTGAAATGGCCTTGGGTCAGCCATAGCTCTGGCAGAGGTTGTCCTTGAAAGGGCAGCTGCTGTGAGAGCCCTCTCAGCCCCACCCACCTCACAGGGTGTCTGTTGTGGGGGAGGAAGGTAAAGGAGATTGTGAGCCCCTCTGAGACTCTTCGGAGTGGAGGGTGGGATATAAATCCACTATCTTCATCTACCTCACAGGGTGTCTGTTGTGGGGGAGGAAGGTGAAGGAGATTGTGAGCCCCTCTGAGACTCTTCGGAGTGGAGGGTGGGATATAAATCCACTATCTTCATCTACCTCACAGGGTGTCTGTTGTGGGGGAGGAAGGTGAAGGAGATTGTGAGCCACTCTGAGGCTCTTTGGAGTGGAGGGCAGGATATAAATCCAATATCTTCATCTACCTCACAGGGTGACTGTTGTGAGGGAGAAAGGGAAAGGAGACTGTGAGCCACTCTGAGGCTCTTTGGAGTGGAGGGCGGGATATAAATCCAATATCTTCATCTACCTCACATGGTGTCTGTTGTGGGGGAGGAAGGTAAAGGAGATTGTGAGCCACTCTGAGGCTCTTTGGAGTGGAGGGCAGGATATAAATCCACTATCTTCATCTACTTCAGAGGGTGTCTGTTGTGGGGGAGGAAGGGAAAGGAGATCGTGAGCCGCTCTGAGACTCTTTGGAGCTGAGGGCGGGATATAAATCCAATATCTTCATCTACCTCACAGGGTGTCTGTTGTGGGGGAGGGAGGGAAAGGAGATTGTGAGCCGCTCTGAGACTCTTCGGAGTGGAGGGCGGAATATAAATCCAATATCTTCTATCTTCTTCTTCTGATCTTCTACTTTCCCTTTAAAATGTACCGTTCTGTGGGTATTTTTGTATGAATGCATATTGTGATTTCATGATAGGTACCTAAGATCTTTCTATTTCTACTGCCTGTACTTGATTAAGAAATCTTTATTAGTAGTATGTTTATGTTTAATTCAATTTATACCCCACCCTCCCCGCCATGGTGGGCTGAGGGCGGCTTACATCAAAATCATAGTATACTATGATCGCAATCATAAAATCAATAAAACCATTAAACAATATAAGTTAAAACAATCTACGGTTGGTGCTAACAAATTTGATGTTACTCATATTCTCAGGGTGACAGTTGTTCCAGAATTCTCCTGTGGTCCATTGAAGGTTTGCAGGAAGGTCTTACAGGCCTTGCGGAACTAAGCGAGGTTCCGCAAGAGCCTAACGTCTTCCGGCGATTGATTCCATCAGGAGGGGGCTGCCACTGAAAAGGCCCAATTCCTGGTGGTTGACCGTCTTGACAGTCTTGCCTCCTTTAGCCCGGGATCACTAGGGGATGTTGATCCAGCTCTTAGTACACTCTGGGGAACGTTTGATCTTCTTGCAGTCCAAGAGACTCTCAAGAGTCTTCTCCAGCGAGGGCTCCCTTCTCATTGGGTGGCGAAAGGATTTGAGCTTCAGCATCTGACCTTCCAGGGAACAGTTTGGGTTGATTTCCCTTATGACTAACTGATTAGATCTTCTTGCAGTCCAAGGGACTCTCAAGAGTCTTCTCCAGGGAGTGCTCCCTTCTCATTGGGTGGCCAAAGGATTTGAGCTTCAGCTTCAGCATCTGACCTTCCAGGGAACAGTCTGGGTTGATTTCCCTTATGACTAACTGATTAGATCTTCTTGCAGTCCAAAGTACTCTCAAGAGTCTTCTCCAGGGAGTGCTCCCTTCTCATTGGGTGGCCAAAGGATTTGAGCTTCAGCTTCAGCATCTGACCTTCCAGGGAACAGTCTGGGTTGATTTCCCTTAGGACTAACTGATTGGATCTTCTTGCAGTCCAAGGGACTCTCAAGAGTCTTCTCCTTTGGTGGCCAAAGTATTTGAGCTTCAGCTTCAGCATCTGACCTTCTCCTTTGGTGGCCAAAGTATATGAGCTTCAGCTTCAGCATCTGACCTTCCACGGAATAGTCTGGGTTGATTTCCCTTAGGACTGACTGATTGGATCTTCTTGCAGTTCAAGGGACTCTCAAGAGGGCATTACAGTAGTCCAATCTCGAGGTGACCGTTGCATGAATCACAGTTGCCAGGTTGCCGCGATCATGGAAAGGAACCAACTGTTTCGTCCGCCCAAGATGAAAAAAGGCGGATTTCGCAGTCGCTGCTATCTGGGCCTCCATCGTCCGGGAAGCCTCCAATAGCACCCCCAAGCTTCTGACCTTGGGCGTACAGCAGTATGCACGGAGGCTTAGCTTCTCTCCTTCCCACTTCTATCCGTAGGTCTCCGTCTTGTTGCCAGCTTCCAGGTGGGACCTGGTGACCTCCCACAATTACAGTTGAGCTCCAGAAAACAGATGCTTTGGAGGGTGGACTCTTTATGGCACTGTACCCAACAGAGGTCCCTCTACTCCCCAAGCTCCATTCCGCAAGTCTTCAGGAATTTCCCAGCCTGGATCCGGCAGCGCAATGACGTCACCTGGAAGTGACATCATCGCACCGGGCATGTTGCACATGGGATGCTCTAGGAAATTTGGTAAAACTCCGTGGTACCATAGAGTTTTACCGTGATTCCTAGAGCACCCACCGTGGGTTTCAGTCTCCCCCCAGTGGATTTCAGTCTCCTTTTCCGGTTTCCTTTTTCTACTCCTGGATGTTTGTCTGAGTCCACCCTGTCTAACGGGCTCTCCCTTGTGCTCAGGAATACCTCACCTCGAAATCTGCCTCCCACCCTATCGTCCGCTCCGTGGAAGAGAAGATTAACAGGTACATGGCGACTTCCTACTCCGCCACGTGGACGCTCAAGATCACCTGGGTGAAGGCTCAGCCCTATCCAGCACAGGAGAGAAGCGGACAGGTAAGTTGCCTTCACGGATCCTTTTCTGTGGCAAACGTTGCTTTGCGCAGATGCCATTTTTGGAACTTAATTTTTTGACATGTATATTTGTATAAACGCCTTAAATACATGCTGGTTTGTATAAATTACGGCAGGAGTCCTGTGGGCACCGTGGTCCCCTCCAGCACCTTTCCTGGTGCCCATCAAAGTTTTTAGAAAGTGGGCAAGGCTCGTGGGCTCTTGCAGGGCCGGCCTTGACACTAGGTGAACTAGACAATCGTCTAGGGTGCCTGCCTTCTGGGGGCACCAAATTGGGCACCTCCATGTGAGAGCCAGTTTGGTGTAGTGCAGGGGTGGTCAATGGTAGCTCTCCAGCTGTTTTTTGCCTACAACTCCCATCAGCCCCAGCCACCATGGCCAATGGCTGGGGCTGATGGGAGTTGTAGGCAAAAACATCTGGAGATCTACCGTTGGGTACCCCTGGTGTAGTGGTTAAGTGCGCGGACTCTTATCTGGGAGAACTGGGTTTGATTTCCCACTCCTCCACTTGCAAGTGCTGGAATGGCCTTGGGTCAGCCATAGCTCTTGTAGGAGTCGTCCTTGAAAGGGCAGCTTCTGGGAGAGCTGTCTCAGCCCCACCTACCTCACAGGGTATGTGTTGTGGGGGAGGAAGATAAAGGAGGTTGTGGACCGCTCTGAGACTCTGAGTGGAGGGCAGAATATAAATCCAATGTCATCGTCTTCTTCTTCTCCAGTAATGTTATCAGTGCAAGAGGGGTGTCAGAAGTTAGCCTTACCTAGGGTGCCAGAAAGTCCAGGGCTGGCCCTGGGGTCTTGTCAAGGAGGGCTTCTGATTGGCGCTGTAGGTGTGTTGCTTGCTTCACCTCCCGTGGCGCCCATTTTGTGGTTGTGCCCCTCAGCCTGTGTCAGAATTCCAAAGGTGCCTACAGGAAACCCCCCTGCAGATTTCTCTCTAAGCTGAGTTAGTGTGAGCTAGCTCGCAGTTTTTAAACCTCCAGCTCACACCTTTTTGTCTCAGCTCAGGAAAAATGGCCCCAGAGCAAATTAATTGATGCAGTTGCTCACAACTTTCGTGACAGTCGCTCACATGACTCTCAAGCTTAGAGGGATTATTGCCCCCGAAGTATAGGTTGTCACTTGAACTGATGGCTGAGCCAGCGTTCTTCTTTCCTATGGCTTCAACAGAATAATTGTTGTTCAAATAACTATTTCCGGGGCCTTGAATGTGGGAAAAAATGACTCTCTTTTTATATATATTCTTACAGACGAACACTTACCAGGCCGTTATCACCACAGACGGGTATAAAACATTCGTGCTTTTCCTGTATCAAAAGGGCGGGATGCTGTGGGATTACAAAAAACTCCCCACCACAGATGTCCTGATCGGATACACCAGGTAAGTTTATCCCAGAGGGTTAGGTCACATACCCTTTTCTTGAGAATAAGAAGATGATATTGGATTTATATCCCGCCCTCTACTCCGAATCTCAGAGTGGTCACAATCTCCTCTACTTTCCCCTCCACACAACAGACACCCTGTGAGGTAGGTGGGGCTGAGAGAGCTCTTACAGCAGCTGCCCTTTCAAGGACATCTCCTGTGAAAGCTATGGCTGACTCAAGGCCATTCCAGCAGGTGCAGGTGGAGGAGTGAGGAATCAAACCCGGTTCTCCCAGATAATAGTTCACGCACTTAACCACTTCACCAGACTGGCTCTCTGTGCATGTTCCAGTGCTCACAGGGATATTTCGTACATATTTTGCAAGGTGCATCATCCACATTGCTGGCTATATCGCTGGAGAGCCAGTTTGGTGTAGTGGTTAAGTGTGCGGACTCTTATCTGGGAGAACCGGGTTTGATTCCCCACTCCTTCACTTGCACCTGCTAGCATGGCCTTGGGTCAGCCATAGATCTGGCAGAGGTTGTCCTTGAAAGGGCAGCTGCTGTGAGAGCCCTCTCAGCCCCACCCACCTCAAAGGGTGACTGTTGTGGGGGAGGAAGGGAAAGCAGATTGTGAGCCGCTCTGAGACTCTTCGGAGTGGAGGGCGGGATATAAATCCAATATCTTCATCTACCTCACAGGGTGTCTGTTGTGGGGGAGGAAGGTAAAGGAGATTGTGAGCTGCTCTGAGACTCTTCGGAGTGGAGGGCGGGATATAAATCCAATATCTTCATCTACCTCACAGGGTGTCTGTTGTGGGGGAGGAAGGGAAAGGAGATTGTGAGCCGCTCTGAGACTCTTCGGAGTGGAGGGCAGGATATAAATCCAATATCTTCATCTACCTCACAGGGTGTCTGTTGTGGGGGAGGAAGGTAAAGGAGATTGTGAGCCGCTCTGAGACTCTTCGGAGTGGAGGGCGGGATATAAATCCAATATCTTCTTATTATTATTATTCATATGTTCAGTATGAACCTCCTTCATTCCTTCTGGTACACTGAGGATATTCCATTTGAGTTTCCTGAAGCTACTTTTTATTAAATCCACCCTTCCACCACCACAGTCCTATAGTTTGGTGTAGTGGTTAAGTGCGTGGACTCTTATCTGGGAGAACTGGGTTTGATTCCCCTCTCCTCCACTTGCAGCTGCTGGAATGGCCTTGGGTCAGCCATAGCTCTTGCAGGAGTTGTCCTCGAAAGGGCAGCTTGCTGTGAGAGCCCTCTCAGCCCCACCCACCTCACAGGGTGTCTGTTGTGGTGGGAGAAGACATAGGAGATTGTAAGCCACTCTGAGTCTCTGATTCAGATATATATCTGCTGTCTTCTTCTTCTTTAGGCCTGAACATTGGGACAAAATTCCATTCCCAGCTTCAAGCATAGGCTAATGTGGTCTGAACTTGCGAAGGCTGAGAAAGAAAAAGAGCTTGGGGTCATAGTGGACAGCTCAATGAAAGGGTCAACCCAGTGTGCTACAGCAGGGGAAAAGGCAAACTCTACATTAGGGATTATTAGAAAGAGATTGAGAATAAAATGGCCGACATTGTAATGCCCCCTGTATAGATCTGTGGTGTGGCCTCACTCAGAATACTGTGGACACTTCTGGTTGGTGTATCTCAAAAAGGACATTGTAGAGCTGGAAAAGGTACCGCGGGCGGGGGGGGGGGAACCAAGAGGATGAGGGGGCTGGAGCACCTTCTGTAAGGCTGAAGAGTATGGGATTTAAACCGAGTAGTTCATTAAAATCTGCCTCCATTCCTGAGGACTGGAAGGTAGCAAATGTCACCCCCATCTTTAAAAAGGGTTCCAGAGGAGATCCAGGAAATTACAGGCCAGTCAGTCGGACTTCAATACCAGGAAAGTTATGGAGACCATTATTAAAGGGAGAATTAGTAGGCACATTGATGAACAAAAATTATTGAGGAAGACTCAGCATGGGTTCTGTAAGGGAAAAGGGTTGGACTGGATGGGCCATTGGCCTGATCCAACATGACATCTCTTATGTTCTTAATATGGAGCAGAGGTCCATCAGTGGCTATTAGCCACAGGGTATCGATGGAACACTCTCTCTGGGGCAGTGATGTTCTGTATTCTTGGTGCTTGGTGGGCAACAGGGTGAGGGCTTCTAGTACCCTGGCCCCACTGATGGACCTCCTGATGGCACCTGGTTTTTTTGGCCACTGTGTGATACAGATTTTGTACTGGATGGGCCATTGGCCTGATCCAGCAGGGCTTCTCTTATGTTCTTATGTGACTCAGAGTGTTGGACTGGATGGGCCATTGGTCTAATCCAACATGGCTTCTCTGATGTTCTTATGTGACACAGAGTGTTAGACTGGATAGGCCATTGGCCTGATCCAACATGGCTTCTCTTATGTTCTTATGTGACTCAGAGCGTTGGACTGGATGGGCCATTGGCCTGATCCAACATGGCTTCTCTTCTGTTCCTATGTGACTCAGAGTGTTGGACTGGATGGGCCATTGGCTTCTCTTCTGTTCTTATGTGACTCAGAGTGTTGGACTGGATGGGCCATTGGCTTGATCCAACATGGCTTCTTTTGTGTTCTTATGTGACACAGAGTGTTGGACTGGATGGGCCATTGGCCTGATCCAACATGGCTTCTCTTATGTTCTTATGTGACACAGAGTGTTGGACTGGGTGGGCCATTGGCCTGATCCAACATGGCTTCTCTTATGTTCTTATGTGACACAGAGTGTTGGACTGGGTGGGCCATTGGCCTGATCCAACATGGCTTCTCTTATGTCCTTATGTGACTCAGAGTGTTGGTCTGGAGGGACCATTGGTCTGATCCAACAGGGCTTCTCTTATGTTCTTAAAGGAGACAACTAAGGGCAGGGGGACACGAAAGAGGTTTATAATATTATGCATGGAGTGGAGAGAGTTAACAAAGAGAAATTTTTCTCCCTCACTGAAAGTACTAGAACTTGAGGGCATCCAGTGAAGTTGATGGGCAGTGGGTTCAAGATGGACGGAAGGAAATACTTCTCTACACAGAGAGTGATTCAAATGTGGAATTCACTGTCAGAGGATGTAGTGATGACCACAGGGATAAACAGCTTAAAAACTGCTGGATTTGATAGATTGATGGAGGAAAAGTCTATCAGTGGCTGCAAGCCATGGTGACTGAGTGGAACCTCCACATTCAGAGGCAGTAATTCTCTGAATCCTGGAGCCAAGAGGCAACATCAGGGGAAGGTCTTGGCCTCTGTGCCCTGTTATTGGCCCTCCAGAGGAACTCGCTGGCCACTGTGTGAGACAGGATGCTGGACTAGATGGACCCTCTTCTGATGTCCTTATGAACTAGATGGTTCTTCTGATGTCCTTATGAAGGCCTCGGCCTCTCTGCCCTGTTGTTGGCCCTCCAGAAGAACTGGTTGCCCACTGTGTGAGACAGGATGCTGGACTAGATGGACCCTCACTGGTCTGATCCAGCAGGGCTCTTCTGATGTTCTTATGAAGGCCTCAGCCTCTCTGCCCTGTTGTTGGCCCTCCAGAGGAACTGGTTGGCCACTGTGTGAGACAGGATGCTGGACTAGATGGATCACTGGTCTGATCCAGCAGGGCTCTTCTGAGGTTCTTATGAAGGCTTTGCCCTCTGTGCCCTGTTATTGGTCCTCCATAAGAACTGGTTGGCCACTGTCTGAGACCGGAAGCTGGACTAGATGGACCACTAGTCTGACCCAGCAGGGCTCTTCTGATGTTGTTATGAAGCCCTCAGCCTCTATGCCCTGTTGCTTGCCCTACAGAGGAACTGGTTGGCCAAAGTGTGAGGCAGGATGCTGGACCCTCACTGGTCTGATCCAGCAGGGCTCTTCTGATGTTCTTATGAAGGCCTCAGCCTCTCTGCCCTGTTGCTGGTCCTCCAGAGGAACTGATTGGCCACTGTGTGAGACAGGATGCTAGGCTAGATGGATCACTGGGCTAATCCAGCAGGGCTCTTCTGGTGTTCTTATGAAGGCCTTGGCCTCTCTGCCCTGTTGTTGGCCCTCCAGAATAACTGGTTGGCCGCTATGTGAGACAGGAGGTTGGACTAAATGGACCACTGGTCTGATCCAGCAGTGCTCTTCTGATGTTCTTGGGTATGAGGGTGGAAATTGGGAAGGTTACTCAGCTGGAATGGGAGAAATGCCTCATATCACTTGGCAGACAAGGCTCTCTTTTTTCTTCTTTTTGTCTTCAGCGGCGATGGGTATTTCAGAAACGATGATATGATTAACAGAACACCAGCTGAGAAATACCGTCCAGATCGCTGGGAGGGCCACAAAACAGGTACTGCCAGGACTTTGCAAGCCACATCGGACGCATTGCGAATGAAATTTGGCATAGACTTCTCATCTGTGGCAAGTGGGCTCTTGTTTTGCATCAGAGAGCGGAGAGAAGGCAGAAGGGAATGGCAAAAAGTCAGGGAGGGCCACCCTGGGCGAGAAATATTCAGCTCTGTTAGTCTTGCAGCTGCAAAGTGGTTCAGGGTTTGGCAGGACTGGAGGGCTGAATGACACATTTTGCTTTACACAAATTCCGGGTTAGTCAGACTTGCTTAATGTAAGAGCCACATAGAATAAACGCCAGATGTTTGAGAGCCACAAGACATGTGGCTCTCAAACAGCTTCCTTCCATGCGTTTGGTATTTTCCCTTTCATTCTTATCATGTTCATCAACTTCTGCAATTTCGGTATTAACTCATCTTTAAAGGTTTTAAAATATTTAGCTGTACATCCATCTGGCCCAGGTGCCTTTCCATTTTCCATTGCATTAATTGCTGCTTCAATTTCTATTTTTTTCAATTGGATCATTCAAAACTTTTCGCATATTTTCTGTTAAGGGGTTCTAATTTTATCTTTTGTAGATACTCATCCATCTTTTCTTTCTTTATTTTACCACCTTTAAACAACTTGGCATAATACTTAAAAAATTCTCTTTTTATTCCCTCTTGACTAACCACCTCTCTTCCATCTTACCACAATTTTATTTATAATTTTATTTTCTCTCTTTTTCTTCAGTTGCCAAGCCAAATACTTTCCAGGTTTATTTGCTCCTTCAAAAGATTTCTGCTGCAGTCTTTTCAAATTCCATTCCAATTCTTTATTTAACAAATGTCTCATTTGTGTTTGTAACGTTGTAATTTCCCTTATAATTTTCTTTTTCCGCGGCCTCTTTCCCAACCCCCCTTCTTTTTTCTTTATTTCATTTTGAATGTCCAACAGCTGTTTTTCTTTTGCCCTCTTGTCTTTATTATTCAAAGTAATCGCTATTCCTCTCATTGCTGCTTTATAGGCATCCCAGACCGTCTGAAATTCTATATCCTCTTTGTAATTCACTTGAAAGAAAGCTTTAGTTTCATTTTCTAGGTATGCCACTATTTCTTTATTCTGTAGTGAATCTTAATTCAATCTCCATCTTCTCAACTTCTTAGACAATTTTGTAATCCACATTATCGGGTTATGATCAGCCCCAGTTTTGGGTAAAATCTCTATTTTCCTTGTTATAAGACCTAAATCTTTAGTGCCCCACAACATGTCAATTCTGGAAAAGGTTTTATGTCTTGCTGAAAAAAAGGTATAGTCCCACACTTCAGGGTTAAATTTCCTCCATATGTCCTTCAAATTTTCTTGTTTGGCCAATTCAAAAAAAGACTTTGGCAATTTTCCTTCTTTGTTATTATTCCCCCCCCCCCCCCCAGACCTATCCAGTGTGTTCTTAATTGTTCCATTAAAGTCCCCCATTATCAAAACTTGGTCATAAGTCAGTTCATCAAATTGTTGTATAATGTCTTTTCAAAAAGCATCCTTTGCACCACTAGGCACATACAATCCCAATAACAACGGGTTTTTTTGCATTTTATATTATTTCTACCGCAACAAATCTTCCATCTTTATCTTTAAATACTAATTTCGGCTCCAATTCTTGTTTGATATAAAAAATCACTCCCCTTTTCTTCTGTTCAGCCAATGAAAAAAATTCTAACACCAATTGTTTATTCCATAAAAATTTGTAATCCTTTTGTTTGCTATGCACTTCTTGTAAACAAACTATATTACAGTTTTGCTTTTTAATCCAATGAAACGTTGCCCTTCTTTTTTGTGGTGAATTTAGTCCATTTACATTCCAAGATCATAATTTGTAATCCATCATACTGCAAATTCTATATGTTCTTCATAAAACCTACGCAGTTCCTGTGCATTTGTAATTGTAATTCTTTTCCCCTGAAGTTCAAAGCTCAAACCTTCAGGTATTATCCATCTAAACCTCATTTCATTGTCCCGTAATTTTTCTGTCAGTTTTTTGTACGTTCTTCTATCATTTATCACTTGCTTTGGCAACTCCTTCATAATTCTTACTCTGCTGCCTCCCACTATCGATGTATTTTCAAAGTTTTTGTTCAAGATCTTTCCCACCATTTCTTTTGTGATATATTTTATAACCACATAATCTTCATAGATTATTTTTCTTGGCATATAGTGAGTTCACTCTATACATATAATCATACATATTTTTATCTCTTCAGGCTCTTCCTCCAAAACTGCAATAATTCTTATTATATATCCTTTCAAATCAGTCTCTTCATCCTCAGGTACTCCTCTCAGACGTATCTGGGTTTCCATCAATTTGCAGTCATGAATTGCCACCTTTTCTTGCATTTTAGCAAGGTGGAATCATGTACTTTCACTCTCTCTTCCACCTCTTGCACTTTCTTTGATGTTACCACAGTCTCATTTCTGAGATCTTCTATATCTTTCCTTAGCTCTTCAGTGTCTTTTCTAATTTCTTTTTTAGAAGCAGTTATCATGTCTCTCACCCCTTTCATCATCCTGGCTTCCATTGCTTCTAATTGCTCTTGCATTTTCTCCATTGAGGCAGTCCTTGCACGGATTAACTTATGCTCTGACATTTAAAAAAACACCGAAAATTTTGACCTCTCCAAAATAAATTTAAACTATCAGGTTTGATAGAGTAAGACTTGCCCTTTTCAATAAGCCTAATTTCGCCGTCCTCAGAGCCTCCTGGGCTCAGATATTAATTTTTAAAGTTTTTATTTCTTCCAAAATGGCAGTCACGACTTTCTGCTTCCCTTAAAAAAAATTTTTCCTTCAAAAGGCTTCTAAAATAATTATCAGCAATAATGTCCAATAGTATTTACCTTGTAATTGTCTCCTCTGTCAGCTTCACCAATTTTTAACGTCCCGAGCACTTTAAAAACTGTTTAAATTTTGACCTCCTAGCAATGGCTGCCGATGTTTTTCTATGATATTGTAGTCCTAGAGTAGGCTAGCTGCTTCAATGAATTCCCTTTTCCATCCGACACTTCCTGCTTTTCTTGCCACCAGATCCCATTTTCACTGGTAAAAAGATCTCGCGATGTTTGTCGTATTTCCTGTACCATCTTCAAGTCCTTGAAGGGCTGTCCTATAGAGGATGGGGGTGGAATTGTTTTCTGTGGCCCCGGAAGGTAGGACCTGAACCAATGGGTTGAAATTAAATCAAAAGAGTTCCCAGCTCAGCATTAGGAAGAACTTCCTGACCATTAGAGCGGTTCCTCAGTGGAACAGGCTTCCGTGGGAGGTGGTGGGCTCTCCTTCCTTGGAGGTTTTTCAACAGAGGCTCGATGGCCATCTGACAGCAAGGAGGATCCTGTGAATTTAGGGGGAGGTGTTTGTGAGTTTCCTGCATTGTGCAGGGCATTGGACTAGATGACCCTGGAGGTCCCTTTCAACTCTTCTATGATTCTAACAGGCTTCCTCCTCAGGAGGTGGTGGATGCTCCATCCTTGGAGGTTTTTACACAGGGGCTGGATGGCCATCTGACAGCAGTGGTAATCCTGTGAACTTAGGGGGAGGTGTTTGTGAGTTTCCTGCATTGTGCAAGGGGTTGGACTAGATGACCCTGGAGGTCCCTTCCAACTCTAGGATTCTAGGATTATATGATTCTAAGGTGACTGACACCGAATTGCCTCCCTTTCCAGATGTGCAAGGCTTTTGGCTCTACGAGCTCAACACCAGGGTCCGGATGAACTACAGGCGGATGTGCATCGATTGGGTCGAGCATGAGGACAAGCCGTCCACCTGGAACCAAGGCCTGCCCTCTTGCCCCTGCTCTCTGGAGGAAGTGGCGGCCGACAAACGCTTTGCACGCAGCAAAACAGGTGCCTTGAGAAGAAGATGCTATCCCGTGTGGCTCCCAGACTGCAGGACGCACAAAACAAGTGTGCTGGGTAAAGTGCCTGTTCGGTCGTCTAGCGCCCTGACTGAACGGCCCAGGCTAGCCCAGTTGCGTCAGATCTCAGAAGCTAAGCAGGGCCGGCTGTGGTTTGCATTTGGATTGGGAAACCACCAAGGGACTCCAGGGCCGCTATGCAGAGGCTAGCAACAGGCAACAACTTCTGTTCGTCTCTTGCATTGGAGAGAGTGCAGAGGAGGGCATCTGAGATGGCGCAGAGATTTGAGCCCCTTCCCTGTGAGGAAAGGCTGAAGAACATAAGAGGAGTCATATTGGATCAGGCCAATGGCCCCTCCAGTCCAACACTCTGCGTCACATAAGAACATAAGAGAAGCCATGTTGGATCAGGCCAATGGCCCCTCCAGTCCAACACTCTGTGTCACATAAGAACATAAGAGAAGCCATGTTGGATCAGGCCAATGGCCCCTCCAGTCCAACACTCTGCGTCACATAAGAACATAAGAGAAGCCATGTTGGATCAGGCCAATGGCCCCTCCAGTCCAACACTCTGTGTCACATAAGAACATCAGAGAAGCCCTGTTGGATCAGGCCAAAGGCCCCTCCAGTCCAACACTCTGTGTCACATAAGAACATAAGAGAAGCCATGTTGGATCAGGCCAATGGCCCATTCAGTCCAACACTCTGCGTCACATAAGAGAAGCCCTGTTGGATCAGGCCAATGGCCCCTCCAGTCCAACACTCTCTGTCACATAAGAACATAAGAGAAACCATGTTGGATCAGGCCAGTGGCCCATCCAGTCCATGTTGGATCAGGCCAGTGGCCCATCCAGTCCAACACTCTGTGTCACATAAGAGAAGCCATGTTGGATCAGGCCAGTGGCCCATCCAGTCCAACACTCTGTGTCAATGGCCCATCCAGTCCAACACTCTGCGTCACATAAGAACATAAGAGAAGCCCTGCTGGATAAGGCCAATGGCCCCTCCAGTCCAACACTCTCTGTCACATAAGAACATAAGAGAAACCATGTTGGATCAGGCCAGTGGCCCATCCAGCCATGTTGGATCAGGCCAGTGGCCCATCCAGTCTAACACTCTGTGTCACATAAGAGAAGCCATGTTGGATCAGGCCAGTGGCCCTTCCAGGCCAACACTCTGTTTCACATAAGAACATAAGAGAAGCCATGTTGGACCAGGCCAATGGCCCATCCAGTCCAACACTCTGTGTCACATAAGAACATAAGAGAAGCCCTGTTGGATCAGGCCAGTGGCCCATCCAGTCCAACATTCTGTGTCACATAAGAACATAAGAGGAGCCATGTTGGATCAGGCCAATGGCCCCTCCAGTCCAACACTCTGTGTCACAGAAGAACATAAGAGAAGCCATGTTGGATCAGGCCAATGGTCCATCCAGCCCAACACCCTGTGTCACACAGTGGCCAAAAAACCCCAAGTTCCATCAGGAGCTCCACCAGTCGGGATAGAAGCCCTCCCACTGTGCTCCACCCCAAGCACCAAGAATTCAGAGCATCTCTGCCCCAGACAGAGAGTGCTAACAATACGCTGTGGCTAATAGTCACTGATTGACCTCTGCTCCATGTGCTTATCCAAACCCCTCTTGAAGCTGTCTATGCTTGTAGCTGCCACCAACTCCTGTGGCAGTGAATTCCATGTGTTAATCATCCTTTGGGTGAAAAAGTCCTTCCTTTTATCAGTTCTAACCTGACTGCTCAGCAATTGCATCAAATGTCCACAAGTTCTTGTATTGTGAGAAAAAGAGAAAAGGACTTCTTTCTTTACCTTCTCTATCCCATGCATAATCTTGTAAACCTCTATCATGTCACCCCTCAGTCGACGTTTCTCCAAGCTAAAGAGCCCCAAGTGTTTTAACCTTTCTTCATAGAGAAAGTGTTCCAACCCTTTAATCATTCTAGTTGCCCTTTTCTGCACTGACTTGGGATTTTGATTTAGAAAAGAGATGACTAAGGAAGGGACGTGACAGAGGTTGCACAGGGTGGAGATGACAAAGAGAAATGTTTCGCCCTCTCCGACAATACTAGAACTTGAGGGCATCCTGTGAAACTCATGGGCAGTAGGTTCAGGATGGACAAAAGGAAATACTACTTTACTCAGAGAGTGTTTGAAATGTGGAACTCGCTGCCAGGAGATGTAATGATGGCCACAGGAATATATAGCTTGGAAAGGAGATTTGATAGATTCATGGAGGATAAGTCTATCAATGGCTACTAGCTATGGTGACTAACGGGAACTTCCACATTCTGAGGAACTAATCCTCTGAATCCTTGGCCTTTGTGCCCTGTCGTTGGCTATCCTGTGTGTGCCAGGATGCTGGACTAGATGGACCTTCACTGGTCTGATCCAGCAGGGCTCTTCTGATGTTCTTATGAAGGCCTCTGCCTCTCTGCCCTGTTGTTGGCCCTCCAAAGGAACTGGTTGGCCCCTGTGTGAGACAGGAGGCTAGACTAGATGGACCCTCACTGGTCTGATCCAGCAGGGCTCTTCTGATGTTCTTACGAAGGACTCAGCCTCTCTGCCCTGTTGTTGGCCCTCCAGAGGAACTGGTTGGCCCCTGTGTGAGACAGGAGGCTGGACTAGATGGACCCTCACTGGTCTGATCCAGCAGGGCTCTTCTGATGTTCTTATGAAGGCCTCAGCCTCTCTGCCCTGTTGTTGGCCCTCCAGAGGAACTGGCTGGCCCCTGTGTGAGACAGGATGCTGGTCTAGATGGACCCTCACTGGTCTGATCCAGCAGGGCTCTTCTGATGTTCTTATGAAGGCCTTGGCCTCTATGCCATGTTGTTGGCCTTCTAGAGAAACTGGTTGGCCATTGTGTGAGACAGGAATCTGGATTAGGTGGACCACTGGTTTTATCCAGCCGGGCTCTTCTGATGTTCTTATGTTTCTTCATAGCTTTTTTCATTGTTTAACTTTCACATACATAGTAACAATAATATTTGAGAATTAGACAGGTATTATGATGATGCAAAAGTGTTTCTGGTTTCCTCTAAGGAGTGTTGCGGGATAGGAACGTGGAACTAATCGCTCTCCTATTCCTTCTTTCTAGACTCCAGCATTACGATGTTCTCTTCCTCTGCCCCAAACCATCATGGTGCAGGAGTGCGTTGCCTGTATGGTGCCGATAACCAATTTCTGGAAGGTCGCCAGGAGAGAATTTGGAGGAATGTGCAGAAAACTAGATATGGTAAGCAGCCAGGCATGGGAGTCCTATGCAGGTGGTTCCCTTGTTCCTGTCAGGCCTGTTCACTTTGGAGCTACCAAAAATGTGGGAAATGTGACATGGTGCCTCAGATTTGGAGCTACCAAAAACGGCGGGAAATGTGACATGGTGCCTCAGATTTGGAGTTGCCAAAAATGGTGGGAAATGTGACATGGTGCCTCAGATATGGAGCTACCAAAAATGGCGGGAAATGTGACATGGTGCCTCAGATTTGGAGCTACCAAAAATGGCAGGAAATGTGACATGGTGCCTCAGATTTGGAGTTGCCAAAAACGGCAGGAAATGTGACATGGTGCCTCAGATCTAGAGCTCCCCAAAACAGCAGGAAATGTGACATGGTGCCTCAGATTTGGAGCTACCAAAAACAGCGGGAAATGTGACATGGTGCCTCAGATTTGGAGCTACCAAAAATGGCGCAAAATGTGACACGGTGCCTCAGATTTGGAACTACCAAAAACGATGGGAAATGTGACATGGTGCCTCAGATTTGGAGCTACCAAAAACGGCGGGAAATGAGACATGGTGCCTCAGGCAGAAAGGCTGAATCAAGCTGGTGGGGGTTGGCACCTTGGCATCTAGCAGAGTCTTCCTGTATCTCAGCCTGCCTATCTGAGGCCAAAGTGAGCTCTCGTACTTTGCTTTGGACTCTTAAGATCATGTTGGTTGCTTAAGACATCTCTGGTCTTCTCATCCTCTTCAATATCTGTCCCGTATCCTGCACAAAAATCAGTTATCTGTCATAGCGGTGACCACATGATAGGTCCCTCCTTAAATCCTGACGCCGGCTTCCTCTGGGCTCATGGATCCCCCCCGTCTCCGGTGAGGGACTTGTTTTGTACACGCAGCACAATGCCGTCGCCTGCGAGTGACGTCATTGCGCCGGCGACGTCATGCGCCAGCCACTCTAGGCGTTTCCAGGAAAACTCTACAGTTTTCCCAAACATAGCATTTCGGGAGGGGAAAGCTCTATGGTATCTATTGTGCCAATTAGTTTTCCCTCCCAAATTGCTCAAGCGTCCGGGAAAACCATAAGAGTTTTCCCAGAAACGCCTAGAGCAGCTGACGCACGATGTCGTTGGCGCGATGACGTCACTCGCGGGTGACGTCATTGTGCCAGAGACGTCAGGGGAGGTCCCCCCGCCACTGGCCCAGTGTGGGCTGGCGGGTTGGGAACCTCCCAGGTGGGAGAACTCCTGCCCAGACCGGGCTCGGCAGTCCTAAGTAGCTCACAGCTTTAATGCCAGTCACTCACAAAGTAGAATTTTTTGCTCCCAAGACTCCATAGTATAGAGGCTATGATTTCCTTTACTTTTTTCCTCTTAATCTCCTCCTTTCTAGACGAAGAGCTGAAACTCTATGACTGGTGCTGCAACCGGGCTGGAAACCAACAGGTCTGCGATAAGTATGGCCAGAAAAGGCCCAAGATCGGCTGCGATGGACACAGGGCTCCTATGTAGGGTGAGTTTCCATCTCCTTGTAGATAGAAGATATTGGATTTATATCCCGCCCTCCACTCCGAAGAGTCTCAGAGCGGCTCACAATCTCCTTTACCTTCCTCCCCCACAACAGACAATCTCCTTTACCTTCCTCCCCCACCACCCTGTGAGGTGGGTGGGGCTGGAGAGGGCTCTCACAGCAGCTGCCCTTTCAAGGACAACCTCTGCCAGAGCCGCAGCTGACCCAAGGCCATGCCAGCAGATGCAAGTAGAGGAGTGGGGAATCAAACCCGGTTCTCCCAGATAAGAGTCCGCACACTTAACCACTACACCAAACTGGATAGAACCAAGTGGGCAGCCGTGTTAGTATGAAGTAGCTGAACAAAGCAGGAGTCGAGTGGCACCTTTAAGACCAACCAAGTTTCATTCAGAACGTAAGCTTCTGTGTGCTCGCTAAGCACACTTCATCGAATGAGGGGATCACAAGACCTGACCCCCCTCGTCTGACGAAGTGTGCTTAGAGAGCACACGAAAGCGTACGTTCTGAATGAAACTTGGTTGGTCTTAAAGGTGTGACTCGACTCCTGCTTTTTCCATCTCCATGAAAGATTGGAACGTGATCCTCCCCCTCTTCTCACCTCGGGCAGCAGGCGTTCTTGTTGACCTGTCCATCCATACAAAAAAGAGGAGCCTGTTCATTCCTTCATCCAGCCTTATTGACGTGGCTCAGAGTGTGAGGCACGTATTTAGAAAATCACAACTCAAGACACAGAGAGGGACAAAGATGGGGAGAGGAGTTATTGCTGAGCCAGGCCTGTAAGGATCTGCGACTGGTTTTGGGTCTCCTGATCTTTCCCGGCCTCTCATTGTTGAACTTCTCCGCCATCTCAGCGCATTTCAAAGGCCATTGAAAAGAGCGCGTCACTTCTAGGCGAAGGCGTTCCAGAAGCTGTCCAGAAATGCCATGTACTTGGAAACAATGCATTCCACCGGCCATGTGGTGTCATTCTTTCTCAGTAGCCTTCGTGTGTTGCCGAAAAACTCACAGTATTGATCAAGGTGGCGGCGATTTCTGTAGTCTCAGGGGATGCTCCATTGTCCTGATAACTGGCTGGGGGCTGGGGTGGGGGTGTTAAGCTGGTCTTCTCTTGAGTGATCAAGCTGCGTAATATATCTGGCATAACCAGGAGTTCCTGGTTGCTTTAGAGTAAGGGTGGCCAAAGTGTGGCTCTTTTGATGATGATGACAATGATATTGGATTTATATCCCGCCCTCTACTCCGAATCTCAGAGTCTCAGAGCGGCTCACAATCTCCTTCACCTTCCTCCCTTACAACAGACACCCTGTGAGGCAGGTGGGGCTGAAAGGACTCTCACAGCAGCTGCCCTTTCAAGGACAATCTTTGCCAGACCCAAGGCCATTCCGGCAGCTGCAAGTGGAGGAGTGGGAAATCATAATTGGGGGAGGGACGGTGGCTCAGTGGTAGAGCATCTGCTTGGGAAGCAGAAGGTCCCAGGTTCAATCCCCGGCATCTCCAACTAAAAAGGGCCCATGAAAATAGGCCTGAAAAATCTCCGTGTGAGACCCTGGAGAGCTGCTGCCCTGACTTCTTGCAGTCCAAGGAACTCTCGAGTCTTTTCCAGCACCACAGCTCAAAAGCATCTATTCTTCTGCGCTCAGCCTTCCTTATGGTCCAGCTCTCACAGCCATACATTACTACTGTGAATACCTCTTACTGAGCACTAAATGCTGACGGTTCTTTACAGCCAGAATCTGACTGTTGCTTCTTTCTCCCTTACAGCACAAGAACTTCCCTCTTCCAGCCCATCTTTTTCGGCAACTGATGGACCTCACCGGCTCTCTCATTTACAGCCTCCAGGGAACAAACCTTGCACTCCTCTGTTTTATGAAGGAGTGGAACCAGCAAACAATGACCGAATCCTTTATTTGTCGGAATTATCATCGTTGCTGAATAAAAACACCTTCCCACCCCTCTGTTCTTCTTTCTGGTACGATCACCCTTTGCTCGATCTGCAGTGTGACCGAAGGAGCAGGGCGATTTCCATGATGCTAGATTTTCAAGCTAGATGATCCGGGTAGCTAAATTCTGGTCCCAAAGGCAAACTTTCTGGGTTACCTGGCCAATTTATGGGCCTACAGAGTAAGTACAACCGGGCCTCATTTTGGGCAGGAGCTCACCCTTCCCTCAACAACTTGCTTCTGGGCTTCATTGTTCACCCCCCCCACACTGCGAGAATTTGGCTGAACTCTAAAATCCGACTGACTTTCTCATATTTCCCCCCCCACACACACACAAAAATGGGAAACTCACCGAAACCTCTCAAGCAGACAGTTGGAAATCTTCTTCATGCGACTGTGGCCACATAGGAGAAAGGGATTCAAAAAGTATGACGGGAGTAAGGTTTTTACGACAATGATAATTCAAGAAGCATTTTAAGGCAGACGCTGAGCTGAGTTCATTCAGGGGTGATGTCAGGGGTGTGTGGCCGATGCAAACGTGTTGTGCAAATGAGCTCCGGCACCTCTTTTTCTGCCGAACGACCGCTGAGTACGAGAGATGAGGTTGTGAGGGGTGGGGCTGGCAATCTGTTTCCTGGGGTTCGAGCACCGCCAACAGTGCCAGATTAAACCCTAGGGAGGCTGGGGTTGCCAACACCCAGGTGGGGGCAGGGGAAAAGGTTACAAAAACCTCCACCAAAACCAGCCTCTAAATTCATAAAAATAACTATTTGTTACATCCAGGTCACCCAAATCTGGATGAGGTCATGAATGAACCTGCCATATACTGAATTAGGCCCTCGGTCCATCAGAATCAGAGTTGTCTACTCAGAATGGCAGCGGTTCTCCAGGGTCTCAGGGAGAGAGCCTTTGAAATCACCTCCTGCCTGGTCCTTCTTAACTGGAGTTGTCACGGATAGAACCTGAGACGTTCTGCATGCCAAGCAGATGCTCTGCCGCTGACACCGAGTCCCTCTCAGAACACACGTTAAACTGCCTTTTAGTGACTCAGACCCTTGCTCCATCGAGATCTGTATTGCCTACTCAGACTGGCAGCTGCTCTCCAGGAGCTCAGGCTGAGGTCTTCCACATCTCCTACTGCCAAGCCCAGGGGTGTCAGGCTAATTTGTTACGAAGAAGAAATAGATGATATTGGATTTGTATCCCGCCCTCCACTCCGAAGAGTCTCAGACCGGCTCACAATCTCCTTTACCTCCCTCCCCCACAACAGACACCCTGTGAGGTAGATGAAGATATTGGATTTATATCCCGCCCTCCACTCCGAAGCGTCTCAGAGCGGCTCACAATCTCCTTTACCCCCCCCCCCCCCACAACAGACACCCTGTGAGGTAGATGAAGATATTGGATTTATATCCCGCCCTCCACTCCGAAGAGTCTCAGAGCAGCTCACAATCTCCTTTACCTCCCTCCTCCACAACAGACACTCTGTGAGGTAGATGAAGATATTGGATTTATATCCCGCCCTCCACTCCAAAGAGTCTCAGAGCGGCTCACAATCTCCTTTCCCTTCCTCCCCCACAACAGACACCCTGTGAGGTAGATGAAGATATTGGATTTATATCCCGCCCTCCACTCTGAAGAGTCTCAGAGCGGCTCACAATCTCCTTTCCCTTCCTCCCCCACAACAGACACCCTGTGAGGTAGATGAAGATATTGGATTTATATCCCGCCCTCCACTCTGAAGAGTCTCAGAGCGGCTCACAATCTCCTTTCCCTTCCTCCCCCACAACAGACACCCTGTGAGCTAGGATGAAGGTACTGGATTTATATCCCACCTTCCACTCCGAAGAGTCTCAGAGCGGCTCACAATCTCCTTTACCTTCCTCCCCCACAACAGACACCCTGTGAGGTAGATGAAGATATTGGATTTATATCCCTCTCTCCACTCTGAAGAGTCTCAGAGCAGCTCACAATCTCCTTTACCTGTGAGACAGCCTGTGAGGTAGATGAAGACATTTAGTCCAGCTATGAGGTAGACAGCCTGTGAGGTAGATGAAGATATTGGATTTATATCCCGTCCTCCACTCCAAAGAGTCTCATAGTGGCTCACAATCTCATTTCCTTTCCTCCCCCTCAACAGGCACCCTGTGAGGTAGATGAAGATATTGGATTTATATCCCGCCCTCCACTCTGAAGAGTCTCATAGTGGCTCACAATCTCCTTTCCTTTCCTCCCCCTCAACAGACACCCTGTGAGGTAGATGAAGACACTGGATTTATATCCCGCCCTACACTCCGAAGAGTCTCAGAGCAGCTCACAATCTCCTTCCCCTTCCTCCCCCACAACAGACACCCTGTGAGGTGGGTGGGGCTGAGGAGGCTCTCACAGCAGCTGCCCTTTCTAGGAC
Source organism: Heteronotia binoei (assembly GCF_032191835.1). Taxonomy (NCBI): domain Eukaryota; kingdom Metazoa; phylum Chordata; class Lepidosauria; order Squamata; family Gekkonidae; genus Heteronotia; species Heteronotia binoei. The sequence continues at coordinate 143,022,383 of NC_083228.1, forward strand.
AGAGTCTCAGAGCAGCTTACAATCTCCTTTATCTTCCTCCCCCACAACAAACACCCTGTGAGGTGGGTGGGGCTGAGAGAGCTCTCACAGCAGCTGCCCTTTCAAGGACCACCTCTGCCAGAGCTATGGCTGACCCAAGGCCATTCCAGCAGGTGCAAGTGGAGGAGTGGGGAATCAAACCCAGTTTTTCCAGATAAGAGTCCACACACTTCACCACTACACCAACCTGGCTCTCAAAGCATTGCTAGCTCAGCAGCTGCCCTTTCAAGGACAACTCCTGCCAGAGCTATGGCTGACCCAAGGCCATGCTAGCAGGTGCAAGTGGAGGAGTTGGGAATCAAACCCCATTCTCCCAGATAAGAGACGCAGATGTAACCACTACCCCAATGGCTTTCCCGAGGGCCGGATATGTCGCAAATGAGACCTTGTTGGGCCGGGCCATGTATGTCATAAAATGTAATGCCAGGTAGCAGAGATCCAAACTTTATAAAGGACACAAATACAATTTAATTTTTTTTTTTAAGTTAAAACATGTTTAAAACGTTAGCACTCATTTGTCTTAATGGTGCTTTCTTTGTATCTCTCCCATGGGATCCAAAGACCTGGGCAAGGGAAGCTCTGGCTCTTTCCTCCCTTCCGAAGGGGACCAGGAGAGGAGGAACCTCAGCCAATAGAAGAAAGAGAGGCTTGGCTCAGTAGCTCTGCTGTGCGATTGAGAGAGCCTGGCAAAGCACGCTCTCCCTCTCCCTCCCCAAGGGAGGAGCCTCAGCCAATGGAGAAAAGAGGTTTTGCTCTGTAGCTCCTGTGCGATTAAGCAAGCCTGGCAAAGCAAGCTGTGATGCAGAAAGAAGCAAGAGAGGGAGAAGGAAGCAGAGGACAGCCAGTCACTTGGGGGCCTGATAGGAGCCCTCTGGGGGCTGAATATTTGGGCTGAATATTTGACACGCCTGGCCAAGTCCTTTTAACAGCAGATGCCGGGAATGGAACCTGGGACCTTCTGCATGCAAAGCAGAGGTTTTTCCATTGAGCCGTGTCCCCTCTATCACTTTCTGTATTGTCATTTGGTATTTGAAATCAACTTTGATAGATGGACTCCCATTCTAGCTGTATCTGAAGAAGTGAGCAGTGATTCCTGAAATCTGCCTGCCTGCCACAAATTTTCTTAGGTGCGCCTGGGCTCTTGCCTTTTCTGCCCTTTCGAGGACAACCTCTGCCAGAGCTACGGCTGACCCAAGGCCGTTCCAGCAGGTGCAAGTGGAGGAGTGGGGAATCAAACCCGGTTCTCCCAGATAAGAGAGCTCTGGCTGACCCAAGGCCGTTCCAGCAGGTGCAAGTGGAGGAGTGGGGAATCAAACCCGGTTCTCCCAGATAAGAGTCCGCATACTTAACCCCTACACCAACCTGGCTCTCAAAGCATTGCTAGCTCAGCAGCTGCCCTTTCAAGGACACCTCCTCCAAGAGCTATGGCTGACCCAAGGCCATTCCAGCAGCTGCAGCTCCTGAACCTTTCTGACGGTTCTTCTTCCTCCTCCCCACCTCCCTTGTCCATTGAATAGGAGGTGCAGCTGCAGAACAATCCCTGGATGAGCTCCACCACCTATTTCTCTACAAAACGACCCCTGGTGACACAGCTCATTCCCAATAAATGTGAATCCCACACAGCCTCGGTATTTATTTGCATTTATTTCCAGATATTATCATAAACCTATTGCTTGCTCATAATTTTTTAAATGTAGATATTACACCGGGGAGCATTTCTTTCAAGGCGGGTGGAATCCCCGCTGTCCTGCTCTCCAGCTTCTCATACCCCAGACATAACCGGTCTCTCTGTTTATACATCTTTTCCGTTTATACATATCCTCCATTTATACATATTTCCACATACATATACATAGTCCTGCAGCCCAGTCCAAGGGATGCCGCTTCCAGCAGTCTAAGCTTCGCTCTGCACTGCCTCCAAGCGTCCAATGTGCCCTTCTTCCTGCAGGTGCTAGTCGTAAGAAGAGAAATATCCCCTTTCCTGGGCTGCCCAGCAGGGATGGATCGGCTCTTTGATGGGCCGGGAGCAGGGCTTTTTTTTTGTAGCAGGACCTCCTTTGCATGTTAGGCCACACACCCCTGATGTAGCCAATCCTCCAAGAGTTCACAGGGCTCTCCTTCCAGGAGGATTGGCTGCATCAGGGTTTGTGTGGCCTGATTTGCAAAGGAGTCCTTGCGATCAAAAAAGCCCTGACCAGGAGTCTTCTAGATGGCACCGGGGCCAGGAGCGGGGGGATCTAAGGGGCCTCTTGGACTCGGGCTCCGGCAAAGGTGGCCGTGGGGGTGAGCCTGCACCCTTCGTCCCCCTGATCACAGTCTGAGTCGTGTGGCCGCTGCAGCACTGCTGGCTCCAAAAGACTATGTGGACCAGCATGCTCTGGGACCGATTCAACGTTCCGATGTCCCCCTGTGGCCCAAGACAGGGCAAACAGCCAGTTCGGCCAAGGGGCCTCCTCTTCGTGCTCATCTCTGCCCCGCCCCGGCCTCCCGCTGTCGAAGATGCCGCTATCTCCTCCAGAACTTCTTGAGTCTGCCCCAGCAGCTCGTCGGCACGGTCTCCGACGACGACTCTCGCGCCAGGGCCTCCATGATCTGGGGGATCAAGTCCGTGCTGTTCTGCTCGGGCTCCCTTTTCACCAGATTGAGGGCTAAGGACGGAAGAGAGAAGAGACCACGGGAGGCCTTGCTTTAGGAAGGCAAAGGAAAAAGGATGAGATGGGGCTTGTTTTGTATTAGGAGCTCCTTTGCATATTAGGGCGCACCCCCCTGATGTAGCCAATCCTCCAAGAGCTTACAAGGCTTCTAGCAGGAGATCCTTTGCATATTAGGCCACACACCCCTGATGTAGCCAATCCTCCAGGAGCTTACAAGGCTCTTTTTTGCTAAACCCTTGGAGGATTGGCTGCATCAGAGGGGTGAGGCCTAATATGCAAAGCAGCTCCAGCTAAAATTCTACCCTGACCCTGTGAATGAATCAGGGCTTTTTGTAGCAGGAGCTCCTTTGCATATTAGGCCACACACCCCTCGTGTAGCTGATCCTTCATTAAAAGGGTTGGAACACTTTCCCTACGAAGCAAGGTTAAAAAGCTTGGGGCTCTTTAGCTTGGAGAAACGTCCACTGCGGGGTGACATGAGAGAGGTTGACAAGATGATGCCTGGGATGGAGAAAGTAGAGAAAGAAGTCTTTTTCTCCCTTTCTCAGAGTTCAAGAACTCGTGGGCATTCAATGAAATTGTTGAGCAGTTGGGTTAAAACGGATAAAAGGAAGTACTTCTTCATCCAAAAGGTGATTAACATGTGGAATTCACTGCCACAGGAGGTGGCGGCGGCTACAAGCATAGCCAGCTTCAAGAGGGGATTGGATAAGCATATGGAGCAGAGGTCCATCAGTGGCTCTTAGCCACAGCTTATCATTGGAACTCTCTGTCTGGGGCAGTGATGCTCTATTCTGGTGCTTGGGGGGGGGGTACAGTGGAAGGGCTTCTAGCCCCACTGATGCACCTCTTGACGGTACTTGTTTTTCTTTTGCCACTGTGTGACACAGAGTGTTAGACTGGATGGGCCGATGGCCTGATCCAACATGGCTTCTCTTATGTTCTTATCCTCCAAAAGCTTAGAGGACTCTTAGCACAGGGCCTACTGTAAGCTCCAGGAGAACTGGCTACATCAGGGGTGTGTGGCCTAAGATGCAAAGGAGTTCCTGCTAGAATTCTGCCCCTGACCCTATGAATGAATTAGGGCTTTTTGTAGCAGGAACTCCTTTGCATATTAGGCCACACACCCCTCATGTAGCTCTTAGTACAGGGCCTACTGTAAACTGCAAGAGGATTGGCTACATCAGGGAGGTGTGGCCTAAAATGCAAAGGAGTCTCTGCTACAAAAGTAGCCCTGGACCTGGGTGGAGGGGGGTGGACATATCCTCTGTGCTCCCCAGGAGAAAACAGCTGCTTTGGAGGATGGACTCTTTGGCTTTATAGCCCACTAGGATCCCTCCCCAACCTCCACCCACAAATCTCCAGATTTCCCAGATTGGAGTCGACAACGTATCTGGAGGAAGGAGGAGGAAGAGGAGGAGGTTGGGTTTATATCCTGCCCTTCACTCAGAGTCTCAGAGCGGCTTCCACCAACCTCCGTTCCTTTCCCCTCCCCACAACAGATACCCTGTGAAGTAGGTGGGACTCAGAGAACTCTGAGAGAACTGCTCTGGAGTAGAACAGCTCTGAGAGGGCTTATGGGCTGGCCCAAGGTCACCCAGGTGGCTGTGTGTGGAGGAGCGGGAAATCCAACCCAGCTCTCCCAGATTAGAGTCCATGCCCACAACTACTACACCAGGGGTGGCCAAACTTGCTTAACAGAAGAGCCACATAGAATAATTGTCAGATGTTTGAGAGCCACAGGACGTGAGTGTCAGATGTTGGAGAGAAGGAAGGAAGGAAGGAAGGAAGGAAGGAAGGAAGGAAGGAAGGAAGGAAGGAAGGAAGGGAGGGAGGGAGGGAGGGAGGGAGGGAGGGAGGGAGGGGGAGGGGGAGGGAGGAAGGGAGGGAGGGAGGAAGAGAGGGAGGGAGAAAGGAAGGAAGGAGGGAAAGGAGGGAGGGGAGGAGGGAGGGAGGAATGAAGGAAGGGAGGGAGGGAGAAAGGAAGGAAGGAAGGAAGGAAGGAAGGAAGGAAGGAAGGAAGGAAGGAAGGAAGGAAGGAAGGAAGGAAGGGAAAGAGAGAGGGAGGGAGGGGGAAGGAAGGAAGGAAGGAAGGAAGGAAGGAAGGAAGGAAGGAAGGAAGGAAGGAAGGAAGGAAGGAAGGAAGGAAGGGAGGGAGGGAGGGAGGGAGGGAGGGAGGGAGGGAAGCCAAATAGATGGGGGAGATGGAGGTGGAAAGAAAGCAACTTTAACTTAAAATGCATTCTTCAAGCTGCCGGGTGGCTTGGCTTGGAAAAGCGTTTTAAAGAGAGAAATGCCTTCTCCAAGCTGGCTGACAGGGCCGTGGGGGCTTCGAGTGTCACCCAATATGTATGAAAGAGCCACATGTGGCTCCTAAGCCAGTTTGGCCACCCCTGGACTATGCCAAACAGGCTCTCTGCAGAGGTTCCTGGCCTCCCCAAGCCCTCCAACCTGCAGCCTCCACAGGCAAATATTCAGCTGTTTCCCTGCCTCATGCCCCCAGCCAAGAGAAGATAGAAGAAGAAAATATTGGATTTATATCCTGCCCAATACTCTGAATCTCAAAGTCTCAGAGGGCCTCACAATCTCCTTTACCTCCCCTCCACAACAACAAACACCCCGTGAGGTGGGTGAGACTGAGAGAGCTCTGACAGAAGCTGCCCTTTCAAGGACAACTCCTGTGAGAGCTCTGGCTGACCCTGGGCCATTCCAGCAGCAGCAAGTGGAAGAGTGAGGAATCAAATCCAGTTCTCCCAGATAAGAGTCCACGCACTTCACTACTACACCAAACTGGCTCTCACGAAGATACTGGATTTATATCCCGCCCTCCACTCCAAATCTCAGAGTCTCAGAGCGGTCACAATCTCCTTCAACAGACACCCTATGAGGTGGGTGGGGCTGAGAGAGCTCTCACAGAAGCTGCCCTTTCAAGGACAACTCCTACGAGAGCTATGGCTGACCCAAGGCCATTCCAGCAGCTGCAAGTGGAGAAGAAGACAGCTGTAGATTTATACCCCGCCCTTCTCTTTGAATCAGAGACAGCGGCTTACAATCTTTTATATCTATCCCACCCCCACAACAGACGCCCTGTGAGGTGGGTGGGGCTGAGAGAGCTCTGACAGAAGCTGTCCTTCCAAGGACATCTCTGCCAGAGCGATGGCTGACCCAAGGCCGCAACAGCAGGTGCAAGTGGAGGAGTGGGGATTCAAACACGGTTCTCCCAGATAAGAGTCCGCGCACTTATCCACTACAGCAGGGGTGGCCAACGGTAGCTCTCCAGATGTTTTTTGCCTACAACTCCCATCAGCCCCAGCCGTTGGCCATGCTGGCTGGGGCTGATGGGCGTTGTAGGCAAAAACATCTGGAGAGCTACCGTTGGCCACCCCTGCACTACATCAAACTAGCTCTCCAGGGGATTGAGACCCAGCTGGGAGGTGAAGGAGGCAATGCCACAGAATCACGACTCACCTGTCGCGATGTTGCTGAGCGTCTCTTTGCTCTTGGAGCCCATCGCGATGGTTTCTAGGAACACAAATACCAGCCGTGAGCAGAGAGGGCATGCCAGGGTTGCCGTCCTCCGGGCGGGGCTGAGGGATCTCCCAGAATGACAATTGACCTCCGGACGACGCAGATCAGCCCCCCTGGAGAAAGTGGCTGCTTCCGGACGTGGACCTTATGGTCCTTCCCCTCCCCAAATCTCCCCCTCTCCAGCCCTAAATCTGCAACCCAACTGTCATGGCTCTATGAGGTAAATGCCTGTAAAAAGGAGGTGCGGGCCCTGCGGAGCTTAGACCAATTCCGCAGGGCCTGCAAGACCATCCTCTTTAGGCAGGCCTTTCCGGACTGCTGACAGAGGATGGCCGAACGGAGGATCCAACAAAGTGACTCTTTAATGATTCTTGCCATCATTTAAATATGTAAATGGATAAATAGCGCCCGGAACATCTCTGCTGCTCTTAAGTTACAGATTATATATGCTGGATTAATTTTAAGATATGTATTAACTATGTATAATTTTAATGTTGTTTTAATTGTTGTATTTTGTATAATGTTTTATTGAATGCTGTTAGCTGCCCTGAGCCTGCCTAGGCGGAGAGGGCGGGATATAAATAAAATTTAATAATACTAATAATAGTAATAATAAAATGAGTCCCCTGCCACGAGGCCTCTAAGGAGGAGCCCTGAAGATCCAGCACCAATTTCTCACACTCTGCTAGGGTTGCCAAACCTCCAGGGGGGGCCTGGAGATCTCCCGCTTTTTCCAACTGATCCCCAGCAGGCAGAGGTCAGCTCCCCTGGAAGAAAAAGGGCCGTTTTGAAGGGTAGGGTTGCCAAGGCCATAGAGTTTTCCCTCCCACATGGCTAGAGCGTCCAGGAAAACCATAGAGTTTTCCTGGAAACGCCTAGAGTGGCCGCCATGCGACATTGCCGGTGCGACGATGTCACTTCTGGGTGATGTCATCATGCCGGTGATGCCTCACCCAGACTGGGGGCTTGGCAGCCCTAACTTCATAAGAACATCAGAAGAGCCCTGCTGGATCAGACCAGTTGAGGGTCCATCTAGTCCAGCATCCTGCCTCACACAGAGGCCGACCAGTTCCTCTGGAGGGCCAACAACAGGGCAGAGAGGCCGAGGCCTTCATAAGAACATCAGAAGAGCCCTGCTGGATCAGACCAGTGAGGGTCCATCTAGTCTAGCATCCTGTCTCACACAGTGGCCAGCCAGTTCCTCTGGAGGGCCAAGAACAGGGCAGAGAGGCTGAGGCCTTCATAAGAACATCAGAAGAGCCCTGCTGGATCAGACCAGTTGAGGGTCCATCTAGTCCAGCCTCCTGTCTCACACAGGGGCCAAACAGTTCCTCTGGAGGACCAACAACAGGGCACAAGGGCCGAGGCCTTCATAAGAACATCAGAAGAGCCCTGCTGGATCAGACCAGTGAGGGTCCATCTAGTCCAGCATCCTGCCTCACACAGTGGCCGACCAGTTCCTCTGGAGGGCCAACAACAGGGCAGAGAGGCCGAGGCCTTCATAAGAACATCAGAAGAGCCCACCCTTCATTTCCACCAGGCTCCATGTTAGTGGAAATGAGGAGTGGCTGCATATGCATATAAAAAACCCAAGGCGATTACAGATTCTGGATCAGAGCTCTTGAAAAAGAAACCTTTGAACTGAAATTATAGTTGGTCTTATGGTTCTTTCTCTGGCCCCTTTTGGATATATAAGTCCTGGGGGGCCTAAAAGAAATGCTGGAAGAAGTCTGCAGTGAGTATCTAGGGCAAGGGTGGCCAAACTGTGGATCAGGAGTTACACAGGGCTCTTTCACACACACATCGCGTGGCTCTTGAAGCCTCCACTGCCCTGCTGGTTGGCTTGCAGAAGGAATTTGACTCTTTAAATCACTTCTCTAAGCCAAGCCTGCCAGTGGTTTGGCGAATGCATTTAAAGTTAAAGTTGCTTTCTTTCCACCTCTCACACCCCATCTATTTGCCTGCCTGCCTGTCTTCCTTCCTTCCGGCTCTCCAATATCTGATGTTCATGACTTGCAGCTCTCAAACATCCAACATTTATTTGATGTGGCTCTTACATTAAACAAGTTTGGCCACCCCGGACCTAGGGCTTTTTGAAGACCTACTTCTGTTGGTTGGAATGGATGCTGGCCCCTGCGCAAGACAGGATGGTGCATTAGATGGACCACTGGTCTGATTCAATGGGGCTCAGCCTCTTCTGATGAAGAAGAAGATGATGATATTGGAATTATATCCCGCCCTCCACTCCGAAGAGTCTCAGAGCGGCTCACAATCTCCTTTCCTTCCTCCCCACAACAGACACCCTGTGAGGTAGATGAAAATATTAGATTCATATCCCGCCCTCCACTTTGAAGAGTCTCAGAGTGGCTCACAGTCTCCTTTCCCTTCCTCCCCCACAACAGACACCCTGTGAGGTAGATGAAGATATTGGATTTATATCCCGCCCTCCACTCCAAAGAGCCTCAGAGCGGCTCACAATCTCCTTTACCTTCCTCCCCCACAACAGACACCCTGTGAGGTGGGTGAGGCTGGAGAGGGCTCTCCCAGCAGCTGCCCTTTCAAGGACAACCTCTGCCAGAGCTATGGCTGACCCAAAGCCATGCTAGCAGGTGCAAGTGGAGGAGTGGGGAATCAACCCCGTTCTCCCACATAAGAGTCCATGCACTTAACCACTACACCAAACTGGCTCTCAGAAGACAGACACCCTGTGAGGTGGCTGGGGCTGAGAGGGCTCTCCCAGCAGCTGCCCTTTCAAGGACCACTCCTGCAAGAGTTATGGCTGACTTAAGGCCATTCCGGCAGGTGCAAGCGGAGGAGTGGGGAATCAAACCGGTTCTCCCAGATAAGAGTTCGTACACTTCACCACTGCACCAAACTGGCTCCCTGTTCTTATCAGAGAAAGGTTTTGGCCTTTATACACTATGGCGGTCCTCCAGAGGAATTGGCTGGGCACTGTTTGAGACCGGAGGCTCCACTAGATGGACCATTCGTCTGGATAAATATATGGAGCAGAGGTCGATCAGTGGCTATTAACTTTGTCAGGGGTAGTGTTGGTTTGTATTTCTGGTGCTTGGAGGGAAAGAGTGGGAGGGCTTCTGGAGTTCTGGCCCTGCTGATGGACCTCCTGATGGCTTCTGGGTTTTGGCCACTGAGTGACACAGACTAGATGGGCCATTGGCCTGATCCAACATGGCTTCTCTTAGGTTCTTAGTAGGCTTGCCAATCCCCAGGTCCCAGCGGGGGTTCTTCCAGTTTCCCAGGCTCCTTCCCGCCCCCAGTCAGCTGGCCGGCGGGGGAAGCCCCGCCCCAGAGGACCATGTGACTTTCCACCCCTGGAGGTTTCAGTCTTCAATTGAATGGCATCCTCTTGGGATGGTGCGTCTGTGTTACTTTGAAGAAGTTGGCAGCAACTCATGAGTAGAGAGGCCAATCCCTCACTTCAGAGTCGCCAGAAACGGGGTGGTGGTGGGGGGGGAGGGAAACGTCTGCTGAGCACTTCATTATTCCCTACATGGAGATCGATTGTCATAGGGTATAATGGAGAATTGATCTGGAGGTTTCAGGGGCTCTGCGGGAGCTCTTTTTTGAGGTAGAGGCACCAAATTATCAGTATAGCATCTAGTGCCTCTCCCCAAAGTACCCCTCAGGTTTCAAAACGATTGGATCAGGGGGTTCAATTCTATGAGCCCCAAAAGAAGGTGCCCCTATCCTTCGTTATTTCCTATGGAAGGAAGGCATTTAAAAGGTGTGTGGTCCCTTTAAATACGATGGCCAGAACTCCCTTGGAGTTCAGCGATGCTTGTCACACCCTTGTTACTGGTTCCGCCCCCAACGTCTCCTGGCTCCACCGCCCAAAGTCCCCAGATATTTCTTGAATTGGACTTGGCAACCCTAGTTCTTAGGGCTCATCTGACCTTCTTATGTTCCTCCAGTTCTGCATTGTTGAAATTTAGCTTGTAATAAAGAGCCTTGAGAGCAGAGGTATCAGGTAAAGTAGGAGTAGCATTAGTAACAACCAGGGCTCATTTTGTAGAAAACTAGGTGGCGGGAGCTCATCCAGGGGAGGGACGGTGGCTCCGTGGTAGAGCATCTGCTTGGGAAGCAGAGGGTCCCAGGTTCAATCCCCGGCATCTCCAGCTCAAAAGGGTCCAGGCAAATAGGTGTGAAAAACCTCAGCTTGAGACCCTGGAGAGCCGCTGCCAGTCTGAGAAGACAATACTGACTTTGATGGACCAAGGGTCTGATTCAGTATAAGGCGGCTTCATATGTTCATATGTATGTTCAGGGATTGTTCTGCAGCTGCACCTACTATTCAATGGTCAAGGAGCTGGAACTCTCAGAAAGGTTCAGGAGCTGCGCTTCTGTGAGCTCCCCCTGCATCCGAGGCCTATTTACAACAACAGCAATAGTGGTAATGACAACAACAACGAGAAGAAAGGTGAAAATGTGCCTTGCCTAACAGCTTGATTGACGCTTCTCTGAGAGAAAGCTGGGGGTTTTCCAGGTAAGCAAATGCCTGCTCCACAAGAATGCGTTCTCCTTGCTTTCTGTAACGCTTCAGCTAGGACACAAAGGGGGGGGGGGGGGGCACAAAATGGTACAGGTGACTTCAAACCTAAGCCTTTTGAAGAGGGGGGGTGCGAGGGCACGAAGCCATCTTTTGCCGTTCTCAAAGAAAAACTAAAATAATCGTGGAACAGAGTTAGAGCCCAGTGGCGCCTTTCAGACCAACAAAGTTTTATTTAAGGTACAAGCCAGCGGTGGCTGAACTTGATTAATGTAAGAGTCACAGAATAAATGTCAGATGTTGAGAGCCACAAGACAGGAAGGGAGGAAGGGAGGAGGGAGGGAGGGAGGAGGGAGGAAGGGAGGGAGGGAGGAAGGAAGGAAGGAAGGAAGGAAGGAAGGAAGGAAGGAAGGAAGGAAGGAAGGAAGGAAGGAAGGAAGGAAGGAAGGAAGGAAGGAAGGAAGGAAGGAAGGGAGGGAGGGAGGGAGGGAGGGAGGGACAAAGGAAGGAAGGAAGGAAGGAAGGAAGGGAGGAAGGAAGGAAGGAAGGAAGGAAGGAAGGAAGGAAGGAAGGAAGGAGGGAGGGAGGGAGGGAGGGACGAAGGGAGGGAGGAAGGAAGGAAGGGAGGGAGGAAGGAAGGAAGGAAAGAAGGAAGGAAGGAAAGAAGGAGGGAGGGAGGGAGGGAGGAAGGAAGGAAGGAAGGAAGGAAGGAAGAAGGAAGGAAGGAAGGAAGGAAGGAAGGAAGGAAGGAAGGAAGGGGTGGAGCCAGGAGACTTTGGGGTGGAGCCAGGAGACATTAGGGGTGGAGCCAAGATCAAGGTTGTGACAAGCATAATCGAACTCCAAAGGGAGTTCTGGCCATCACATTTAAAGGGACGGCACACCTTTTCAATGCCTTCCTTCCATAGGAAATAATGAAGGATAGGGGCACCTTCTCTTGGGGCTCATAGAATTGGACCCCCTGGTCCAATAGTTTGGAAACTTGGGGGATATTTTGGGGAGAGGCACTAGATGCTGTGCTGAAACTTTGGTGCCTCTACCTTAAAAAACAGCCCCCCCAGAAGCCCCAGATACCTGCAGATCAATTCTCCATTATTTTCTATGGGAATAAATCTCCATAGGGAATAATAGAGTTCCCAGCAGACATTTCCCTCCCCTCCCCCCGCTTTCTGATGACCCTGAAGCGGGGGAGGGCCTCTAAACCGGGGGATCCCCTGCCCCCACCTGGGGATTGGCAACCCTATCAACTCCCCTGGAGAAAACGGCTTCTGCGGAGGGCAGATTCTATGGCATTACTACCCCTCCCTTCCCCTTCCCTCTCCAAACCCTGCTCCCCCTGGCTCCACCCTAAATCTCCAGGAATATCCCAACCTTGAGTTGGCAACAATGAATGTAAAGGAGATTCACTCACCAGTAGGGTTGTGGGCTCCGGTTGGGAAATACACGAAGCTTTGCAGGCCAAAGCGGCCATTTTCTCCAGGGGAATTGACCCTTTCGCCTGGAGATTGGTTGTAATCCCAGGAGATCTCCAGTCACCGCCTGGAGTTCAGCAGCCCTACTCACCAGACTGATGCAATAGTCCCAGGCGTTCTTTTCATGAATCGTCATCTGGACGAAGGATTTGAGGAATGCGTCAACTTTCTTCAGACCTTCCTGGGAGGCCTACATAGGAACATCAGAAGAGCTCTGCTGGGTCAAACCGGTGGTCCATCTAGTCCAGCCTCCTGTCTGACACAGAGGCCAACCAATTCCTCTGGAGGGCCAACAACAGGGCAGAGAGGCTGAGGCCTTCCCCTGAGAAGAACATCAGAAGAGCCCTGCTGGGTCAAACCGGTGGTCCATCAAGTCCAGCATCCTGTCTCACACAGTGGCCAACCAATTCCTCTGGAGGGCCAACAACAAGGCAGAGAGGCTGAGGCCTTCCCTGAGACAAGAGCCCTGCTGGGTCAGACCAGGGGTCCATCCAGACCAGCATCCTGTTTCACACAGTAGCCAGCAGTTCCTCTGAATGGCCAACAACAGGGTATAGAGGTCAAGGCCTTCATAAGAACATCAGAAAGGCCCTGCTGGTTCAGACCAGTGATGTTCCCTCTAGTCTAGCCTCCTGTCTCATACAGTGGCCAGCTAGTTCCTCTGGAGGGCCAACAACAGGGCAGAGATGCCGAGGCCTTCTCCCGTGAAGAACCCCAGAAGAGCCCTGCTGGATCAAACCAGTGGTCCATCTAGTCCAGCATCCTGTATCACACAGGGGCCAACCGGCTCTTCTGGAGGGCCAACAAAAGGGCCTAGAGGCCGAGGCCTTTCGCTGATGTTGCTTCTTGGCTCAGCGCTTCTGAATGTGGAGGTTCCCCTCAGTCACCATGGCTAGTAGCCACTGATAGACTTAGCCTCCATGAATCTGTCTAATCCTCCTTTACAGCTATGCATTCCTGTGGCCATCACCCCAAAGCTGCCATTTCTCTCCAGAGGAACTGACCTCCACAGCTGGAGATGAGTCACAATTCTCATCTCCATTCTAGAAGGTTCCGTCTCTCAAATCATGCTTCCAAATACCTTCTTGACCCATCCAAAAGGACAGGGAATGATTGGGGCTGAGCCACGTCCAATTCCAGGTTTTCGAGGGCTCTGGGCAGACACTGCTTTCTACCACAGAGCCCCCCACATGTCTTTTTTTGGTGTAGTGGTTTGGCCAGTTTGGTGTAGCGGTTAAGAAGAAGAAGACTGTAGATTTATACCCTGCTCTTCTCTCTGAATCAGAGTCTCAGAGCGGCTCACAATCTCCTGAACTTTCAGGTGAGCTCACCTGGACCACCTGGGGGCTCCCGTCAAACAGATGCACCATGAGCGGCACCAGGCTTTGCATGGCGAGCTCCTTCATGTCCTTCTCCTCGTTTTTGATGATTTCGAACAGGCAGTTGAAAGCGCAGATGGCTGCCAGTCTCACTTTGTAGGATGCCTGAGCTCGGCCGGCGGCAAAGGAGGGGAGAAATGCAGTCAAGAGCCGCTGCCTGTCATGGAAGAGCAGTGAACCGAGAGCAGGGGGCCCTGCCGTGGTGCCCATAGAATCATGGAATCATAGAGTGGGAAGGGACCTCCAGGGTCATCTCGTCCAACCCCCTGCACAGTGCAGGAAGCTCACAAACGCCTCTCCCTAAATTCACAGGATATTCATTGCTGTCAGATGGTCAACTAGCCTCTGTTGAAAACCTCCAAGGAAGGAGAGCCCACAACCTCACAAGGAGGAAGCCTGTTAGAATCATAGAAGAGTTGGAAGGGACCTCCAGGGCCATTTAGTCCAACCCCCTGCACAATGCAGGAAGCTCACAAATACCTCCCCCTAAATTCACAGGATCTTCATCGCTGTCAGGTGGCCATCTAGCCTCTGTTTCAAAACCTCCAAGGAAGGAGAGCCCACCACCTCCTGAAGAATCCTAGAAGAGCTGGAAGGGAATCTCTAGGGTCATCTAGTCCAAACCCCTGCACAATGCAGGAAGCTCACAAATACCTCCCCCTAAATTCACAGGATCTTCATTGCTGTCAGATGGCCATCTAGCCTCTGTTTGAGAACCTCCAAGGAAGGACAGCCCACCACCTCCCGAGGAAGCCTGTTCCACTGAGGAACCGCTCTAATGATCAGGAATCATAGAATCATAGAGCTGGAAGGGACCTCCAGGGTCATCTCGTCTAACCCCCTGCACAGTGCAGGAAGCTCACAAATACCTCCCCCAAAATTCACAGGATCTGCATTGCTGTCAGATGGTCAACTAGCCTCTGTTGAAAACCTCCAAGGAAGGAAAGCCCACTACCTCCCAAAGAGGAAGCCTGTTAGAATCATAGAAGAGTTGGAAGGGACCTCCAGGGCCATCTAGTCCAACCCCCTGCACAGTGCAGGAAACTCACAAACACCTCCCCCTAAATTCACAGGATCTTCATTGCTGTCAGATGGTCAACTAGCCTCTGTTGAAAAACCTCCAAAGAAGGAGAGCCCACCACCTCCCGAGGAGGAAGCCTGTCCCACTGAGGAACCGCTCTGTCAGAAAGTTCTTGCTAATGTTGAGCCAGCATTCTTGCTTTCCCGCGGCCTTTGTTGCTCTCGCACCTCTTTTCTCGCTCTCCTTCCGCCTTCCCCACTCTCCTACCGCCTTCCCTGCCTTCATCTCTCCTCCACTGTGCAAGCAGTGGGGTGCGGCAGTGCCCGGGAGGAGGGCAGGGGAGGGGCAGGCCTGCCTATGGAACCCCAGGGTCATCTAGTCCAACCCCCTGCACAATGCAGGAAACTCACAAGCACCTCCCCCAAAATTCACAGGATCTGCATTGCTGTCAGATGGTCAACTCGCCTCTGTTGAAAACCTCCAAGGAAGGAGAGCCCACCACCTCCCAAAGAGGAAGCCTGTTAGAATCATAGAAGAGTTGGAAGGGACCTCCAGGGCCATCTAGTCCAACCCCCTGCGCAATGCAGGAAACCCACAAATATCTGCCCCAAAATTCACAGGATCTTCATCGCTGTCACATGGCCATCCAGCCTCTGTTGAAAACCTCCAAGGAAGGAGAGCCCACCACCTCCCAAGGAGGAAGCCTGTTAGAATAATAGAAGAGTTGGAAGGGACCTCCAGGGCCATCTAGTCCAACCCCCTGCGCAATGCAGGAAACTCACAAACACCTCCCCCTAAATTCACAGGATCTTCATTGCTGTCAGAGGGCCATGTAGCCTCTGTTGAAAAACCTCCAAGGAAGGAGAGCCCACCCCCTCCCAAGGAGGAAGTCTGTTCCACTGAGGCATGGGCAGTGTTCCCTCTAAGCTGAGTTAGTGTGAGCTAGCTCACAGTTCTTTAGCCCCCAGGGCACACATTTTTTTTGTCTTAGCTCAGGGAAAAAACGGCCCCAAAGCAAGCTAATTGACGCAGCAGCTCACAACTCTGATGCCAGTAGCTCACGAAGTAGAATTTTTGCTCACAAGACTCCACAGCTTCGAGGGAGAATTGATTCTGGCCCACGGGCCACCCATCCCAGCTTTGGACAGCTGGCTCACTGGAGAGCCAGTCTGGTGTAGTGGTTTAGCGTGCGGACTCTTTATCTGGGAGAACCGGGTCTGATTCCCCACTCCTCCGCTTGCAGCTGCTGGAATGGCCTTGGGTCCGCCATAGCTCTCGCAGAGCTGTCCTTGAAAGGGCAGCTTTTGTCAGAGCTCTCTCAGCCAGGGTTGGCCCTAGACTGTCCGGCACTCTAGGCAATGCTATCTTCTGGTGCCTTCCCCCACCCAGCTCTGATAATGTCACTGAGTCACATGGCGGGGTTGCCCAGTTTGGCGCCCCCAGAAGGTCGGCATTCTTGGCAACCGCCCAGTTTGCCTAGTGGCAGAGTCGGCTCTGCTCTCAGCCCCAGAAGAAGAAAAAGCAGAGAAGAAAAAGAGCAGCAGTAGTAATTAGTGATTATATTTATACCCCATCCTTCACTTAGAGTCTCAAAGCGGCTTACAATCTCCTTCTCTTCCTCTTCCTGCAGTCGATGCCTTGTGAGGGAGATGGGGCTGAGAGAGCTCTTTTGAGAAAACTGTGACTTCAGGGGTGGAATCTTAGCAGGAGATCCTTTGCATATTAGGCCACACACCCCCTGATGTAGCTAATCCTCCTGGAGCTTACAAGGCTCTTTTTTTTTTTGTAAGCTCTTGGAGGATTGGCTACTTCAGGGGTGTGTGGCCTAATATGCAAAGGAGCTCCTGCTAGAATTCCACCCAAGGCCACCCAGAAGAGAAAGAGATGTAGAAAAGTGAGTTTGCAATCCTCATCTCCTCACCCCCTCCCAATACATGCAGACGTGGCTGCCCAGCTGGACTAAAGCTGCCAGATCCCAGGTGGGTAGCACAATAAAAAACGCAAGCGAGCGACCAATTTACTAAGAAATATATAGAAACCAGTCCGAATGTCCAAAACATGGACGTTCAAGTCCCAAAGTAGTGTAGCGACAAGTCAATCGATTAAGTACTTGTTTCTTTCCGGTCTTCATTTCACATCGGCTACAGTCCAAATGTCCAAAACATATACGTTCAAGTCCCAAAGTAGTGTGGTGACAAATCAATCGATTAAGTACGTACTTGTTTCTTTCCGGTCTTCATTTCACATCGGCTACAGCACGGTATGAGGCTTCTTGCGCAAGAATCCTCATACTGAGCTGTAGCCGATGTGAAATTGCTGCTGGAGACGCTCTGCGTCCCCTTTTTAAAAAAACTGATGTAAAGAATCTATATAATTGAATCGATATTGGTCCCAGGTCTGATGAAGACTGGAAGGAAACAAGTACTTAATCGATTGGCTTGTCCCCACACTACTTTGGGACTTGAATGTACATGTTTTGGACATTTGGACTGGTTTCGATATATTTCTTAGTAGATTGGTCACTCGCTTGTATTTTTTGTTGTGTTATCCATTATAGTGACCTCTCTCGGATTGTATTCTAAACCCCAGGTGGGGGCAGGGAATCCCCTGGTTTGGAGGCCCTCTCCCCGCTTCAGGGTCATCAGAAAGCAGGGGGAGGGGACGGAAATGTCTGCTGGGAAACTCTATTATTCCCTATGGAGACTTATTCCCATAGGAAATAATGGAGAATTGATCTGCAGGTATCTGGGTCTCGGGCGGGGGGGGGGGGTCTCTGTTTTTAGAGGTAGAGGCACCAAATTTTCAACATAGCATCCAGTGCCTCTCCCCAGAATACTCCCAAGGTTTAAAAGGATTGGACCAGGGGGTCCAATTCCCTGAGCCCCCAAAATGGTGCTCCTATATTTCATTATTTTCAAAGGAGGGAAGGAGTTTAAAAGGTGTGCGGTCCCTTTCAATGTGATGGCCAGAACTCCCTTTGGAGTTCAATGATGCTTGTCACACCCTTGCTCCTGGCAACACCTCCAAAGTGTCCTGGCTCCACCCCCCAAAGTCTCTGGGCTCCACCCCCAAAGTCTCCTGGCTCCACCCCCAAAGTCCCCAGATATTTCTTGAATAGGACTTGGCAATCCTAAGCTGGACTCACATCATCGAAGAGAGGGATGACCTGATTGGCCACTTCCAAGGTGAGGGGGCTGACTTCCTGACTCTCTAGGCTCTTCAAGAGGTACCTCAAGACCTTGAGCGCCTTTACGTTGACTGCTCGGTTCGATTCCTTCAGCCTGGCCAAGATGTCCGGCAAGGCAGGCTCCAGCTTCGCCATCTGCAAGACCACAAAATGTTGTGTGAGGAAAGTCTCACAGAATTTAGGTTTGGAAATTCCTAAAAATTTTGGGAGTGGAGTCTGCGGAGGGCGGGATCCTGCAGGCCTGTTTTGCCCGTGATGACGTTCCACACACACATGCCCCCCTAGTACAAAGACCCCTTGCCTGCATCCTACATCAGGAACATAAGAACATAAGAGAAGCTATGTAAGATCAGGCCAATGGCCCATCCAGTCCAACACTCTACGTCACATAAGAACATAAGAGAAGCCATGTTGCATCAGACCAATGGCCCATCTAGTCCAGCACTCTGTGTCACATAAGAACATAAGAGAAGCCATGTTGGATCAGGCCAATGGCCCATCCAGTCCAGCATTGTGTCACATAAGAACATATGAGAAGCAATGTTGTAGCAGGCCAATGGCCCATCTAGTCCAGCACTCTGTGTCACATAAGAGAAGCCATGTTGGATCAGGCCAATGGCCCATACAGTCCAACACTCTGTGTCACATAAGAACATAAGAGAAGTCATGTTGGATCAGGCCAGTGGCCTCTCCAGTCCAACACTCCGTGTCACATAAGAACATAAGAGAAGCCATGTTGGATCAGGCCAATGGCCTCTCCAGTCCAACACTCTGTGTCACATAAGAACATAAGAGAAGCCATGTTGGATCAGGCCAGTGGCCTCTCCAGTCCAACACTCTGTGTCACATAAGAACATAAGAGAAGCCATGTTGGATCAGGCCAATGGCCTCTCCAGTCCAACACTCTGTGTCACATAAGAACATAAGAGAAGCCATATTGGATCAGGCCAGTGGCCTCTCCAGTCCAGCACTCTGTGTCACATAAGAACATAAGAGAAGCCATGTTGGATCAGGCCAATGGCCCATTCAGTCCAGCATTGTGTCACATAAGAACATATGAGAAGCAATGTTGTAGCAGGCCAATGGCCCATCTAGTCCAGCACTCTGTGTCACATAAGAGAAGCCATGTTGGATCAGGCCAATGGCCCATACAGTCCAACACTCTGTGTCACATAAGAACATAAGAGAAGTCATGTTGGATCAGGCCAGTGGCCTCTCCAGTCCAACACTCCGTGTCACATAAGAACATAAGAGAAGCCATGTTGGATCAGGCCAATGGCCTCTCCAGTCCAACACTCTGTGTCACATAAGAACATAAGAGAAGCCATGTTGGATCAGACCAATGGGACATCCAGTCCAACATTCTGTGTCACATAAGAACATAACAGAAGCCATGTTGGATCAGACAATGGCCCATCCAGTCCAACATTTTGTGTCACATAAGAACATAACAGAAGCCATGTTGGATCAGACCAATGGTCCATCCAATCCAACATTCTGTGTCACACAGTGGCCAATATATGTGTGTGTATACACACACACACACACATATATATACTGTGGCTAATAGCCACTGATGGACCTCTGCTCCATATTTTTATCCAATCCCCTCGTGAAGCTGGCTATGCTTGCAGCCGCCACCACCTCCTGTGGCAGTGAATTCCACATGTCAATCACCCTTCGGGTGAAGAAGCACTTCCTTTTATCCGTTTTAACCTGACTGCTCAGCAATTTCATCAAATGTATTGTGAGAAAGGGAGAAAAGGACTTCTTTCTCCATCCCAGGCATAATCTTGTCAACCTCTTATCACGTCACCCCGCAGTTGACATTTCTCCAAGCGAAAGAGGAAGGCAGCTTGCACCAGAAGGAAGTGCCCGAATATGGGAGCCAAGCCACAGAACGAGAAGAACGGGATCTGGCATCGGAATGCTGCAAAAGCCCCCACAGTGGCACAGTGCCCCTCGTACCTTCTCCGGATAAGCTGCCAGCTGAAGCATGCCATCCAGCGCCAGAGACCGGAGCTCCACTTTGGTTGCATTCAGTTGTTTCCACAGCTGCCGGATGATCTGGTATTCGGTGATGTAGTTGAAGGTTTGATGGCGAAGGAGCTGGAGGAGACGGGGAGAAAAAGCAGAGAGACGTTCACCGTGGAATCCACCCTACGAAGCAGCCGTTTTCTCCAGCATAATTGATCTCCGTAGTCTGGAGAAGAGCTGCAATGCTGGGAGATTGTTTGGCCTTTAGGGATTGCGTTATAGGGCGCTCGAGGATGAGAGGGATGCTTTAGGCCAGGGGTGTCAAACATGCAGCCCGGGGGCCGAATCAGGCCCCTGGAGGGCTCCTATTAGCAACTGGCTGCCATCTGCTTCCTTCTCCCTCTCTCTCGCTTCCTTCCGCATCACAGTCTTCCTTTTCCAGGCTCTCTCAATCGTTCAGGAGCTAAAGAACAAAACCTCTGTTTTCTCCCTTTCTTGAATTGGACTTGACAACCCTTGTCTCACCTCCACTAGGAATGTCATCACAGTGATGTGCCGGAAGTCTTCTGGGTTCTCCAGCGTCTTCAGGAGATAGGGTAGGATGCTCGCGCAATCCTCGTTCCTGATCATGGCTCTGTGGAGGCAAACAGAACAAGCGGGGGAAGCCGCAAGGATTTGTGAGGGTCACTTCATTTGCTTCTGTATCCCCTTCCTCAAACTCTTCCTTCCTTCCGGCTTTCTTGTATCCTATCCCCTTTCCTTGCTTCCTTCTCTCCTTCCCACTCAACAACCTATCTTCCCCTCCGCCCAGTCTTTAGCTTTATTTACTCAGATCGAATGACTTGTCATTCCCTTCCTATAGAAGAAGATGATATTGGATTTATATCCCGCCCTCCACTCCGAAGAGTCTCAGAGCGGCTCACAATCTCCTTTACCTTCCTCCCCCTGTGAGGTGGGTGGGGCTGGAGAGGGCTCTCACAGCAGCTGCCCCATCAAGGACAACCTCTGCTAGAGCTCTGGCTGACCCAAGGCCATTGCAGCAAGTGCAAGTGGAGGAGTGGGGAATCAAACCCGGTTCTCCCAGATAAGAGTCCACACACTTCACCACTACACCAAACTGGCTCTCAGAACACAGACACCCTGTGAGGTGGGTGGGGCAGGAGAGGGCTCTCACAGCAGCTGCCCTTTCAAGGACAACCTCTGCCAGAGCTATGGCTGACCCAAGGCCATGCTAGCAGCTGCAAGCAGAGGAGTGGGGAATCAAACCCAGTTCTTCCAGATAAGAGTCCGCACACTTAACCACTACACCAGACTGGTTCTCCAACTATAGCAACTAAAGTGGTACCAGAGAGCAGGGGTGGCCAGCGGTAGCTCTCCAGATGTTTTTTGCCTACAACTCCCATCAGCCCCAGCCAGCATGGCCAATGGCTGGGGCTGATGGGAGTTGTAGGCAAAAAAACCTCTGGAGAGCTACCGTTGGCCACCCCTGTCATAGAGTTTTCCTCCCAAATTGCTACAGTGTCTGGAGAAACCATAGAGTTTTCCCTGGAAGCTCCTAGGTTGGACTACTGCAACTCGTTCTATGCAGGCTTGCCCTTGGGACTGATCCGGAAACTCCAGCAGGTGCAGAATGCAACAGCACGATTGCTGACTGAACTGCCTGTACTGGCAAGCAGTCGGCCGCTGCTGTGCAGTCTGTGCTGGCTACCAATCGAGTACCGGATCCGTTTCAAAGTTCTAGTATTGACTTTTAAAGCCTTACGCGGCCTGGGACAGACATACCTGCAGGACCGTCTCTCCCCATACAAACTCCGGAGGCCACTACAATTGGCCAACCAACATATTCTTATTATTCCCGGCCCAAAGGACGTCTAGCTTGCCTCAACCAGGGCCTTTTCGGTCCTGGCCACAACTTGGTGGAATCAGCTCCCTAAGGAGATTCAGATTTACTACCCTTCTGGAGGGCCTTCAAAATGGAGCTGTTCCGCCAGACTTTTGGCTGAGGCAGGCGGGCGTCCTCAGTCCATCTAACTCGCCTCCCTGCACTGACAACCATCCTGATAACTAGGGACTGGGCCGACACTGTTGGTAATTGACATCCAAGACACCTATGATTCCTGTCTCTCAATCTCTGAATTATGCTCATACCATCGACGGCGGGTTGGGGTCACCTCCAAAGCGGGAGAATCCCCACTCCACCCAGGAACTTGGCTGCCCTGTCAACATGGTGCCCATAGAGTCAGGTGTGGCTTTTCTTCAGCAAGACTTCCTTCTGATTGGCTGTGCAGTTTTTTAAAACTGTGTATGGCTCAAGGTAAGCTGCAGCAGCCATTTTGTGGCTGTTGCCATCTCTTGCCATTTTGTGGCTGGTGCCATCCCCTGCAGCAGCCATTTTGTGGCTGTTGCCATCTCTTGCCATTTTGTGGCAGCCATTTTGTGGCTGGTGCCATCTCCTGCGGCAGCCGTTTTGTGGCTGTTGCCATCTCTTGCCATTTTGTGGCAGCCATTTTGTGGCTGGTGCCATCTCCCGCGGCAGCCATTTTGTGGCTGTTGCCATCTCTTGCCATTTTGTGGCAGCCGTGCCATCTCCTGTGGCAGCCATTTTGTGGCTGTTGCCATCTCTTGCCATTTTGTGGCAGCCATTTTGTGGCTGGTGCCATCTCCCGCGGCAGCCATTTTGTGGCTGTTGCCATCTCTTGCCATTTTGTGGCAGCCATTTTGTGGCTGGTGCCATCTCCTGTGGCAGCCATTTTGTGGCTGTGCCTACCACACCATGTCAGAATTCCAAAGGGGCCTGATGGGTCAAAAAAAATTTTTTTGGGGGGGGGCCACATTACATAAACACTTTGGGGCAGAAAGACCCTTTCAGTTCTGGGAAAACATTGGCAGAGAGACACAGAAGAAACAGGGAAGGAGTCCTTTGCTGTAGCAGCCTAGCTCTTACCTTGCGAAGAGATAGAGCCCTTTCTGGTGAGTCGAGGGATTCAACAGCAGCTCGGAGCCTCTCCTCTTATTCATGATGAGGACCTGATCCCCATGGCTCGCGCACCTGAGCAGAAGGTTGAATGTTCTCAAGGCACTCCTGCACCAAAAGCCAAAACTTCTATTTAAAAGATCCATGGGTTTATCATCTGTTCGCTGTAGGGGTCCCAAATCCCCCGCTAGGCCTGGAGACCCCCGATTTGGAGCCTCCTCCCCCCGCTGGCCATAAAAGGGAAAGCGGGGGGAGGGGAGGGGGGAGAACGGCAGCCCTTCCCACCCAGCCCCGATCGCAGCAGCCAGAGCTCTTCCGTTTTCTCAGGCTGCTTCCCGCCCCCAGTCAGCTGGCCGGTGAAGGGAGGGGAGCCCAGCCACGCCCCCAAAGGACCATGTGCCTTTGCGCCTCCGGAGGTGAGTGAGTTCTGTCTCCTGCATCAGATTTCCCAGAAAGGGGGGGGGGCGGGGGGGTGGAGAGGGAAACGTCTTCTCATAGGGTATAATGGGGAATTGATCTGGAGGTTTCGGGGGCTCTGGGGGAGCTGTTTTTTGAGGTAGAGGCACCAAATTTTCAACATAGTATCTAGTGCCTCTCCCCAAAGTATCCCCCAAATTTCAAAACGATTGGACCAGGGGGTCCAATTCTATGAGCCCCAAAAGAAGGTGCCCTTATCCTTCATTATTTCCTATGGAAGGAAGACATTTAAAAAGGTGTGCTGTCCCTTTAAATGTGATGGCCAGAACTCTCTTGGAGTTCAATTATGCTTGTCACACTCTTGTTCCTGGCTCCGCCCCAATGTATCCTGGCTCCACCCCCAAAGTCTCCTGGCTCCACCCCCAAAGTCCCCAGATATTTCTTGAATTGGACTTGGCAACCCTAGTTCGCTGTAGGAAGATAAATGGGCCTAGCATTCTGCCATGGGATGAAGTTCCGAAAATCCTGTTCTTTTCTATGCATCAGGAGGCTGTGTCTGGGGAAGGATCATTGGGAAACCCCCAAAGGGTGGGATTAGAGTTGCCAGGTCCAATTCAAGAAATATCTGGGGACTTTGGGGGTGGAGCCAGGAGACATTGGGGGTGGAGCCGGGAGCAAGGGTGTGACAAGCACAACTGAACTCCAAAGGGAGTTCTGGCCATCACATTTACAGGGACCAAAGATTTCAGGTTTTCACGGCTGGCATCATCATTAGAGTTTGTAGAATCTTTCGGGCTCAATTGCCGTGTTCTACTGGAGAAAGTTTCTGGAAGAAAACACGGCACTTGAGCCCGAAAGATTTCTGTTAGAAAAACTTTCTCCAGTAGAACACGGCACTTGAGCTCGAAAGATTCTACAAATTTTAAAGGGACCGCACACCTTTTAAATGCCTTCCCTCCATTGGAAATAATGAAAGATAGGGGCACCTTCTTTTGGTGGCTCATAGAATTGGACCCCCTAGTCCAATCTTTTTGAAACTTGGGGGGTGTTTTGAGGAGAGGCACTGGATGCCATGCTAAAAATTCAGTGCCTCTAACACAAAAAACAACTTCCCTAGAGCCCCAGATACCCGTGGATCAATTATCCATTATATCCTATGGGAATTGGTCTCCACAGGAAATAATGGAGTGCCCAGCAGATATCCCCCCCCCATTTTCTAATGACCCAGAAGCGGGGGGGGGGGAGGGGAGAGCCTCCAAACTGGGGGATCTCCTGTCCCCACCTGGAGATTAAAGAACCGTTTGTGTATACTGGTAAGATATGACTGTGAGCTGTTGCCTAAGCACGGGTTCCGGAATAGTGGCCAGAGGAAGTGTAAAGGAAACACAAACTTGAACCTAGGACTCGTGTCGCTGCTACTGCACCTGTTGAATTACTCTTCAAAGAGGAACAGCCAGGCTATCTGCGTCTCTCAACAAAAAGATAAGACGACAGCAGATTCTGACACCTGGCAACGTTGAAAGTTTGAGTTTCTACGAAGGACTGTTCATTAGCTTTAAAGGACATTGAAGAATTACAGTGATAAAGTGTTTGAGTAAAAGAGTGCTTTCGCACTTACATTGCAACATTTGGCGCGTGGCGTTTTCCTTGTTTTGCCCACCTGGGGTTTGGCAACTCTGGGTGGGATAGAAATGAGTAGAAACCAGAAGGAAAGAGATGCTGAAGGGACAACCTTCATCAACAAAGTACTGAGAGAGTACCTGTACAAAGGGGTGGTGGTGTACCTGGATGACATCATTATCTATTCGAAAGATCTACCCTCCCACATAAAGTTGGTGAGGAAAGTGCTCAACACCGTACTAGAGCACAAACTCTATGCTAAATTGTCAAAATGTGAATTTCACCAAAAGGAACTAGATTACTTGGGCTTCAGGGTATCGGGAAAAGGCTTAGCCATGGACCCAGTGAAAATCCAAGCAGTGTTGGACTGGGAACCCCCGAGAACACGTAGACAGCTCCAATCTTTCATCGGATTCGCAAATTTTTACCGTGGGTTCATAGAGGGCTTTGCCAAAGTAATGCTACCGCTAACAGACTAACTAAAGACTAAGGGGAGGGGACCCGAGGCGAAAAAACCAAATTCGAAACTAGCATGGTCCCCCGAATGTCAGAAGGCGTTTGAAAAATTAAAACAACTATTCACCAGTGAAGCCATTCTAACGCATCCCAATGAGCTGAAACCTTTCGTGGTGCAATGTGATGCCTCCGATGTAGCCGTCGGAGCCATATTGATGCAGAAAGACACTGAGGGCAGATTAAAACCCTGCGCCTATATATCCAAGAAATTTTCCAATGAACAACGTAATTGGTCAGTCTGGGACAAAGAAGCCTTTGCAGTAACTTTCGCCTTAAAAACCTGGCGGTCCTGGCTGGAAGGGGCCAGGGTGCCATTTGAAATATGGACAGATCACAAAAACCTAGAGGCGCTTACCGGGCGCCGAAAATTAACCGCCAAACAGATTAGGTGGGCGGGGTTCTTCGCCAAATTTGATTTCACATTACGACACATCCCCGGCTCGAAAAACTTTTTAGCCAACGCCCTCTCTCGGTTGCCGCAACTCGAAAGCCAGCGGGAGGAAACCATAGACTCCCTCATCCCGCCTTCAGCTGTTGCAGGAGGCGTGACCACTCGGTCAGGGAAAAAGACCGGGAAACCAGAACCGTGGGGGGGAAATAAACTAATCATAGACGCAGAACAAGAAGGGGAGGAATGGCCGGAAGGGCTGGTAAAGGGGGAAGGAGGATTTTGGTATCATGAAGGGAAACTGTACGTTCCCAAAAGCCTCCGCCAGGAAGTGCTGCAGCACTGCCACAGCAAAAAATTCGCCGGGCATTTTGGTTATGTAAAAACGCTGCACCTAGTGAGTAGACAGTTCTGGTGGCCACAAATGAAAAAGGATATTTCAGAATTTGTAGCGTCTTGTCCAACCTGCATAATGGTCAAAAGGAGGGGAGGGAAAACACCCGGTTTACTTCGTCCCACCCCCACAGCGGGACGACCTTGGTCGGTGGTGTCTATGGACTTTATAGTCGAACTGCCTGTATCGCAAGGACGGACAGTGATTCTAGTGGTGGTGGACACGTTTTCAAAACAAGCCCACTTCATCCCTTGCAAACAACTCCCCACCGCTCAAAAACTAGCACGCCTATTTTTCCAACACATTGTGGAACTACACTCATTCCCGGACAAGGTCATTAGTGACCGCGGCCCACAGTTCGTTGCCAACTTCTGGCGGGAGTTTTGTAAACTAACAGGGATTGAACAGGGACTGTGTTCCGCCTACCACCCGCAAACGGACGGACAGACGGAACACGTGAACTCTCTTCTCGAACAATATCTAAGGTGCTTCATTAATTACCAACAAGACAATTGGGTGGAGCTATTGCCTTTTGCAGAGTATGGCTACAACAATAGCCTGCATAGCTCGACAAAAACCACCCCCTTTCAAATTGTAAATGGATACGAAGGGAAACCCTTCCCCAATCTACCAGTCACCAGCACCAAAAGTTCCCCCACCTCGTGTCGTCAATGGTGGGAAACTCTAACCAAAGGGTGGGAAATAATCCAAGAATCTGTTATTCAAACCCCCTGTGAGAATTTTGCTGAACTCTGAGATCTGACAAACTTTCTAATGTTTCCCCCCACACACACACAAAAAGAGGGAAAATAACCAAAACACATAAAGCAGACAGATGGAAATCTTCCTCATGCCACTGCAGAAAATAATTTAAAAAGTATGATGGGAGTAAAGTTTGATGATGACTATTATAATTCAAGGAGCATTTTAAGGTAGATGCTGAACGGATATCATTTAGTCCACCTTCCGGTGATGTCAGGGGTGGGTGGCAATGCAAACGAGTTGTGCTAATGAGCTCCGGCACCTCTTTTTCTACAAAATAAAAAAAAAAGGTAAAGGTAGTCCCCTGTGCAAGCACCAGTCATTTCCGTCTCTGGGGTGACGTTGCTTTCACAACGTTTTCACAGCAGACTTTTTACGGGGTGGTTTGCCATTGCCTTCCCCAGTCATCTACGCTTTCCCCCTCAGCAAGCTGGGGACTCATTTTACAGACCTCGGAAGGATGGAAGGCTGAGTTGACCTGGAGCTGGCTGCCCGAACCCAACTTCTGCTGGGATTGAACTCAGGTCGTGAGCAGAGTTTAGGACTGCAGTATTGCAGCTTTACCACTCCGCGCCACGGGGCTCTTCTTTGGACAAAATGGCCCCTGATTCAAACCACATTCAGATATTATTTGGCATTAAAATAATGCGACATGAAATAACGTGACATTAATGTGATGTTAAAATAAGGTGTCACCGTATCCCGTTAAAATAATCAAGCTTTAACAGTAAATCAATGTAACGTCCACCCAGCGGACAAAATTTTTTATACCCATCAGCCCCTGGGCAACAGGGATATGGAAGAATAAGGAGGGAAGTGGGAGGGATATGAGTGCCAAACCATCACTGTCCTCAACCAAATGCCCGGTGAAACACCTCTGACTTGTGAGCCCTATGGAAAGGTGGCAGCTCCTTGGATTACAATTAGAAAAATTTCCAAAGGAAGACAGGACTTTAATTTGGTACTTGCTCTCAGCTGCTAGGACATTGTATGCGCAGCTTTGGAAACAAGGAAAAATACCAGAGAAATGGGATTGGATTGTGAAAGTTTTATCGTGGAGTGAGATGGACAAATTAACTAAAACCTTAAAAGACTATGACTTAGACTTATTCAAAAAGGAGTGGAAGAAATTCAAAGGATATATGGAGAAAGAGTGGAACGTAAAAAGACATTGGACAATTTTTTAGTATTAATTAAAAGTATTATATTTTGATAGAGTAGTGGTACCTTTAGAATTAAATTCAAATTTATAACTTCGGGGAAGTCAAGATTGGAGGGGGGGGGTGAAATATCATATGGTTTGGTATAAGAAAAAGATAATTAAATATTGTAACCATGTGTTATTAATAAATTGTTAAAACAAAAAAAATAATAATCAAGCTTTAACAGTAAATCAATGTAACGTCCACCCAGTGGACAAAATTTTGTATACCCATCAGCCCCTGGGCAACAGGGATATGGAAGGATAAGGAGGGAAGTGGGAGGGATATGAGTGCCAAACCATCACTGTCCTCAACCAAATGCCCAGTGAAACATCTCTGACTTGTGAGCCCTATGGAAAGGTGGCAGCTCCTATAGGGCACAAATATTCTCAGGTGGGGGGCCAGGGCTGAAAAACCCTTAGATCTGGCTGAGGACAGCCAGACTTGTCTCTGGCCGGGGAATGCTAAAAGGTTCTTATTCAGGGATGCCAAACTAATTTGCTACGAGAGCCAGATCTGACATAAATGAGACCGTTCAGGCCAGGCCTTATGTGTCATAAAATGTAATGCCAGGGAGCAGAGATGGAAGCTTTATAAAGGACACAAACACAATTAAAAAATTTTAAAGACAAAATAAAACATGCTTAAAACATTAGCACTCAGTGGCCTTAAAAGGTGCTTAATTGTATCTCTACTATAGGATCCAGGGAATTGGGTAAAGGAAGCTCAGGCTCTTCCCTACCTTTCCAAAGGGACGAGGAGGGGGAGGAGCCTCAGCCAATAGAAGGAAGAGAGGCTTGGCTCGGTAGCTCTGCTGTGAGATTGAGGGAGACTACCAGAGCAAGCTATCCATCCCCCTTTCCTCCCCATGTAGGGTTGCCAAGTCCAATTTAAGAAATATCTGGGGACTTTGGGGGTGGAGCCAGGAGACATTAGGGGTGGAGCCAAGATCAAGGCTGTGACAAGCATAATTGAACTCCAAAGGGAGTTCTGGCCATCACATTTAAAGGGACGGCACACCTTTTCAAGGCCTTCCTTCCATAGGAAATAATGGATAGGGGCACCTTCGTTTGGGGCTCATAGAATTGGACCCCCTGGTCCAATTGTTTGGATACTTGGGGGGTATTTTGGGGAGAGGCACTAGATGCTGTACTGAAAATGTGGTGCCTCTACCTCAAAAAACAGGGGGCCCCCCCAGAACCCCAGATACCCGCGGATCAATTCTCCACGATTTTCTATGGGAATAAATCTCCCTAGGGAATAACAGAGTTCCGAGCAGACATTTCGCTCCCCTCCCCCCGCTTTCTGACGACCCTGAAGCGGGGGGAGGGCCTCCAACCCGGGGGATCCCCTGCCCCCACCTGGGGATTGGCAACCCTATCCCCATGGGAGGAGCCTCAGCCAATGGAGAAAACAGAGGCTTTGCTCCGAAGCTCCTGTGCGATTGAGCAAGCCTGGCAAGGCAAGCTGTGATGCAGAAGGAAGCAAGAGAGAGGGAGAAGGAAGCGGATGACAGCCAGTTGCTCGGGGGCCTGATAGGAGCCCTCTGGAGGCCTGATTTGGCCCCCGGGCTGTGTGTCTGACACCCCTGTTTATACAGAATCAATGCAAACAATGGAAGAGGCAGAGAAGATGGGACAAACAGTGAGGGGTGGGCCGGCTGGAAGGGAAGGGCTTGAATCTGGAAGCACCTGAACGGGACAAGAGGAGTCGGCGTCTTCTGCTGAATGCAAGTCCTCCAGTAGATTTCTATCTCCTTGGGCATGAAGTGCATGGTGTAGGAGATCTGGCACAGCAACGCAATGGAGAGCGTGGGGTAGATTTCTTTCAGCGCCTCCTTGCAGGTCACAGTTGGGTGTCTCATAATCTCATAAAGAGCCGAGGTTGCCTGGCGAGAGAAGGCAGAGATGCCAGCGTTTCTAAACCCTCCCAAACTGGATGCCAGACAAGGGTTCCTCACTTGCCATTCACTGGTGTGCCTTAATTCTTAGAATCATAGAATAATGGAGTTGGAAGGGACCTCCAGGGTCATCTAGTCCAAGCCCCTGCACAACGCAGGAAACTCAAAAAGACCTCTCCCTAAATTTGCAGGATCCTCATTGCTGTCTAGCAATGGCCATCTAGCCTCTGTTGAGAAACCTCCAAGGAAGGAGAGCCCACCACCTTCCGAGGAAGCCTGTTCCACTGAGGAACCGCTCTAACGGTCAGGAAGGTCTTCCAAATGTTGAGCCTGAAACACTTCTGATTTAATTTCAACCCATTGGTTCTGGTCCAACCTTCTGGGGTCACAGAAAACAATTCCACACCATCCTCTATAGGACAGCCCTTCAAGGACTTGAAGATGGTGATCCTATCACCTCTCAGCCGCCTCCTCTCCAGGCTAAACATAGACTCATAGAGTTGGAAGGGACCTCCAGGGTGATCTTGTCCAACCCCTGCACAATGCAGGAAACTCACAAATACCTCCCCCTAAATTCACAGGGTCTTCATCGCTGTCAGATGGCCATCTAGCCTCTGTTGAAAAACCTCCAAGGAAGGAGAGCCCACCACCTCCCGAGGAAGCCTGTTCCATTGAGGAACCGCTCTAACAGTCAGGAAGTTCTTCTTAATGCTGAGTCGGAAACTCTTTTTATTTCATTTCAACCCATTGGTTCTGGTCCTACCTTCCGGGGCCACAGAAAACATTTCCACCCCATCCTCTATAGGACAGCCCTTCAAGGACTTGAAGATGGTGATCCTATCACCTCTCAGCCGCCTCCTCTCCAGGCTAAACATCCCCAGCTCCTTCAACCTTTCCTCATAGGACTTGGTCTCCAGACCCCTCTATATGACAGCCCTTCAAGGACTTAAAGATGGTGATCCTATCACCTCTCAGCCGCCTCCTCTCCTGGCCAAACATCCCCAGCTTCTTCAACCTTTCCTCATAGGACTTGGTCTCCAGACCCTTCTATATGACAGCCCTTCAAGGACTTAAAGATGGTGATCCTATCACCTCTCAGCCGCCTCCTCTCCAGGCTAAACATCCCCAGCTCCTTCAACCTTTCCTCATAGGACTTGGTCTCCAGACCCCTCTATATGACAGCCCTTCAAGGACTTAAAGATGGTGATCCTATCACCTCTCAGCCGCCTCCTCTCCCGGCCAAACATCCCCAGCTCCTTCAACCTTTCCTCATAGGACTTGATCTCCAGACCCCTCACCATCTCCGTCGCCCTCCTCTGGACCCGTTCCAGCTTGTCTAGATCCTTCTTAAAATGTGGTGCCCAAAACTGAACACAAGACTCCAGGTTCATGCCTCTGCCGTGGTCTGTGCCACACTGTGGAGCAAGACTAGCCAATCCAGGGATATCTTTGTAGCGGGCGCTCCGTTGCATATTGGGCCACAACCCCCTGATGTAGCCAGCCCTCCCAAGAGCTCTTCTTACAGGGCCTACTGTAAGCTCTTGCAAGAAACAGGAGAGACAACATGGAAAGTGAACAAAGGGGGGCGAATAAGACGGCTCGGGGCCTTGTCCAGTTGGGGTACTTACAGCCAGAGGGTTCAAGGCGGCCTTCGTCGCCTGACTCGTAGGATTGAGAGGCGGCTCCAGCAGGACGGACTGCAACGCGGTCAGGATCTTCATGGTCAGGTCGGAGGTGCTTGTCAAGTAGCGCCACATGGCAGTCGAAGTGCTGGAAGTTGGAAGCCGCAGGAAGTTCTGTTGGGTTGGAGGCCGGCTGGACTGCAAGATCCCTGTCTCCTGTAGTGGAGAACCCCCTCTACAGTTCCCCTCCCGCCCAGCTGTCTCCTAAGCCCAGCTTCTGTTAAGGCTGGATAGCCCAGGCTAGTCATAGAATCATTGAGTTGGAAGGGACCTCTAGGGTCATCGAGTCCAACCCCCTGCACAATGCAGGAAACCCACAAACGCCTCCCCCTAAATTCACAGGATCTTCATTGCTGTCCATCCGGCCTCTGCTTAAAAACCTCCAAGGAAGGTGAGCCCATCCCCTCCCAAGGAGGAAACCTGTTCCACTGAGGAACCGCTCTAACGGTCAGGAAGTTCTTCCTAATGTGGAGCCGGAAACTCTTTCAATTTAATTTCAAGCCATTGGTTCTGGTCCTACCTTCCGGGGCCACAGAAAACAATTCCACACTATCCCCTAGATGACAGCCCTTCAATTACTTGAAGATGGTGATCCTATCACCTCTCAGACGCCTCCTCTCCAGGCTAAACGTCCCCAGCTCCTTCATCTAGTCCAACCCCCTGCACAATGCAGAAAACTCACAAACACCTCCCCCTAAATTCACAGGATCTTCATAGCGGTCAGATGGTTATCTAGCCTCTGTTGAAAAACCTCCAAGGAAGTAGAGCCCACCACCTCCCGAGGAAGCCTGTTACACTGAGGAACCGCTCTAACGGTCAGGAAGTTCTTCCTAATGTGGAGCCGGAAACTCTTTTGATTTAATTTCAAGCCATTGGTTCTGGTCCTACCTTCCAGGGCCACAGAAAACAATTCCACACACCCCTCTATAGGACAGCCCTTCAACTACTTGAAGATGGTGATCCTATCACCTCTCAGACGCCTCCTCTCCAGGCTAAACATCCCCAGCTCCTTTATCTAGTCCAACCCTCTGCACAATGCAGAAAGCTCACAAAGACCTCCCCCTAAATTCACAGGATCTTCATTGCAGTCAGATGGCCATCTAGCCTCTGTTGAAAAACTTCCACGGAAGGAGAGCCCACCACCTCCCAAGGAAGCCTGTTCCACTGAGGAACCGCTCTAACAGTCAGGAAGTTCTTCCCAATGTGGAGCCAGAAACTCTTTTGATTTAGTCAGAACTCAGAAGCCAAGAAAGGGGTCGGCCCTGGTTAGGGTTTCAATGGGAGACCACCAAGGAAGTCCAGGGCTGCTGCACAGATGAAAATTAGAGATAATGGCATGTGGGGGAAGAGGGTTTCTCCTCAACTACTCCAAGGGCTGACACATGGTTGCCAGCCTCCAGGTGGGACCTAGGGTTGCCAGGTCTAATTCAAGAAATATTCAGGGACTTTGGGGGTGGAGCCAGGAGACCTTGGGGTGGAGCCAGGAGCAAGGGTGTGACAAGAATCATGGAACTCCAAAAGGAGTTCTGGCCATCACATTTAAAGGGACCGCACACCTTTTAAATGCTGGAGAGCCAGTTTGGTGTAGCGGTTAAGTGTGCGGATTCTTATCTGGGAGAACCGGGTTTGATTCCCCACTCCTTCACTTGCAGCTGCTGGAATGGCCTTGGGTCTGCCAAAGCTCTGGCAGAAGTTGTCCTTGAAAGGGCAGCTGCTGTGAGAGCCCTCTCCAGCCCCACCCACCTCACAGGGTGTCTGTTGTGGGGGAGGAAGGTAAAGGAGATTGTGAGCCGCTCTGAGACTCTGTCCTTGAAAGGGCAGCTGCTGGGAGAGCTCTCTCAGCCCCACCCACCTCACAGGGTGTCTGTTGTGAGGGAAAAAGGGAAAGGAGATTGTAGGCCGCTCTGAGTCTCTGTCCTTGAAAGGGCAGCTGCTGGGAGAGCTCTCTCAGCCCCACCCACCTCACAGGGTGTCTTTTGTGGGGGAGGAAGGTAAAGGAGATTGTGAGCCGCTCTGAAACTTGGGGGATATTTTGGGGAGAGGCACTAGATGCTATACTAAAAATTTGTATAGCATCTACCCTGTTGTGTCTTGCATTTCAGTCCTGAAGTTACAACACAGTGGACGCTACTGAGATGACCAGTGGAAGCCCACTGGTCCCCGGATGTAGCTCCGCTAATACTAGGGTTGCCAATCCCCAGGTGGCGGCAGGGGATCCCCCGGTTTGGAAGCCCTCCCCCCACTTCAGGGTCGTCAGAAAGCGGGGGGAGGGGAGGGAAATGTCTGCTGGGAACTCTGTTATTCCCTATGGAGATTTATTCCCATAGAAAATCATGGAGAATTGATCCTTGGGTATCTGGGGCTCTGGGGGGGGGGCTGTTTTTTGAGGTAGAGGCACCAAATTTTCAGTACAGCATCTAGTGCCTCTCCCCAAAATATCCCCCAAGTTTCAATATGATTGAACCAGGGGGTCCAATTCTATGAGCCCCAAAAGAAGGTGCCCCTATCCTTCATTATTTCCTATGGAAGGAAGGCATTGAAAAGGTGCGCCGTTCCTTTAAATGTGATGGCCAGAACTCCCTTTGGAGTTCGATTATGCTTGTCACAGCCTTGATCTTGGCTCCACCCCTAATGTCTCCTGGCTCCACCCCCAAAGTCTCCTGGCTCCATCCCCAAAGTCCCCAGATATTACTTAAATTGGACTTGCCAACCCTAGCTAATACGCTCCGCCAATCAAGATCTGTGGCGGGAAGTTTAACTGGCCAGGATTGGACCTGGGCAGACTGAGGGTTGGTCCGGGGTATGTATATAATCAGGACCCGGCCCGCGTTATTTTGCCTTGTGATGTACTCGCTAATAAAGCATGTTGCCTTCAACACGTCTCGTCACTCAGTACATTACATACCCCAAAAACCAGCCCCCCCACCCCGCCCCAGAGTCCCAGATACCTGCAGATCAATTCTCCATGATTTTCTATGGGAATAAATCTCCATAGGGAATAACAGAGTTCCCAGCGGACATTTCCCTCCCCTCCCCCCGCTTACTGAAGACCCTGAAGCGGGGGGAGGGCCTCCAAACCGGGTAGGGTTGCCAAGTCCAATTCAAGAAATATCTGGGGACTTTGGGGCTGGAGCCAGGAGACTTTGGGGGTGGAGCCAGGAGACATTAGGGGTGGAGCCAAGATCAAGGCTGTGACAAGCATAATTGAACTCCAAAGGGAGTTCTGGCCATCACATTTAAAGGGACGGCACACCTTTTCAATTCCTTCCTTCCACAGGAAATAATGAAGGATAGGGGCACCTTCTTTGGGGGCTCATAGAATTGGACCCCCTGGTTCAATCTTTTTGAAACTTGGGAGGTATTTTGGGGAGAGGCACTAGATGCTATTCTGAAAATTTGGTGCCTCTACCCCAAAAAACAGCACCACCCCCCCAGAGCCCCAGATACCCATGGATCAATTCTCCATGATTTTCTATGGGAATAAATCTCCATAGGAATAACAGAGTTCCCAGCAGATATTTCCCTCCCCTCCCCCCGCTTTCTGACCACCCTGAAGCAGGGGTAGGGTCTCCAAACCGGGGGATCCCCTGCTCCCACCTGGGGATTGGCAACCCTAAGGATTGGCTACATCAGGGGCGTGTGGCCTAATATGCAAAGGAGCTCCTGCTAGAATTCCACCCCTGGTGTCACCATCGACTACCCCCGTCCTGAGAGGAGAACCCACAGGCCTTTACTCATACTTGTCGCATTGAAGGGAACAGCCGAGGAGTGTCTTGACCACCTCTTCGGGGTAAACACCGCCCAGCAGGCAAAGGTAGCGAAAGACCTCTCGACGGGCTTCGATGTCCGTAATGTGCTCCAGATATTTATGCGTGAGCTGAACGGCCTTGGATGCCTAGAAGAAAAGGCAGAGAAGGGAGGTGGAGAAGCCAAGGTTAACTTCCAAGGGCATGTCTAAGATAAAAAGGGTGACTGGTTTTGTACAGGTTTAACTCTTCGGGCTTCTGCCTGAAGCATCTCGGGAACTAGAGTTGCCAAGTCCAATTCAAGAAATATCTGGGGACTCTGGGGGGTGGAGCTAGGAGACTTTGGGGATGGAGCCAGGAGACTTTGGGGGTGGAGCCAGGAGACTTTGGGGGTGGAGCCAGGAGACATTGGGGGTGGAGCCAGGAGCAAGGATGTGACAAGCATGATTGCACTCCAAAGGGCGTTCTGGCCATCACATTCAAAGGGACCGCACACCTTTGAAATGCCTTCCCTCCATTGGAAATAACGAAGGATAGGGGCACCTTCTTTGGGGGTTCATAGCATTGGACCCCCTGGTCCAATCCTTTTGAAACTTGGAGGGTATTTTGGGGAGAGGCAATGGATGCTATGCTGAAGATTTGGTGCCTCTACCTCAAAAAAGAGCTCCCCCAGAGCCCCTGAAACCTCTAGATCAATTCCCCATTATACCCTATGAGAATCGATCTCCACATAGGGAATAATGAAGTGCTCAGCAGACGTTTCCCTCCCCACCCACCACCCCGTTTCTGGCGACTCTGAAGCGAGGGATTGGCCTCTCTACTCACGAGTTGCTGCCAACTTCTTCAAAGTAACACAGACGCACCATTCCAAGAGGATGCCTTTCAATCGGAGACTGGAGCCTCCGGGGGTGGAAAGTCACATGGTCTCCCTACAAAGCCCCAGATACCCGTAGATCATTCTCCATTATGGGAATCGGTTTCCATAGGGAATAAAGGAGTGCCCAGCAGACATTTCCTTCCCCCCCCTCTCCGCTTTCTGATGACCCTGAAGCAGAGAGGCTTCCGTTTCTGGAATATACTGAATCTAGAAACATCTTACCTATTAACACAACTTACCTTCAGTTTCTCTCACAATATTCCCTTCCATTTGGCTTGGGATGGAGCAAGGCATTATTCTTAACTTAAGAGTCAAAAATCCTAGCCCAATTACCGGTTAATTTATCCTTAGAAGATATTTCATAGAATCCTAGAGTTGGAAGGGACCTCTAGGGTCATCGAGTCCAACCCCCTGCACAATGCAAGAAACTCACAAACACCTCCCCGTACATTCACAGGATCCTCATTACTGTCAGATGGGCATCTAGCCTCTGTTTAAAAACCTCCAAGGAAAGAGAGCCCACCACCTCCCGAGAAAGCTTGTTCCACTGAGGAATTGCTCTAACAGTCAGGAAGTTCTTCCTAATGTTGAGTCGGAAACTCTTTTGATTTAATTTCAGCCCACTGGTTCTGGTCTGACCTTCCGGGGCCACAGAAAACAATTCCACACCCTCCTCTATATGACAGCCCTTCAACTACTTGAAGATGGTGATCTTATCACCTCTCAGCCGCCTCCTCTCCAGGCTAAACATCCCCAGCTCCTTCAGCTTCCTCATAGTACTTGGTCTCCAGACCCCTCACCATCTTCGTCGCCCTCCTCTGGACCCGTTCCAGCTTGTCTAGATCCTTCTTAAAATGTGGTGCCCACAACTGAACACAAGACTCCAGGTGAGGTCTTATCAGAGCAGAGTAAAGCAATAACATCACATCATGTGATCTGGACACTAGACTTCTGTTGATACAGCCCCAAATTGCATTTGCCTTTTTAGCCACCGCATAACACTGTTGACTTCATGTTCAGCATATTATCCACTAGGACCCCGAGATCCTTTTCGTACATACTACTGCTAATACAAGTCTCCCCCACCCTATAACCATGCATGGGATTTTTCCTATCTAAATGCAGAACTTTACATTTATCCCTGTTAAATATTTATTTATTTATTTATCTATTGATCGTTTGATCGAATTGTCGAACTGGATTTTATCTTAAATGCTAAATAAGACGTTCTACAATGTTATATATACCATAGTACTTTATGCATAGTTGAAATTTTGTTATATATGGAATTAATCTACTGGATACTACTTTGCCCGACAAAGTTCCGTATAACTTGGAATTTCTAAAATAAACTTATCATATGTTTAAAAAAGAAAAGAAAAGGTGACTAAAGGGAGAAACGATAAAAGGTATATAAAATGATGCATGGGATTGACAGAGTTGACAAAGAGAAGGGGTTTCCCCCCCTCTCCAATGAAGCTTATAGGCAGTAGGTTTACTGCCAGTTTGGTGTAGTGGTTAAGTGTGCGGACTCTTATCTGGGAGAACCGGGTTTGATTCCCCACTCCTCCACTTGCACCTGCTGAAATGGCCTTGGGTCAGCCATAGCTCTGGCAGAGGTTGTCCTTGAAAGGGCAGCTGCTGTGAGAGCCCTCTCCAGCCCCACTCACCTCACAGGGTGTCTGTTGTGGGGGAGGGAGATAAAGGAGATTGTGAGCCGCTCTGAGACTCTTGAGTGGAGGGCGGAATATAAATCCAATATCTTCATCTACCTCACAGGGTGTCTGTTGTGGGGGAGGAAGGTAAAGGAGATTGTGAGCCGCTCTGAGACTCTTTGGAGTGGAGGGCGGGATATAAATCCAATATCTTCATCTACCTCACAGGGTGTCTGTTGTGGGGGAGGGAGATAAAGGAGATTGTGAGCCGCTCTGAGACTCTTCGGAGTGGAGGACGGGATATAAATCCAATATCTTCATCTACCTCACAGGGTGTCTGTTGTGGGGGAGGAAGGGAAAGGAGATTGTGAGCCGCTCTGAGACTCTTCGGAGTGGAGGGCGGGATATAAATCCAATATCTTCATCTACCTCACAGGGTGTCTGTTGTGGGGGAGGAAGGGAAAGGAAATTGTGAGCCGCTCTGAGACTCTTCGGAGTGGAGGGCGGGATATAAATCCAATATCTTCATCTACCTGACAGGGTGTCTGTTGCGGGGAAGGAAGGGAAAGGAGATTGTGAGCCGCTCTGAGACTCTTCGGAGTGGAGGGCGGGATATAAATCCAATATCTTCTTCTTCTTCTAGGTTTAGGACAGACAAAGGCGAATGCTCATTTATACAGATGAGTGATTACAATGTGGAATTCACTGCCAAAGGACGTGGTGATGGCCATAGGAATAAACAGGTTTAAATGGTGATGAGATGGATTCATGGAGGATAACTGCATCAATGGCTATTAGCCATGGGGATAGAGGGGAAACGCCACATTCAGGGGCACTGATCCTTTGAATCCCAGAGCCAGGAGGCAACATGAGGGGAAGGTATCAGCCTGTCTGCCCTGTTGTTGGGTTTCCAGAGCAACTGCTTGGCCCCTGTGTGAGACAGGAGGCTGGACTAGATGGACCCTCACTGGTCTGATCCAGCAGGGCTCTTCTGATGTTCTTATGAAGGCCTCAGCCTCTCTGCCTGTTGTTGTTCCTCCAGAGGAACTGGTCGGCCACTGAGTGAGACTGGAGGCTGAACTAGATGGACCTTCACTGGTCTGATCCAGCAGGGCTCTTCTGCTGTTCTTATGAAGGCCACAGCCTCTCTGCCCTGTTGTTGGCCCTCCGGAGGAACTGGTTGGCCACTGTATGAGAAAGGATGCTGGACTAGATGGGCCACTGGTCTTTCTGACCCAGCAGGGCTCTTCTGATGTTCTCATGAAGGCCTCAGCTTCTATGCCTTGTTTTTGGCCTTCCAGAGGAACTGGTTGGCCATTGTGAGAGACGGGATGCTGGACTAGATGGACCCTCACTGGTCTGATCCAGCAGGGCTCTTCTGATGTTCTTAGGAAGGCCTCGGCCTTTCTGCCCTGTTGTTGCCCCTCCAGAGAAACTGGTTGGCCACTGTGTGAGACAGGATGCTGGACTAGATGGACCACTGGTCTGATCTAGAAGGGCTCTACTTATTTTCTTAGGTTCTTAACCAACCCAGATTTACGAAACTTTGCAAAGCCTGCTCTCAGGCTCTGGTAGAAGACAATTCTCGAAGGGAAGGAAGAGGAGAAACGAGAGAGAAATGTCCCTAGCATCTTACCCTCACCAAATCGGCCGCAGGGCTTCTCAGCATGTTTCTGAGCATGCGGATGGCGCACTTGGTGTTGTGGATGTTGTCGTTTCTCATGCCTCTGAGGGCCATCAGAATGAAATCCGCTTGCTCATCTGCACGAAGCCGTCGTTTGAAGACCTGAAAAGCAGGCGGTGAAATGGAAGCCGGCGAGTGGTTAGACCAGAGAGCCAGATCTGTTACTATCCAGAGAACTGAGTGGCATCGTGTGCATCAGGCAGTTGGCATCATGGATTCACTAGAAGGAATCTCTACTCTTACGGGTTGGGTTGCCAGCTCTGGACTGGGGAATTCCTGGAGATTTTGGGGGCGGAGCCTGAGAAGGGCTGGGTTTGGAGAGGTGAGGGAATTCAGTGGGGTGCAGCGAAGAAGAATTGCAGATTTATACCCCGCCCTTGTCTCTGAATCAGAGACTCAGAGCAGCTTACAATCTCCTATACCTTAGGAGGCCTTCATAATATCAGGCTGAGGCCTTCATAAGAACATTAGAAGAGCCCTGCTGGATCAGAAAGACCAGTGGTCCATCAAGTCCACCATTCCGTCTCACACAGTGAGAGCCAGTTTGGTGTAGTGGTTAAGTGTGCGGACTCTTATCTGGGAGAACCAGGTTGGATTCCCCACTCCTCCGCTTGCAGCTGCTGGAATGGTCTTGGGTCAGCCATAGCTCTGGCAGAGTTGTCCTTGAAAGGGCAGCTGCTGTGAGAGCCCTCTCCAGCCCCACCCACCTCACAGGGTGTCTGTTGTGGCGGGAGAAGATATAGGATATTGTAAGCCACTTTGAGTCTCTGATTTAGAGAGAAGGGTGGGGTATAAATCTACAGTCTTCTTCTTCTCCCCCCCCCAACAACAGACACCCTGTGAGGTGGGTGGGCTGAGAGGGCTCTCACAGCAACTGCCCTTTCAAGGACAACTCCTGCGATAGTTATGGCTGATCTAAGGCCAATCCAGCAGCTGCAAGTGGAGGAGTGGGGAATCAACCCCGGTTCTCCCAGATAAGAGTCCACACACTTCACCACTACACCAGACCAGGCTCTCTAGTGCCACAGAGTCCATCATCCAAACCAGTCGCTAGCTCCAGAGGAACTGATCTCTGCCACCCGGGTATCAGTTGTAATAGTGGGAGATCTCCAGCCACTACCAGGAGGCTGGCAACCCTATTTGAACGGCAGGATCTTTTAAAGGTGAAGGGACAGGGGAGAGATTTGGGTTCGCTCGTTTATTTTTGGCTTTTAAACTCAAAGTGTTCTTTGCTATTAATGCAAGGCCCTTTGAAATACAAGGAAAGGCAAGAAATAAATGAATTGTCATTTAAGATGAGTAGCTGTGTGCATCCATAGAATGTAAATTGCAGTAGAAAACAGCGCAAATCTAGGAGAACCAGTTTGGTGTGGTGGTGAACTCTTATCTGGGAGAACCGGGTTTGATTCCCCACTCCTCCACTTGCAGCTCCTGGAATGGCCTTGGGTCAG
The DNA here is from genome assembly GCF_032191835.1 of Heteronotia binoei. Taxonomy (NCBI): domain Eukaryota; kingdom Metazoa; phylum Chordata; class Lepidosauria; order Squamata; family Gekkonidae; genus Heteronotia; species Heteronotia binoei. Next base: position 143,063,415 of record NC_083228.1, read on the forward strand.
CCATAGCTCTTGCAGAGCTGTCCTTGAAAGGGCAGCTTCTGTCAGAGCTCTCTCAGCCCCACCTACCTCACAGGGTGTCTGTTGTGTGGGAGGAAGATAAAGGAGATTGTGAACAGCTCTGAGACTCTGAGATTCAGAGTAGAGGGTGGGATATAAATCCAATATCTTCTTCTTAGAGAGCCAGTTTGGTGTAAGTGGTTAAGTGTGCAGACTTTTATCTGGGAGAATCGGGTTTGATTCCCCACTCCTCCACTTGCACCTGCTGGAATGGCCTTGGGTCAGCCATAGCTCTGGCAGAGTTGTCCTTGAAAGTGCAACTTCTGCCAGAGCTCTCTCAGCCTCACTCATCTCACAGGGTGTCTGTTGTGGAAGGGGAGAAGGTAAAGGAGATTATGACCGCTCTGAGACTCTGCGATTCAGAGTATAGGGCAGGGTATAAATCCAAGAGCTTCTTCTTCTTAAAGACTAACAAAATTTGTGGCAGGGAAGGCGGTTTCATTGAGTCACTGTAGTTCACCATGGGCCTCACTGCCAGAGATGATATTATTGCCCACCCCGCCAGAGGAGAATTGGAAAAGAAAACACCTCAAAGCCTCTCCGTGTAACAAAGGGCGTTTTTGCACTGACCTTAATCGGCAGCGACATCCCTCTTCACCGTGCAGGATCTGCGTGGATTTTGCACCAATTGCTGCGGAGCACCCGGAAGAGCCGCAAAGTCCTGCGGCTTTTGCGTCGCAAATGTAAAGTTGGTTTTCGGCGAAAACCACTTGCGACGCAAAAGCCGCGGGACCTTGCGGCTCTTCGGGGTGCTCCGCAGCAATTGGTGCAAAATCCACGCAGATCCTGCGCGGTGAAGAGGGACGTCGCTGCCAATTAAGGTCAGTGCGAAAACGCCCAAACATAATACTCCTTATTATTCCTACTTATCCAGTATTTACTGGTAACCAACACAGTGCTTACAGTGATAGCCAAACATAATATAAACAAACATATTTACACAACACAAAATCCCTCCGGAACCAAAAGCACACATCCTACACAAAAAATATAGAGCTGTAATACAAGTCCAACAGTATCCAAGACCGGTCCAATATTGTTTCGAGTTCAGAGACTCTTCTTCTTGGGGCCGTCTTCTTTATTGTTGATTCGGTAGGTAAGTGGGGCTTCTTTTAATTTTTGCTGTAAAGTATACCAAACATTTGTGATAGTCTCATGTCAACTGAACAAGCATTTCTACATACAATTCTGCCACAAATATTACATACTAGGCAACCAATTATATGTAAATAAAATGTGTCACACTATTAACTCACTCGCACTTTCTTGGCTTTGTTTTCATTTCTCCTTGGGACGCCTGCAAATTATCTTCGTATCCTTCTGAAATGGCGTTCACTGTCTTTGTCGTGAGCCATGTACAAAGCTACCTGCACATGAGTGGGCTGTCTGTCAACAATTCTCACACAACTATTTATACACTACATTTTGTGATTAGAGGTGGGTCCAGTGGTATATGCCTTCATTTCAGATTTAGACAGGAATGTTTTATATATTGGACTAAATTTAGTCAAGTGACAATAACAAAACAAAAACCCACAGCAAACCTGACATTTATAACCAATATTAAGAGTCAGTACAATTACCGTATTTGCTGGCGTATAAGACGACTTTTTTGCCCTGAAAAACATGCCTCCAAGTGGGAGGGTCGTCTTATACGCCGGGTGCACTTCAGTTGGGATAGACATAGCTGCCCATAGGGGCCTTCCGATGCTCGCCCGGTGCCCATAGTGGCCTCCCGATGCCCGCCCACCTCATTCTACATACCGTCCAGTATCGCGCGGTATCCAGCGCGGCCGCGGCGGGTCATCAGCGTGCCTGCGGCGAGCATCAGCAGCGAGACAGGGGTGCCAGCCTTTTCGGCGTGACCGGCCCGTTCTGCTCGGCGGGAAGCAGCGGCGCTCCGGCCCGCCCCTTGTCTACGAAGAGCTCGCACATGCGCATTTGCACACTAATGCCGGTCACAAGGAGGTGCAGGGATGGGGCGGTTGTTCTTTTACCTTTTATTTGGTGTGTGGAAGGTGTGCGGAAGAGGGGGTAGTCGTATACGGCGAGTATATAACAAACTCTATATTTTGAGTGGAAATGTTGGGGGGTCGTCTTATACGCCGGCGTATATATGTGAGTGGATTTTGAATTTTTTGTCAGGTCGTTCACAAAGGGTTAAAATGGATGGATATATTTCCTCCGTGAAGATCTTAAATACTGGCACTGGCACCCCTCAGGGATGTGTCTTGAGTCCACTTCTTTTCACTATTTACACGTCTGATTGTGTTTCTAGCAGTCTGAGTAACAAAATCATTAAGTACGCAGATGATACAACGTTGGTAGGGCTCATCTCTGAGGATGATGAGTCTGCGTATAGGAGGGAAGTTCAACAGCTGTCCCTTTGGTGTAAAGTAAATAATCTTATTTTTAATATAAATAAGACAAAGGAAATTATAGTGGATTACAGGAAGAGTAGTTTGGACATCCAGCCGTTGTTTATTGATGGTGTTATGGTAGAACAGGTGACAGAATGGAAGTTTCTGGGAATTACCATGAAACAAGATCTAACATGGGGGGCAAATACTTTAGCTCTAGAGAAAAAGGCCCAGCAACGACTATACTACTTAAGACTCTTCACTACAACTGTCAGGGAGTCTGCTGGTTGCCTTTTATCGTAGTTCCATTGAGAGCATTTTATCTTATTGCCTCTGCGCGTGGTTTGGGAGCTGCACGGAAGCAGAGAGAAGGGTGCTCCAAAGAGTGACGAGAAGAGCACAAAAGATTTGCGGATGTTCTCTCCCCTCATTGGTGGATCTGTATAATATGAGATGTAAAAGGAAGATACAAATGATCCTAAGGGACCCTTCATATCTGGGCCATTTGCTATTTGAGATCTTACCGTCAGGTAGACGATATAGAGTGTTGAAGGCTAGGACAAACAGATTTAAGGACAGTTTCTATCCAAGTGCTGTGGTTAGGTTAAATGCAGGGTTATGAAGGATTATCTGTTTTAGATGTATTTAAATGGTTTTAATGGTTTTATGAATGTTTATCTGTTTTAGATGTATTTAAATGGTATGAATATGAATATGTGTGTTTGATGTGTTGGTATGTTTGTGGAAGAGCACCTCATTTCGTTGCTCTCTTTTTGTGGAGAACAATGACAATAAATCTATCTATCTATCTATCTATCTATCTATCTATCTATCTATCTATCTATCTATCTATCTATCTATCTATCTAGGTATGCTCTTGGGAGTTAGACATTGACAGACTTTTGGTCATGGAGTGGACCTATTTTACCTATGCATTTTACCTATTGCACAGTTTTTATACTGAAATTGATTAGTAGGATGATTTTTACAAAATTTACTGGTTTTCCCTTTTTTTCTATTTAGCATGAGATCATTTGAATAATAATATTTATATTTAATGTTGTACTATATGGGAGTGTAAAAGACTGGGGAAGGCAATGGCAAACCACCCCGTAAAAAGTCTGCCGTGAAAACGTTGGGAAAGCAACGTCACCTTGGAGTCGGAAACGACTGGTGCTTGTACAGGGGACTACCTTGACCTCTTTTAACTCTGAAAAGAGCCCCGTGGCGCAGATTGGTAAAGCTGCAGTACTGCAGTCCTAAGCTCTGCTCACAACCTGAGTTTGATCCCCAGCGGAAGCTGGGTTTTCAGGTAGCTGGCTCGAGGTTGACTCCGCCTTCCGTCCTTCCGAGGTCGGTCAAATGAGTCCCCAGCTTGCTGGGGGGAAAGCGTAGAGGACTGGGGAAGGCAATGGCAAACCACCCCGTCAAAAGTCTGCCGTGAAAACGTGAAAGCAACGTCACCCCAGAGTCGGAAATGACTGGTGCTTGCACAGGCGACCTTTTCTTTCCATATGGGAAATGTGCCTTTAAATAGTGAATATAATGGATAAGCAGGTGTGTATGATTAAGGAGGCAGCTTTTTACATGGCTCACGATTGCTGCCAGATTAAATTAAACTATGAATTTTAAATACATTAACGGGTTTTTATGATGTTAAGTTTAAGTTTTATTGTTAAATTTTAAGCTCTTATATTTATTGTATATGTATAGATGTTGTTAGCTGCCCTGAGCCCGCCTAGGCGGGGAGGGCGGGATACAAATAAAATTTTACCTTACCTTACCTTACGACAAAGACAGTGAACACCATTTCCGGAGGATATGAAGATAATTTGCAGGCGTCCCAAGGAGAAATGAAAACAAAGCCAAGAGAGTGAGAGTGAGTTAATAATGTGACACATTTGATTTACATCTAATTGGCTGCCTAGTATGTAATATCTGCGGCTGAATGCTTGTTCAGTTGACATGAGACTATCGCAAATGTTTGGTATACTTTACAGCAAAAATTAAAAGAAACCCCACTTACCTACTGAATCAACAATAACGAAGACGGTCCCAAGAAGAAGAGTCTCTGCACTCGAAACAATATTGGACCGGTCTTGGATATTGTCGGACTTGTATCACAGCTCCGTATGTTTTCTATAGGACATCGATCCATCGCACAGTAGGAGCAGCGTGTGCTTTCAGTTCCGGAGGGATTTTGGTTTGTGTAAATATGTTTGCTTATAGTATGTTTGGGGAGGGACGTTGGCTCAGTGGTAGAGCATCTGCTTGGTAAGCAGAAGGTCCCAGGTTCAATCCCCGGCATCTCCAAAAAAGGGTCCAGGCAAATAGGTGTGAAAAACCTCAGCTTGAGACCCTGGAGATAGACAATATTGACTTTGATGGACCTAGGGTCTGATTCAGTATAAGGCAGCTTCATATGTCCATATCACTGTAAGCACTGTGTTGGTTCCGAGCCAATACTGGATAAGTAGGAATAATGAGTATTATTTTTGTTACACGGAGAGGCTTTGAGGTGTTTTCCTTTAAGGTAACCTCCGTGGTCCCGGCTTTGATTGCCACGAGAGAATTGGAGGCTGGTGTGGAGATATATCCGGCAAGGGCCTACGGTTGCCAGCTCCAGGTTGGGAAACACTTGGAGATTTTGGGGGTGGAGACCAATGTTCCCTCTAAGCTGCAGAGTCTTGTGAGCAAAAATTCTACTTTGTGAGCTGTGGAGAAACGCCATCTGAGTTAATGGTGGTGCTTGGTTGGGAGGGAACACGAAACTGCTAAGGCAGGCTTTGTGGCCTAGCCTTCCCTTCACTCCCTCCTTCCTTCCGGAGTTAAACCATCAACTCTAGGGGGAAAGCCTCCTAGAGGGTCAGGAAGTTCTTTTTTTTTTATTGGAGTGAGGCGGGAAAAGTTCAGTTATCGACTGGCCCTCAAGGAGAGAGGTTGTCAGTCTGTGGGCTCCTGACTGTGGGGGAGGCCTTCTCAAGAGGGAGAGGAGGCGTGGACCCCCGGCAGTCAGACCGAGGAAGTCACCCACAAGGCAGGGCAAGTTTAAACCAGGGACAGGAGGATGCGTTTAAACCCACCTTTTATTTGTCCTTCTGGTTGCTGTTCGGGTGCTGTGCTGTGCTAAACTTTTACATGCAACTGCTTTTTCTTTTTTCTTTTTCTCTTCTAATTAAATATTTTTACTGTTTTGAATGCTGGCAGTCAAACTTTGTACCGCCTAGATCCCCAACCGCTTTAGACCATGCTGCTTTATGAAGGGGGCCCCGGAGAAAGGGGGAAGGCATGTAATTGGAGAAGGTGCCAATCCTCCACTGATGGACCTCTGCTCCATATTTTTATCTAACCCCTTCTTGAAGGTGGCTATGCTTGTGGCCGCCACCACCTCCTGTGGCAGTGAATTCCACATGTTAATCACCCTTTGGGTGAAGAAGTACTTCCTTTTATCCGTTTTAACCTGTCTGCTCAGCAATTTCATCGAATGCCCACGAGTTCTTGTATTGTGAGAAAGGGAGAAAAGTACTTCTTTCTCTACTTTCTCCATCCCATGCATTATCTTGTAAACTTCTATCATGTCACCCCTCAGTCGACGTTTCTCCAAGCTAAAGAGCCCTAAGCGTTTCAACCTTTCTTCATAGGGAAGGTGTTCCAGCCCTTTAATCATTTTAGTTGCCCTTTTCTGAACTTTCTATAATATCCTTTTTGAGGTGTGGCGACCAGAACTGCACACAGTACTCCAAATGAGACCGCACCATCGATTTATACAGAGGCATTATGATACTGGCTGATTTGTTTTCAATTCCCTTCCTAATAATTCCCAGCATGGCGTTGGCATTTTTTATTGCAAACGCACACTGTCTTGACATTTTCAGTGAATTATCTACCATGAACCCAAGATCTCTCTCTTGGTCTGTCTCTGCCAGTTCACACCCCATCAACTTGTATTTGTAGCTGGGATTCTTGGCCCCAATGTGCATTACTTTGCACTTGGCCACATTGAACCGCATCTGCCACGTTGACGCCCACTCACCCAGCCTCAACAGATCCCTTTGGAGTTCCTCACAATCCTCTCTGGTTCTCACCACCCTGAACAATTTAGTGTCATCCGCAAATTTGGCCACTTCACTGCTCACTCCCAACTCTAAATCATTTATGAACAAGTTAAAGAGGATGGGACCCAGTACCGAGCCCTGCGGCACCCCACTGCTTACCGTCCTCCACTGCGAAGACTGCCCATTTATACTCACTCTCTGCTTCCTATTACTCAGCCAGTTTTTGATCCACAAGAGGACCTGTCCTTTTACTCCATGACTCTCAAGCTTTCTAAGGAGCCTTTGATGAGGAACTTTATCAAAAGCTTTCTGGAAGTCAAGGTAAACAACATCTATAGGGTCTCCTTTGTCCACATGTTTGTTCACCCCCTCAAAGAAATGTAACAGGTTAGTGAGGCAAGATCTTCCCTTGCAGAACCCATGCTGAGTCTTCCTCAATAACCCGTGTTCATCAATGTGCCTACTCATTCTGTCCTTGATAATGGTTTCTACCAACTTTCCCGGTATTGAAGTCAGACTGACTGGCCTGTAATTTCCCGGATCTCCTCTGGAACCCTTTTTAAAGATGGGGGTGACATTTGCTACCTTCCAGTCCTCAGGAACGGAGGCAGATTTCAATGAAAGATTACAGATTTTTGTTAGAAGATCCACAAGTTCAACTTTGAGTTCTTTCAGAACTCTCGGATGTATGCCATCCGGACCCGGTGACTTATTAGTTTTTAATTTGTCTATCAGTTGTAGGACCTCCTCTTTTGTCACCTCAATCTGACTCAGGTCTTTCAACACCCCTTCCAATATTAGTGGTTCTGGGGCGGGCAAACACTTCTCATCTTCCACGGTGAAGATGCTAATATGCTAATGAGTTCCTGCTGGGCATTTTCTACAAAAAAGGGGCCGAGATCTAGGCATTTGCCCAGGTTGGGGGGTATGTGTGCCAGATTAGGCTCTCCCCACATGACTTCAAATAGAAAAACAATTATTTACATTAATTTTGCCCGCTGGAATCTTTCTCCCTTGGCGGAGCACTGTTTTTGAAGTTGGTAATTTTGTATGGCCCGCCAGTGATGTTATAAACATCCAATTGGCCTTTGGCAGACAAAAGGTTCCCCTCCCCTGGCATAAATTATTGCGCTCTGGGGCCATCCTGCCTGAGCTAAGGCAAAAATGTGTGAGCTGGAGGCTAAAAATCTGTGAGCTAGCTCACACTAACGCAACTTAGAGGGAACACTGGTGGAGACTTGAGGAGGGCAGGGTTTGGGGAAAGAAGGACTTCAGTGGGGATACGATAGCATCGAGTCCGCCTTCCAAGCTGGCCCTTTCCTCCAGAGAACGGATCTCTGTTGCCTGGAAATCAGTCGTAAGCCCAGGAGATCTCCAGCCACCACCTGGAGGTTGGCAAGGGATCCCCCATAAGGCAAAAAACCCCACCCCCTGCAGCTAAGGCACTTCCGTGCTCCAAGGGACGGTCATGCATCCTTTAAGCCCTCATGTGCAAATTGCAGGATTTCACAAGAACGCGGTCACCATGGTGGCATCACTGACGTTGGAGAACCAAGCCAGCCAGAAGATTTTTTCTTCCGCCCACTCCTTCTGAAGGTCCTGATATTTCGGACTGCCCACCATCAAAGTCCTGCCTAAAAGAACAGAAAGACAGCGCTCAGGACTCTCTTAGTAGGGTTGCCAAGTCCTATTCAAGAAATATCTGGGGACTTCGGGGGTGGAGCCAGGAGACACTGGGGTGGAGCCTGGAGCAAGGGTGGGACAAGGATAATTGAAGTTTAAAATATTAGCACTCGTTGGTCTTAAAGGTGCTTTCTTTCGTATCTCTCCCTTGGGATCCAGGGAACTGAGCAAAGGAAGCTCTGGCTCTTTCCTTCCTTCCCCAGGGGGACCAGGAGAGGGAGGAGCCTCAGCCAGTAGAAGGAAGAGGGGCTTGGCTCAGTAGCTCTGCTGTGCGATTGAGAGAGCCCGGCAAAGCAAGCTCTCCCTCCCCGCCCTTCCTCCTCAAGGGAGGAGCCTCAGCCAATGGAGGAAGTAGAGGCTTTGTTCTGTAGCTCTGCTGTGCGACTGAGCGAGCCTGGCAAAGCAAGCTGTGATGCAGAAGGAAGCAAGAGAGAGGGAGAAGGAAGCAGATGACAGCTAGTTGCTCGGGGGGCCTGATAGGAGCCCTCTGGGGGGGGGGGGGCCTGATGCAGTTCCCGGCGTGTTTGATACCCCTGATCCACAGAGCAGTGAAATGGCCCCACTCTGCAGATGCTGGTCCTGTTGAGAAAGGGCAGGAGTTTCTCTTACACTTGAGCTTCATGACCAAGGTGTAGAGGTGGTGGAGTCCGTCGGCCGCCCACAGGCACACGGCTTCGCAGGTATCGCTGCAGCACAGGGTGAAGCAACCGACCAGCTGCCCCAGCTTGAGGTCCTTCATTCCCTGGCGAAGGAAGCAAGGCAGCTAAAATACGAGGGTGGCGTTGCTCTGCTTAGAGAGCCGGTGCGGTGCTTAAAATCGGCGGCGCTAATCTGGAGGAGGGACGGTGGCTCAGTGGCAGAGCATCTGCTTGGGAAGCAGAAGGTCCCAGCTTCAATCCCCGGCATCTCCAACTAAAAAGGGTCCAGGCAAATAGGTGAGAAAAACCTCAGCTTGAGACCCTGGAGAGCCATGAATGGGGCTGTGGCTCAGTGGCAGAGCATCTGCTTGGGAAGCAGAAGGTCCCAGGTTCAATCCCCGGCATCTCCATCTAAAAAGGGTCCAGGCAAATAGGCATGAAAAACCTCAGCTTGAGACCCTGGAGAGCCATGAATGGGGCTGTGGCTCAGTGGCAGAGCATCAGCTTGGTAAGCAGAAGGTCCCAGGTTCAATCCCCGGCATCTCCATCTAAAAAGGGTCCAGGCAAATAGGCATGAAAAACCTCAGCTTGAGACCCTGGAGAGCCATGAATGGGGCTGTGGCTCAGTGGCAGAGCATCAGCTTGGTAAGCAGAAGGTCCCAGGTTCAATCCCCGGCATCCCCATCTAAAAAGGGTCCAGGCAAATAGGCATGAAAAACCTCAGCTTGAGACCCTGGAGAGCCGCTGCCAGTCTGAGAAGACAATACTGACTTTGATGGACCGAGGGTCTGATTCAGTATAAGGCAGCTTCATGTGTTCATGTATGATCAGCTTTGATCCCCCACTCTTCCTCCACATGCAGCCAGCTGCGTGACGCTGGGCCATCTGCAGTTCTTGGGCATGCTCAGAGAGCCAGTTTGGTGTAGTGGTTAAGTGTGTGGACTCTTCTCTGGGAGGACCAGGTTTGATTCCCCACTCCTCCACTTGACCTGCTGGCATGGCCTTGGGTCAGCCATAGCTCTGGCAGAGCTGTCCTTGAAAGGGCAGCTGCTGTGAGAGCCCTCTCCAGCCCCATCCACCTCACAGGGTATCTGTGTCCTGAGAACCAGTTTGGTGTAGTGGTTAAGTGTGCGGACTCTTATCTAGGAGAACCGGCTTTGATTCCCCACTCCTTCACTTGCAGCTGCTGGCATGGCCTTGGGTCAGCCATAGCTCTGGCAGAGGTTGTCCTTGAAAGGGCAGCTGCTGGGAGAGCCCCCTCCAGCCCCACCCAGCTCACAGGGTGTCTGTTGTGGGGGAGGAAGGTAAAGGAGATTGTGAGCTGCTCTGAGATTCAGAGTGAATGGCAGGGTATAAATTCAATAGAGAGGGCCAGTTTGGTGTAGTGGTTAAGTGTGCAGACTCTTATCTGGGAGAAGTGGGTTTGATTTCGCACTCCTCCAATTGCAGCTGCTGGAATGGCCTTGGGTCAGCCATAGCTCTCACAAGAGTTGTCCTTGAAAGGGCAGCTGCTGAGCTAGCAATGCTTTGAGAGCCAGTTTGGTGTAGTGGTTAAGTGTGCAGCCTCTTATCTGGGAGAACCAGGTTTGATTCCCCACTCCTCCAAAGGCAGCTGCTGGAATTGCCTTGGATCAGCCAGAGCTCTGGCAGTTTGGTGTAGTGGTGAAGTGTATGGACTCTTCTCTGGGAGAACCAGGTTTGATTCCCCACTCCTCCACTTGCAGCTGCTGGAATGGCCTTGGGTCAGCCACAGCTCTTGCAAGAGTTGTCCTTGAAAGGGCAGAAGAAGAAGACATTGGATTTATATCCTGTCCTCCACACCGAATCTCAGAGCGGCTCACCATCTCCTTTCCCTTCCTCCCCCACAACAGACACCCTGTGAGGCGGGTGGGGCTGAGAGGCTCTCCCGAAAGCTGCCCTTTTGGGGACAACCTCTGCCAGAGCTATGGCTGACCCAAGACCATTCCAGCAGCTGCAAGTGGAGGAGTGGGGAATCAAATCTCTGGTACCTATTGTACCATAGAGTTTTACCTCCAAAATGGCTAGAGCGTCCGGGAAAACCATAGTTTCCCCGGCAATGCCTAGAGCGGCCCCGCACGGGGAGGGGGTGCCATTTTGATGACATCACTTCTGGGTGATGTCATCGCGCCAGCAACGTGGGGGGAGGTTCCCTGAGAACCTACCGGGTGGGAGATTCCCCACCCGGATCGAGGGGTTGGCAGCCCTACTCCCTAAGGATATCGGCATTCAAGGAGACTGGTTCTGTTTAGCACATTTTACATTTTACTGACCTCGGAAGGATGTCAACCTGGAGCTGGCTACCTGAACCAGCTTCCGCTGGAATCGAGCTCAGGTCGTGAGCAGAGGGCTCCGACTGCAGTACTGCAGCTTCACCACTCTGCGCCGTGGGGCTCTTCCTGTTTATAACACGCATAAATTCTTTAGCGGTTATTCATATGAGGATTTTTGAGTGATCTGAGGTTCATCTCATGAAAATTGCATGGTGTGGTTTATTTTAATTGTTACACTTTGTGCTATCTTCCGCCAGGGCTCCCCCCCCCCCCGAGCAGGAACGCACAGGAACGCAGTTCCGGATGGCTTGGTGTTGGGGATGTGTGACCTAATATGCAAATGAGTTCCTGCTGGGCTTTTCCCATCAAAAAGCCCTGCATGGAACAACAGTGATGTCAGGGGGTGTGGCTTAATATGCAAATGAGTTCCTGCTGGGCTTTCCCCGCCAAAAAGCCCTGTGCGGAACAATAGTGTTGTCGGGGGTGTGACTTAATCTGCGACAGTTGGTCTCGTTCTAGACTAGAGTACTGTAATGCCCTCTACATGGGGCTGCCCTTGTCTCGTATCCGGAAACTGCAGTTGGTGCAGAATGCAACCGCCAGGCTGTTATTGGGTCTCTCTATACGGGAGCCCATACAGCCAAGGCTGCCGGAACTGCACTGGCTGCCAATAGAATTCCGGATTCGCTACAAGGTGCTGGCTATCACCTTTAAAGCCCTATATGGCCAAAGACCTGTCTACTTTAGGGACCGTCTCTCCCCACATGTTCCCCAGAGGGTACTTAGATCTGGGACGCAGAACTTATTGTTGATCCCCGGGCCGAGGGAGGCAAGACTGAAGGCTACCAGAGAAAGAGCCTTCTCAATTGCGGCCCCCCCACTGGTGCAACCAACTTCCAGAAGAAGTAAGGGCCTTGCGGGACCTTGCTCAGTTCCGCAAGGCCTGTAAAACAGCTCTGTTTTGACTTGCCTTTAGTTGAATTACCGTATGACGCCCAACACCGCTGAATTTAATGGAATCAACGTGAGCACCAAAATGGCTTCAAATCCTTTTAAAATTCTTTAGTCGGTACGGATTATTGTTAAAAGTTTTAAACTGTTGCTTACTGCTGTATTGTTTTAGTTGAATGCAGTTAGCCGCCCTGAGCCCGCTTCGGCGGGGAGGGCGGGATAGAAATTTGAGAAATAAGTAAATAAATAAATAAACTCCCCCCCACCCCACCCCTGTCCACTGTGGTCCTGTTCGTGGTTTAACCCCGGAGCAGGGCAGGTGGATCTGGGGCGCGAGAGGACACTCACTCTGCCGACGGCTTGGCTCGGGATGCAGGCGATCAGCCGGGTCATTCTGGACAAGGTCACTTCGCGCTCGTGGGCGCTCGGGGAAGACGCCGCAGGAAGAAGGTACTGGGGAAGCAAAGGGGTAGAGAAGACAAGGGGCTTGAATCCCGGCGGGGGCAGGGGAAAAGGTGCAGAGGGAGCTGTCTTTTGAGAATCTTAAGGACCGTGGCCCGGAGTTGCATTCTTCTTGAGGTATTGGCTAAAGCAGCAAATATAAGGGCGCCAACTGCAAGGTGCGGCCCAGAGATCGCCTGGAGGAAATGGCTGCTTTGGAGGATGGACTCTGCGGCTTTATACCCTGCTGAGGTCCCTCTCCCCCCCCCCAAATCCTGCCCTCCCCAGACGGCAACCTCCAAATCTCCAGGCAAGGGGTGTCAAACAAGCGGCCCGGGGGCCAAATCAGGCCCTCGGAGGGCTCCTATCAGCCCGTGAAAAACTGGTTGTCATCTGCTTCCTTCTCCCTCTCTCTGGCTTCCTTCTGCATCACAGCCAGGCTTGCTAAATTGCACAGGATCTATAGAGCAAAACCTCTATTTTTCTCTATTGGCTTAGAGAGGAAGGAGGGGGAGGCAGAGCTTGTTTTTCCAGGCTCTCTCAATTGCGCAGCAGAGCTACTAAGCCAAGCCAAGCCAAGCCTCTCTTCCTTCTGTTAGCTGAGGCCCCTTCCCCAGTCTCCTGCGGAAGGAAGGGAAGAGAAGAAGAAGAAGATATTGGATTTGTATCTTGCCCTCCACTCTGAAGAGTCACAGAGCGGCTCACAATTTCCTTTACCTTCCTCCCCCACAACAGACACCCTGTCAGGTGGGTGAAGCTGGAGAGGGCTCTCACAGCAGCTGCCCTTTCAAGGACAGAGTCTCAGAGCAGCCTGCAATCTCCTTTCCCTTCCTCCTCCACAACAGACACCCTGTGAGGTGGGTGGGGCTGGAGAGGGCTCTCCCAGCAGCTGCCCTTTCAAGGACAACCTCTGCCAGAGCTCTGCCTGACCCAAGGCCATGCTAGCAGGTGCAATTGGAGGAGTGGGGAATCAAACCTGGTTAAGTGTGTGTTCTCCCGCACACTTAACCACTACACCAAACTGGCTCTCCGCAGCTTCCTTTGCCCAGTCCCCTGGATCCCATGGGAGAAATACAAAGAAAGCACCTTTCAGACCGCGTGCTAACGTTTTAAGCATGCTTTAGGTCTTTTGAAAAAAAAACAACCTTTAATTGTGTTTGTGTCCTTTATAAAGTTGATATCTCTGTTAAGAACATAAGAGAAGCCATGCTGGATCAGGCCAATGGCCCATCCAGTCCAACACTCTGTATCACACAGTGGCCAAAAATTTCTATATTATTTGAATTCCACGTGTTAATCACCCTTTGGGTGAAGAAGGACTTCCTTTTATCCGTTCTCACCCGACTGCTCAGCAATTTCATTGAGTGCCCACGAGTTCTTGTACTGTGAGAAAGGGAGGAAAGTACTTCTTTCTCTACCTTCTCCATCCCATGCAGAATCTTGTAAACCTCGTACCTAGTTAAGATGCTACCTAATCTTAACTAGGTACACACACGGCTCAGCCCAACCCAACAAGGTCTCATTTATGTCAGATCTAGCCAGGGCCGGTGCTAGGCTTTCCGGCGCCCTAGGTGAATCACCCACTAGCGCCCCCCCTTCAATTATTAAAAAATATAGGGAAATTGAAGAGCGCCAAACTTGACACTTTTCACATTTTTCATTTACGGATTTTTCATTTTTTTTAAAAGTGATGTTATAAAAAAATGGTGAGAAGAAGTGCTTCCCGGACACAATAGGAAGGAGGGTGGCAGGACAGGATGAGGTGGGAGGCCAAGTCACACATTGGGGAGGGGGGCGTGGCTTGGCTTTGTTGAGGGCAGCTTGTTGATGGGAGAGGACAAGGGGACAGTGGTCAGAAACCTCATGCGTCAGAGAAGGGGCGCCCAGTGGTGCCCCCTAGGCCAGGTGGTGCCCTAGGTGACTGCCTAGCTTGTCTACTCCCACGCACCGGCCCTGGATCCGGCCCTCATGACAAAATGCTCCAGCATTTCCCAATTGAAATTGAGAACCCTAGGAACTCCAGTTTGGGCAGGAGAAGGGGAAGAAGTGAAAGAGAAATCTCTCACTTGAAGAAGAAGGCTGCAGATTTATACCCGGCCCTTCTCTCTGAATCAGAGTCTCAGAGCGGCTCACAATCTCCTCTAACTTCTCCCCTCACAACAGACACCCTGTGAGGTGGGGGCAGATTTATACCCCGCCCTTCTCCCTGAATCAGAGACTCAGAGCGGCTTACAATCTCCTCTATCTTCTCCCCCCACAACAGACACCCTGTGAGGTGGGGGCAGATTTATACCCCGCCCTTCTCCCTGAATCAGAGACTCAGAATGGCTCACAATCTCCTCTGTCTTCTCCCCCCACAACAGACACCCTGTGAGGTGGGGGCAGATTTATACCCCACCCTTCTCCCTGAATCAGAGACTCAGAATGGCTCACAATCTCCTCTATCTTCTCCCCCCACAACAGACACCCTGTGAGGTGGGGGCAGATTTATACCCCGCCCTTCTCCCTGAATCAGAGACTCAGAGCGGCTTACAATCTCCTCTATCTTCTCCCCCCACAACAGACACCCTGTGAGGTGGGGGCAGATTTATACCCCGCCCTTCTCCCTGAATCAGAGACTCAGAGCGGCTCACAATCTCCTCTAACTTCTCCCCTCACAACAGACACCCTGTGAGGTGGGGACAGATTTATACCCCGCCCTTCTCCCTGAATCAGAGACTCAGAGCGGCTTACAATCTCCTATATCTTCTTCCCCCACAACAGACACCCTATGATGTGGGGGCAGGTTTATACCCCACCCTTCTCCCTGAATCAGAGACTCAGAGCGGCTCACAATCTCCTCTATCTTCTCCCCCCACAACAGACACCCTGTGAGGTGGGGGCAGATTTATACCCTGCCCTTCTCTCTGAATCAGAGTCTCAGAGCGGCTCACAGTCTCCTATATCTTCTCCTCCCACTCTCACAGCAGCTGCCCTTTCAAGGACAACTCATGTGAAAGCTATGGCTGACCCAAGGCCATTCCAGCAGGTGCAAGTGGAGGAGTGGGGAATCAAACCCGGTTCTCCCAGATAAGAGAGCTCTGGCTGACCCAAGGCCATTCCAGCAGGTGCAAGTGGAGGAGTGGGGAATCAAACCCGGTTCTCCCAGAAAAGAGTCCGCACACTTCACTACACCAAACTGGCTCTCTAATTTGAATTGCTCCTTTGCCCTTGAAACTTCCCAGAATGGCTCCACTCCATTGTCTCCTGGCTCCACCCCATGTCTCCTGGCCCCACCCCCAAGAGTCTCCTGGCTGCACCCCCAAAGTCCCCAGATATTTCTTGAATTGAACTTGGCAGCCCTATGTCTGGGGCGGGATCTTTGTGATCGTCCACGTGCCAAGCTGCCAATCCAGTTCCTTGGGAAGTCGCTTCTTTGGTAGGGTTCCCTCAACTTTCTGAAGACCGAGTTCCCACTTACCTGCAGCGTGTCTCGGATCAAAGATGCATTGTAGATGTCGTCCATAAACCGCTCTCCTTTCTCACTGGTGGTGGAGGTGATCATATCGATACAGTCCAGGAACCGGATTCTATCAGACAAATCCTAATCCGGCCAAGGGAGGTCAGAAAGATGAATGAAAGTGGATCAGAGGAAGAAGCGGTGGTTAAGAAGAAGAAGAATTGCAGATTTATACCCCGCCCTTCTCCCCGAATCAGAGACTCAGAGCGGCTCACAATCTCCTGTATCTTCTCCCCCCACAACAGACACCCTGTGAGGTGGGGGCAGATTTATACCCCGCCCTTCTCCCTCAATCAGAGACTCAGAGCGGCTCACAATCTCCTCTGTCTTCTCCCCCCACAACAGACACCCTGTGAGGTGGGGGCAGATTTATACCCCGCCCTTCTCCCTCAATCAGAGACTCAGAGCGGCTCACAATCTCCTGTATCTTCTCCCCCCACAACAGACACCCTGTGAGGTGGGGGCAGATTTATACCCCGCCCTTCTCCCTCAATCAGAGACTCAGAGCGGCTCACAATCTCCTCTGTCTTCTCCCCCCACAACAGACACCCTGTGAGGTGGGGGCAGATTTATACCCCGCCCTTCTCCCTCAATCAGAGACTCAGAGCGGCTCACAATCTCCTCTATCTTCTCCCCCCACAACAGACACCCTGTGAGGTGGGGGCAGATTTATACCCCGCCCTTCTCCCTGAATTAGAGACTCAGAGCGGCTCACAATCTCCTATACCTTCTCCCCCAACAACAGACACCCTGTGAGGTGGGGGCAGATTTATACCCTGCCCTTCTCCCTGAATCAGAGACTCAGAGCGGCTCACAATCTCCTGTATCTTCTCCCCCCACAACAGACACCCTGTGAGGTGGGGGCAGATTTATACCCCGCCCTTCTCCCTCAATCAGAGACTCAGAGCGGCTCACAATCTCCTCTGTCTTCTCCCCCCACAACAGACACCCTGTGAGGTGGGGGCAGATTTATACCCCGCCCTTCTCCCTGAATTAGAGACTCAGAGCGGCTCACAATCTCCTATACCTTCTCCCCCAACAACAGACACCCTGTGAGGTGGGGGCAGATTTATACCCTGCCCTTCTCCCTGAATCAGAGACTCAGAGCGGCTCACAATCTCCTGTATCTTCTCCCCCCACAACAGACACCCTGTGAGGTGGGGGCAGATTTATACCCCGCCCTTCTCCCTCAATCAGAGACTCAGAGCGGCTCACAATCTCCTGTATCTTCTCCCCCCACAACAGACACCCTGTGAGGTGGGGGCAGATTTATACCCCGCCCTTCTCCCTGAATCAGAGACTCAGAGCGGCTCACAATCTCCTCTATCTTCTCCCCTCACAACAGACACCCTGTGAGGTGGGGGCAGATTTATACCCCGCCCTTCTCTCTGAATCAGAGACTCAGAGCGGCTCACAATCTCCTCTATCTTCTCCCCCCACAACAGACACCCTGCGAGGTGGGGGCAGATTTATACCCCGCCCTTCTCCCTGAATCAGAGACTCAGAGCGGCTCACAATCTCCTCTATTTTCTCCCCTCACAACAGACAGCCTGTGAGGTGGGGGCAGATTTATACCCCGCCCTTCTCCCCGAATCAGAGACTCAGAGCGGCTCACAATCTCCTGTATCTTCTCCCCCCACAACAGACACCCTGTGAGGTGGGGGCAGATTTATACCCCGCCCTTCTCCCTCAATCAGAGACTCAGAGCGGCTCACAATCTCCTCTGTCTTCTCCCCCCACAACAGACACCCTGTGAGGTGGGGGCAGATTTATACCCCGCCCTTCTCCCTCAATCAGAGACTCAGAGCGGCTCACAATCTCCTGTATCTTCTCCCCCCACAACAGACACCCTGTGAGGTGGGGGCAGATTTATACCCCGCCCTTCTCCCTCAATCAGAGACTCAGAGCGGCTCACAATCTCCTCTGTCTTCTCCCCCCACAACAGACACCCTGTGAGGTGGGGGCAGATTTATACCCCGCCCTTCTCCCTCAATCAGAGACTCAGAGCGGCTCACAATCTCCTCTATCTTCTCCCCCCACAACAGACACCCTGTGAGGTGGGGGCAGATTTATACCCCGCCCTTCTCCCTGAATTAGAGACTCAGAGCGGCTCACAATCTCCTATACCTTCTCCCCCAACAACAGACACCCTGTGAGGTGGGGGCAGATTTATACCCTGCCCTTCTCCCTGAATCAGAGACTCAGAGCGGCTCACAATCTCCTGTATCTTCTCCCCCCACAACAGACACCCTGTGAGGTGGGGGCAGATTTATACCCCGCCCTTCTCCCTCAATCAGAGACTCAGAGCGGCTCACAATCTCCTCTGTCTTCTCCCCCCACAACAGACACCCTGTGAGGTGGGGGCAGATTTATACCCCGCCCTTCTCCCTCAATCAGAGACTCAGAGCAGCTCACAATCTCCTCTATCTTCTCCCCCCACAACAGACACCCTGTGAGGTGGGGGCAGATTTATACCCCGCCCTTCTCCCTGAATTAGAGACTCAGAGCGGCTCACAATCTCCTATACCTTCTCCCCCAACAACAGACACCCTGTGAGGTGGGGGCAGATTTATACCCTGCCCTTCTCCCTGAATCAGAGACTCAGAGCGGCTCACAATCTCCTGTATCTTCTCCCCCCACAACAGACACCCTGTGAGGTGGGGGCAGATTTATACCCCGCCCTTCTCCCTCAATCAGAGACTCAGAGCGGCTCACAATCTCCTGTATCTTCTCCCCCCACAACAGACACCCTGTGAGGTGGGGGCAGATTTATACCCCGCCCTTCTCCCTCAATCAGAGACTCAGAGCGGCTCACAATCTCCTGTATCTTCTCCCCCCACAACAGACACCCTGTGAGGTGGGGGCAGATTTATACCCCGCCCTTCTCCCTGAATCAGAGACTCAGAGCGGCTCACAATCTCCTCTATCTTCTCCCCCCACAACAGACACCCTGTGAGGTGGGGGCAGATTTATACCCCGCCCTTCTCTCTGAATCAGAGACTCAGAGCGGCTCACAATCTCCTCTATCTTCTCCCCCCACAACAGACACCCTGTGAGGTGGGGGCAGATTTATACCCCGCCCTTCTCTCTGAATCAGAGACTCAGAGCGGCTCACAATCTCCTCTATCTTCTCCCCCCACAACAGACACCCTGCGAGGTGGGGGCAGATTTATACCCCGCCCTTCTCCCTGAATCAGAGACTCAGAGCGGCTCACAATCTCCTCTATCTTCTCCCCTCACAACAGACAGCCTGT
This sequence comes from Heteronotia binoei, assembly GCF_032191835.1. NCBI lineage: Eukaryota > Metazoa > Chordata > Lepidosauria > Squamata > Gekkonidae > Heteronotia > Heteronotia binoei. The sequence continues at coordinate 143,082,644 of NC_083228.1, forward strand.
GAGGTGGGGGCAGATTTATACCCCGCCCTTCTCCCTGAATCAGAGACTCAGAGCGGCTCACAATCTCCTCTATCTTCTCCCCCCACAACAGACACCCTGTGAGGCGGGGGCAGATTTATACCCCACCCTTCTCCCTGAATCAGAGACTCAGAGCGGCTCACAATCTCCTCTATCTTCTCCCCCCACAACAGACAGCCTGTGAGGTGGGGGCAGATTTATACCCCGCCCTTCTCCCTCAATCAGAGACTCAGAGCGGCTCACAATCTCCTCTATCTTCTCCCCCCACAACAGACACCCTGTGAGGTGGGGGCAGATTTATACCCCGCCCTTCTCCCTCAATCAGAGACTCAGAGCGGCTCACAATCTCCTGTATCTTCTCCCCCCACAACAGACACCCTGTGAGGTGGGGGCAGATTTATACCCCGCCCTTCTCCCTGAATTAGAGACTCAGAGCGGCTCACAATCTCCTATACCTTCTCCCCCAACAACAGACACCCTGTGAGGTGGGGGCAGATTTATACCCTGCCCTTCTCCCTGAATCAGAGACTCAAAGCTGCTTACAATCTCCTATATCTTCTCCCCCCACAATAGACACCCTGTGAGGTGGGGGCAGATTTATACCCCGCCCTTCTCCCTGAATCAGAGACTCAGAGCAGCTTACAATCTCCCATATCTTCTCCCCCCACAACAGACACCCTGTGAGGTGGGGGCAGATTTATACCCTGTCCTTCTCCCCGAATCAGAGACTCAGAGCGGCTCACAATCTCCTATATATCTTCTCCCCCCACAACAGACACCCTGTGATGTGGGGGCAGATTTATACCCCGCCCTTCTCCCTGAATCAGAGACTCAGAGCGGCTTACAATCTCCTATATCTTCTCCCCCCACAACAGACACCCTGTGAGGTGGGGGCAGATTTATACCCCGCCCTTCTCCCCGAATCAGAGACTCAGAGCAGCTTACAATCTCCTATATCTTCTCCCCCCACAACAGACACCCTGTGAGGTGGGGGCAGATTTATACCCCGCCCTTCTCCCTGAATCAGAGACTCAGAGCAGCTCACAATCTCCCGTATCTTTTCCCCTCACAACAGACACCCTGTGAGGTGGGTGGGGCTGGAGAGGGCTCTCACAGCAGCTGCCCATTCAAGGACAACCTCTGCCAGAGCTATGGCTGACCCAAGGCCATTCCAGCAGGTGCAAGCGGAGGAGTGGGGAATCAAACCCGGTTCTCCCAGATAAGAGTCCGCACACTTAACCAATACACCAAACTGGCTCCAATAAGAAAGGTCAATAGGGTTGCCAACCTCCAGGTGGAGAAAAACGTAGGAGGCTGTGAAAAATTACTGTGCAAATAACAGATCCAAACAGGCAGCCGTGTTGGTCTGAAGCGGTAGAACAAAGGAGGAGTCAAGTTTCACCTTTAAGACCAATCAAGTTTTATTCAGAATGTAAGCTTTCGTGTGCTCTAAGCACACTTCTGTCAAGCATGCATATTTCTGTGTCCACAAGACATAGAGCAGAACACCACCTTAGCCTGCTCCCCCCTCCTTTACAACCGAAGGGTGCATAATAAATCCATCTGGCCCAAGGATGTTTAGGTTAGGCTTGGTAGTAATGGTGTAATGTGCCTCTCCCCCAGATTCACGCAGCCGGGTCTTATCTGCTCTCAGAGAAAATGTGAGAAAGGGAGATGTTTTTAATAACTTACATTCCTTAGTAATAACAGAGATACTCTGCAGTAGCCTTTGAACCCGTGGCTCAAATTGCGTCTGTATGTTATCCTTTGAAGCTATCCTATAAAGTAACTATGTAAGTCTGTATACATCATTACTTCCAAGGATTCTGTCCTTGGCAAAGCTATGGAGTTTCTACAATAAAGCAACTTTTGATTCAATAACAAAAGACCGATTATTGAGAAATATCGATGCTTGACATTTTGGAAGTAATGTCGATGGCCGACAACTTCGTCAGATGAGGAATCCCTCGTCCGACGAAGCGTGCTTAGAGAGCACACGAAAGCTTACATTCTGAATAAAAACTGGTTGGACTTAAAGGTGAAACTTGACTCCTACTTTGTGCAAAGAACAGTTACAACTCCACATATATAGATTCAACACCATGTTATTGAATCTATATATGTGCACAATCCACAGAAAAGCAGCCTTTGACTCATTCTTCTAAGCCTACGCTTGTTTCAAGGGCTGCTGTCTTTGTCGGTCGAGTATCCTGCAAATTTTGCATATCGCATACATTATTTTTAAGGACGACGGGATCCCACTTTTGAAGGAAGACAGGATGCTGATACCCAGGGGTAGTTTTGTAGAAAAATAGGTGGTGGAGCTCACTAGCATAACTTATTAGCATATGCCACCATCACCCCAGCCAAAATGAACCCGGTGCACGAAAGGAGAGCCCCGGGCAAGCAAGGCCTGCTTGGGCTGGCTAGAGATCCAGGCAGCCCAAGCAGGCCTCGCTCACCTGGGGCTCTCCTTGGCTGCCTCACCTGGGGCTCTCCTTGGAGAGCCAGTTTGGTGTAGTGGTTAAGTGTGCGGACTCTTATCTGGGAGAACCGGGTTTGATTCCCCACTCCTCCACTTGCTCCTGCTGGCATGGCCTTGGGTCAGCCATAGCTCTGGCAGAGGTTGTCCTTGAAAGGGCAGCTGCTGTGAGAGCCCTCTCCAGCCCCACCCACCTCACAGGGTGTCTGTTGTGGGGGAGGAAGATAAAGGAGATTGTGAGCCGCTCTGAGACTCTTCGGAGTGGAGGGCGGGATATAAATCCAATATCTTCTTCTTCTTCTTCTTCTCCCCGCCCCCCCCCCCAGTCAAAAGGCCAGCAAGCCACCCACCGCCCAAAATCACATAAGAAGTGGAGGAAGGGTGGCGTGGGCTTCTCCAGAGGTTAATGAGGGCTGCTGGGGTCATGGCAAAGCCCCTGGTGGTTGGCTGGCTGCCCGCTCTCCTAATCCAGGGATTGTTATGCAGCTGCACCTCCTACTCAATGGACATGGTAGGTGGGGAGGAAGAGGGGAAACCCACAGAAAGGTTCAGGAGCTGCGTTCTGGGAGCTCCTGCTGAATCTGAGGCCTGCCGTTACCTGATAAGCGCCTTGAAGAAACCTGTTCATGAACTGGAGAGCTTCTTTCACATCTGCCTCAGAGGCCTCCGAGCTAAAAGTCGTGTTCGAGGCCGAGGTTGGGGAATCTGTAGGGGAAGAACAGAGGGTTTTTGGTTTTTTTTTAAAGGCCTTTTGCTCGACTCAGCTCCTAAAGGGGTCTAAGCCGCTTTCCAAAAAACCCACCCTCCAAGACAAAGAAAAAAGACTGTCATCAAAATGCCAGCAAAAACGTAGTTTTATGTATGTATTTACTTTATTCAGGACTAAGCAGGAATCTGGTAGAACTTTTAAGACCAACTCAGGCCCCGTGGCACCGAGTGGTAAAGCAGCAGTACTGCAGTACTTCGATCTGAACTCTCTGCTCATGACCTGAGTTTGATCCCAGCGAAAGATGGATTCAGGTAGCCTGCCAAAGATTGACTCAGCCTTCCAGCCTTCCGAGGTCGGTCAAATGAGTCCCCAGCTTGCTTGGGGGGAAAGTGTAGATGACTGGGGAGGTAGGGTTGCCAATCCCCAGGTGGGGGCAGAGGATCCCCCGGTTTGGAGGCCCTCCCCCCGCTTCAGGGTCGTCAGAAATAAATCCCTATGGAGATTTATCCCCATAGAAATTATTGGAGAATTGATCTGCAGGTATCTGGGGCTCTTGGGGGGGGCGGTTTTTTGAGGTAGAGGCACCAAATTTTCAGTACAGCATCTGGTGCTCTCCCCCAAAATATCCTCCAAGTTTCAAAACGATTGGACCAGGGGGTCCAATTCTATGAGCTCCAAACGAAGGTGCCCCTATCCTTCATTATTTCCTATGGAAGGAAGGCATTGAAAAGGTGCGCCGTCCCTTTCAATGTGAGGGCCAGAACTCCCTTTGGAGTTCAATGATGCTGGTCACAGCCTTGATCTTGGCTCCACCCCCAATGTCTCCTGGCTCCACCCCCAAAGTCTCCTGGCTCCACCCCCAAAGTCCCCAGATATTTCTTAAATTGGACTTGGCAACCCTATGGGGAAGGCAATGGCAAACCACCCCGTCAAAAGTCGGCCGTGAAAACGTTGTGAAAGCAACGTCACCCCAGAGTCGGAAACGACTGGTGCTTGCACAGGGGACCTTTCCTTTCTTTTCCAGGTTAATTTTCCATTCACCTTACGCCACCCTCACGTTGCTCTTCTCAGCGGGGCGTCCTTCCGATTTCACACTCTCTGTCCCGGGGCTGCAGCTAGCGTCGGCTTTTTTGCGTCGCAAACAGAAACCTCTAAAACCCCGTTTCCGTTTGCTGCATGAAAAAAGCCGACGCTAGCTGCAGCCCCGGGACACAGAGTGTGAAATCGGAACAAAAGCCCCGCTGTGGAGAAGGACGTGAGCGCGGCATAAGGTGAGTGGGGAATTGGTCAAAGTTTGATTCAGAATGGAAGCTTAAACCACTGCCGGCCAGCTCTATGTAGCTCCGCTCACTGTACCGCATTCCTCGTCTGACGAAGTGGGCATCCTCACAAAAGCTTACATTCGGAATAAATTTTGTTGAACTTAGAGGTGCTACTGGACTCCTGCTTTGTTCTCTTCCTTCAGACCAACACGGCTGCCCACCTGGATCTATCTTTATTCAGGGCTTTTTTTTTTACAGCCGGAACTCCTTTGCAGATGGGGCCACACACCCCTGAGGTAGCCAATCCTCCTGCAAATGACAGTAGGCCCTGTACGAAGAGCCCTGTAAGGTCCAGGAGGATTGGCTGCATCGGGGTGTGTGTGGCCTAATATGCAAAGGAGCTAGAATTTTACCCCTGATTAGGCCACACCCCCTGATGTAGCCAATCCTCCAAGAGCTTACAGTAGGCACTGTACTAAGAGCCTATAAGCTCCTGCTACAAAAAAGCCCCGAGGAACTCCTTTGCATATTAGGCCACACCTCCCTGATGTATTTATTTTATTTATTGAATTTATATCCCGCCCTCCCCGCCGAAGCAGACTCAGGGCGGCTCACAACCAGTAAAAACATGTACAAATGTTAAACATTAAGAAGAAGAAGATATTGGATTTATATCCCGCCCTCCACTCCGAAGAGTCTCAGAGCGGCTCAAAATCTCCTTTCCCTTCCTCCCCCACAACAGACACCCTGTGAGGTAGATGAAGATATTGGATTTATATCCCGCCCTCCACTCCGAAGAGTCTCAGAGTGGCTCACAATCTCCTTTCCCTTCCTCCCCCACAACAGACACTGTAGTGTATCAGTAAATAATATGCGACCGGGCGCAGGGGCAACTGGGCCGTCCCGGAAGCCCCAGCGCAGGGCACGAATCTCCCCGCCTATCAACAGCTGTGGCGGGAAGTTCAATGGGTCAGGATTGGCCTGACCAACCCTGTAGGTTGTACCGGGGATTGTATATAAGTGGGACCCGGCCCGCGTGTTCCCTCTCTTGCAACGTGCTCCTAATAAACCATGTTGCCCTACTCTCGTCTCCGCTTCGAGTACGTTACACTGGCGACGAAGGTGGGATTCTAGCCTTATCGGCTACGACGGAGATCGTGGGCAACGAACGACCGGTCGCGACCGCCGCCGCCACCATGGCCAACCAGGGCGGAATCACCGGCTACCTCGAGGCCTTCGACCCTGCAAATCCAGAGGGCTGGGAGTCCTACTCGGAACGGGTCGAGTTCTACCTCCGGGCCAACAAGGTCACCGACGCCGGAGCAAAGAGGGATGTTCTCCTGAGCGTATGCGGGCCTGCCACGTTCGAGATCGCAAAGGGTCTCTCGGCGCCCGCCCGCCTGGCGGAGAAATCCTACGAGGAGATCATCAGACTCCTCACGGGCCACTTCTTGCCGCAGCCCTCCCGGGTGGCTCGCAGATTCCTGTTCCACAGGAGGGACCAGGCGGCAGGAGAATCGGCCGCCGACTATCTGGCGGCCCTCCGCAAGATCGCCGGGAACTGCAACTTCCCCCAGCTGGAAGACACCCTGGCCGACAGATTTACGTGGGGCCTCCGCGACGAGAGGCTCCAACAGAAGCTCTTCGCAAAAGAAGAGCTCACCCTCCAGAGCGCCTTCAGCGAAGCGGTGGCGTTCGAGAGGACCTCCAGGACTTTTCCCAAGACCCGGTCTGACGCCGTCCACCACGAGGAGCTGGACCACGACCGCATGTAGGAGAGAGAAGCCTACCAGCTGCGTCGCCCCGCCGGCCCACCCAACAGAGCGGCCCAACGCCCCCGAGCGGCCGATCGACCACCAGCGTCGGAGAGGGTTCCGGCCACCAAGTGCGCCAGCTGCGGCGACTCCCACGATCGGAGAGATTGCCAGTACCGGACCTGGGACTGCCGGAGCTGCGGGAAGACCGGCCACATCGCCAGGGCTTGCCGGGCCAAGCTCAACCGCCGGAGGCCGACCACGCACCACGAGTCAGCGAAGTCCCACTCAGCAGACTCCACGTCCCTACAGGTACTGAACTTGCCCCACGCCACCCCCGATAAAATTAAAGTGGCAGTCCTCATCGAAGGGAACCCCTGCCAAATGGAGGTGGACTCAGGTTCCTCCATTTCCCTCATAGCGGAGGAGACCCTGAGGGAACTGTGCCCCCAGCAGCGGCTGCAACTACGGCCGGCGAACTTCATACTCCGGGACTTTCAGAAGAACCCGGTGCAAATTGCGGGGTGGGCGCGGGTGCAAGTCGAGAGGGGGTCCTTCTACGGGCCGCTGGACATCCTGGTGGTAAAGCGCCAACTTGCCACCCTGCTGGGGCTGGATTGGTTCAAACCCTTGGGGATACGCGTGGAGGGGGTGGGGCAAACCTTAACGCCCAGCGGGTTCGGGGAGATTTGCAAAGAGTTCCCCGAAGTATTCGACGGGTCCCTGGGAAGCTACAAGGGCCCGGCCATCTCCCTGCCCCTAGACCCCACGGTCAGGCCGATTCGGCTCAAGGCACGGAGGGTTCCGTTCGCCTTAAAGCCCAAAATTGAGGCCGAACTAGACCGCCTCACAGCCCAGGGAGTCCTGGAGCCAGTGGACTACGCCCCCTGGGAGACCCCCATCGTAACCCCACTAAAGCCAAACGGGGAGGTGCGGATCTGTGCAGACTACAAATGCACGATAAACCGGGCACTGCAGGATAACCCCTACCCAGTGCCGGTGGTGAGCCACGTCCTGGCTGCCCTCGCGGGGTCTAAAATCTTCGGGAAGCTGGATCTGGCCCAGGCCTACCAACAGCTCCCGGTAGACAATAAGACGGCCGAGGCCCAGATGATAGTCACGCACAGGGGGGCCTTCCGGGTGAGGAGGCTACAGTTCGGGGTAAGCGTCGCTCCGGGGATCTTCCAGAGTATAATGGACGCTCTCCTTAAAGGGATCCCCGGAGTCCAGCCGTTCTTCGATGACGTTTTAGTCGCCGCCCCGGACCACGAAGAATTCGGCAACCGCCTAAGAGAGGTGCTCCGCCGGTTCCAGGCTGCGGGGCTGAAAGTCAAGAGGGAGAAGTGCCTGCTGGGGGTTCCGCGGGTGGAGTTCCTGGGGTTCGCCGTGGACGCAGCGGGAATCCACCCCACGGAAGAAAAGACACGGGCCATCGTGCAAGCTCCGGCCCCCACCTGCAAAGCGGAGCTACAAAGCTTCTTGGGGGTCCTTAACTTTTATCACTCATTCCTCCCCCACAAGGCAGCCCTAGCAGAGCCCCTTCACCGCCTACTGGATAAAAAAGCCCCTTGGGTTTGGGGCAAACGACAAGCCGCCGCGTTTCAGGCGGTCAAGGACGTGCTGGTGTCCAATGCGGTGCTCCACCATTTTGACGAGGGCCTGCCCGTCATCTTGGCTTGCGATGCGTCGCCGTATGGGGTGGGAGCAGTCCTGGGGCACCAACTCCCGGACGGGAGGAAGGTGCCGGTGGCGTACTACTCCCGCACACTGACACCGGCAGAGCGCAATTACGCGCAGATAGATAAGGAGGCTCTGGCGATCGTGGCGGGGGTCCGCAAGTTCCATGAGTATCTGTACGGGCGGAGGTTCGCCATAGCCACGGACCACAAGCCCCTCTTAGGTCTGCTGGCCCCAGATCGACAAACCCCCCAAATCCTGTCACAGCGCGTGTTGAGGTGGAATCAATTCCTCAACTCCTACACTTACGCACTGGTACACCAGGCCGGCAAGGCTATGGGTCACGCAGACGCGCTCAGCCGCTTGCCGCTTCCGGAAATGGGTCCAGACCCCGCCCCCGCACACCAGGTCATGCTGATGGAAAGCCTCCCAGAGCCGCCCCTTCATGCAGCGGAGGTCGCCAAGGCCACCCAGAAACATAAGACACTTGCACGGGTGCTCGACTGGGTGGTGAGGGGGTGGCCAGAGGGGAACATGGGGGAAGATTTCAAACCCTATAAGGTCAGGAGGGAGGAACTAGCGGCCCACAAGGGGTGCCTACTATGGGGAAGTAGGGTGGTGATCCCGCCCCCGCTGCAAAGGCGTGTTCTAGAATCCCTCCATGAGACCCACCCCGGCATAGTTCGTATGAAGGCCCTGGCCAGAAGCTACGTCTGGTGGCCGGGAATGGACGGGGAAATAGAGAGTTGGGTCCGCAGGTGCCAGACGTGCCAAGAGTCGCGGAGCCTCCCAGCGCCCCCGCCACTAGGTGGGAGTCCACGAGTAAACCATGGTCGAGACTCCACCTCGACTTCGCGGGGCCATTCCAGGGGCAGATCTTCATGATAATTGTGGACGCCTACACCAAATGGCTCGAGGTCATCCCCGTAGGGTCCACCTCGTCCGCAGCCGCAATCCGAGCATTACGCAGGGTCTTAAGCACACACGGTATCCCGGACACCATAGTCTCGGACAATGGGACCGCTTTCACGTCCGCAGACTTCCAGGCGTTCCTCCAGCGATACCTTATTAGGCACATAAGGTCGACCCCCTTCCACCCAGCCACCAACGGCCAGGCAGAGCGGATGGTCCGCACCACCAAGGAAGCCCTGGGCCGTATTGTACAGGGAGACTGGGACCACCGATTAGCGGCATTCCTATTCGACAATAGGATCACCCCCAACCCGGTCACAGGGGTTAGCCCGGCCGAGCTCCTCATGGGGCGAAAGCTCATAACTCGGCTGGACAGACTACACCCTGACCGGGCGTCAGACACCCGCGAGAGCCCCGAGATCCGGGACGCAGTCAGGGGTTTCTTCGCGGGCGACCCGGTCTACGCCCGGAACTACGCAAGGGGGCCCAATTGGGTGGCGGGCCGAGTGCTACGAGTCACCGGGTCCTGCCATTACGACATATCTACGGAGGGGGGCCAGGTACTACGGCGGCACATAGACCAATTGAGGCGCCGCACGCTACCAGAGGAACTGGCAGACACAGAAGAGGCAAGAGCCGGAGAGGAGCTCATCGGGGACCGACCGGAGGACGCGGCCCCATCACCCCTAACGCCGGCCCAGGCAGCACCGGAACCGCCAGAGCCCGAAGGTGCCGAAGAACCAGTCCGGCCGCCACCGTCCGCACCAGGGTCCCCCACGGCATCAGATGCGGTGGCGGCGCCTCCCCCGCAGGACCTCCCCAGACGGTCCACCCGAGAGCGCCGACCCCCTGCATATCTGCAAGACTATGTTCATTAACCAGGGGGGGAGGGGTGTAGTGTATCAGTAAATAATATGCGACCGGGCGCAGGGGCAACTGGGCCGTCCCGGAAGCCCCAGCGCAGGGCGCGAATCTCCCTGCCTATCAACAGCTGTGGTGGGAAGTTCAACGGGTCAGGATTGGCCTGACCAACCCTGTAGGTTGTACCGGGGATTGTATATAAGTGGGACCCGGCCCGCGTGTTCCCTCTCTTGCAACGTGCTCCTAATAAACCATGTTGCCCTACTCTCGTCTCCGCTTCGAGTACGTTACAGACACCCTGTGAGGTAGATGAAGATATTGGATTTATATCCCGCACTCCAATCCGAAAAGTCTCAGAGCGGCTCACAATCTCCTTTGCCTTCCTCCCCCACAACAGACACCCTGTGAGGTAGATGAAGATATTGGGTTTATATCCTGCCCTCCAATCCGAAAAGTCTCAGAGCGGCTCACAATCTCCTTTACCTTCCTCCCCCACAACAGACACCCTGTGAGGTGGGTGGGGCTGAGAGGACTCTCCCAGCAGCTGCCCTTTCAAGGACAGAGTCTCAGAGTGGCTCACAATCTCCTTTCCCTTCCTCCCCCACAACAGACACTCTGTGAGGTAGATGAAGATATTGGATTTATATCCCGCCCTCCACTCTGAAGAGTCTCAGAGCGGCTCACAATCTCCTTTACCTTCCTCCCCCACAACAGACACCCTGTGAGGTGGGTGGGGCTGAGAGGGCTCTCACAGCAGCTGCCCTTTCAAAGACAACCTCTGCCAGAGCTCTGGCTGACCCAAGGCCGTGCTAGCAGGTTAGGGTTGCCAAGTCCAATTCAAGAAATATCTGGGGACTTTGGGGGTGGAGCCAGGAGACATTGGGGGTGGAGCCAGGAGACATGGGGCGGAGCCAGGAACAAGAGTGTGACAAGCATAATTGAACTCCAAGGGAGTTCTGGCCATCACATTTAAAGGGACCGTACACCTTTTTAAATGTCTTCCTTCCATAGGAAATAATGAAGGATAGGGGTACCTTCTTTTGGGGCTCATAGAATTGGACCCCATGGTCCAATCGTTTTGAAACTTGGGGGATACTTTGGGGAGAGTCACTAGATACTATACTGAAAATTTGGTGCCTCTACCTCAAAAAACCGCCCCCCCCCAGAGCCCCAGATACCTGCAGATCAATTCTCCATGCATAATTTTGTAAACCTCAAAACATGTCACCCCTCAGTTGTTGTTTCTACAAGCTAAAGAGACCCAACTTCTTTAACCTCTGCTACTGGAAGATCTTTTTCCATGAAAAAGTCCTGTGTGAAACTATAGTGACACCAGGGTGTGTGGCCTAATATGCAAATGAGTTCCTGTTGGGCTTTTCCCACCAAAAAGTCCTGCGTGAAACTATGGTGACATCAGGAGGTGTGGCCTAATATGCAAATGAGTTTCGGCTGGGCTTTTTCTACCAAAAAGTCCTGTGTGGAACTATGGTGACATCAGGAGGTGTGGCCTAATATGCAAATGAGTTCCTGCTGGACTTTTTCCACACAAAAAAGGCCCTGGCTCTGAGATATTATGCCTTGCTGAAGTCACTCCACTCTCCAGGTTCTACCCTAAATCTTCAGAAATTTCCCAACATGGAAAACTCCCAGCCCTCATCCAGATTCCCAGTGGTTCCTTCTTTCAGGTAAATTGGAGAGCCAGTGTGGCATAGTGGTTAAGAGCGGTGGACTCTCATTTGGAGAACCGGGTTCAACTCCCCACTCCTTCTCCACACACAGCCGGCTGGGTGACCCTGAGTCAGTCACAGGTCTCTCAGAGCTCTCTCAGCCCCACCTGCCTCACAAGGTGTCTGTTGTGGGGAGAGGAAGGGAAAGGAGATTGTAAACTACTCTGAGACTCCTTTGGGTAGTGAAGAGCAGGATATAAAAACCAACTCTTCTTTGTCTTTCTGTCCCATTTTGACAACTAAGAATCTAACAGAAACCAGTCCAACACTCTGCCACATAGTGGTCAAAAAAACAGGTGCCATTGGGCGGTCCACCAGTGGGGCCAGGACATTAGAAGCCCACCCCCAAGCACTATGCCCCCCCAAGCACCAAGAATACAGAGCATCACTTGCCCCAGGCAGAGGGTTCCATCTATACCTTATGGGTATAGCCACTGATGGACCTTAGCTCCATATGAGCATAAGAGAAGCCATATTGCATCAGGCCAATGGCCCATCCAGGCCAACACTCTGCCACACAGTTGCCAAAAAACCAGGCCCCATCAGGCGGTCCATCAGTAGGGCCAGGACACTAGAAGCCCTCCCACTGTTGCCCCCCCAAGCACCAAAAATACAGAGCATCACTGCCCCAGACATAAGAACATAAGGGAAGCCATATTGGATCAGGCCAATGGCCCATCCATTCCAACACTCCGTGTCACACAGTGGCCAAAAAACCCCAGGTGCCATCAGGAGGTCCATCAGTGGGGCCAGGACACTAGAAGTCCTCCCACTGTGCCCCCCAAGCACCAAGAATACAGAGCATCACTGCCCCAGACAGAGAGTTCCATCAATACCCTATGGCTAATAGCCACTGATGGACCTCTACTCGGTTGCAAGAGGTACCTGGTTTACCTGCGTGTCTGGGCCAGGATCCTGAGCTGGCTACCTTCAGTAAGTCAGTCCGCTGCTGTTCCTGCAGGGAGTTCTCCTCTAGCAACTGGCTCCTTCTCACCCCCCACGCTTGTGAGGGGCTCGTCGGAGGCAACGGAGCGTTTTTCCCAGAGGTTCTGCGATGGAGTTAGAGAAATTGGGGACATGGTGACTGTCTGCTTTGCATCTTCCCCGTCTGTTGAGTTTGTATGCATTCACAAAACCCCCCTTGATCCCTTGGTCTTGACCCATACGGAAACGGTTATGTATGTGGACTCAAGTGAGAACTGAGTTGGGTATTCCTGCCTGGCTCATTGGAGGCTGACGACCAGAGCTTGGGGACTTGGGAGCAACGAGCAGCTCCAATCACGGGCCCCCTTGCTGGTTTGAAAGGACCAATCAAACACTTGTGTGGGAACATAAGAGAAGCCATGTTGGATCAGGCCAATGGCTCTTCCAGTCCAACACGCTGTGTCATATAAGAACATACATACACACACACACACATATATACATACAGTATAGCATCTAGTGCCTCTCCCCAAAATACCCCCCAAGTTTCAAAACGATTGGACCAAGGGGTCCAATTCTATGAGCCCCCAAAGAAGGTGCCCCTATCCTTCATTATTTCCTATGGAAGGAAGGCATTGAAAAGGTGTGCGGTCCCTTTAAATGTGATGGCCAGAACCCCCTTTGGAGTTCAATGATGCTTGTCACAGCCTTGATCTTGGCTCCACCCCTAATGTCTCCTGGCTCCACCCCCAAAGTCCCCAGATATTTCTTGAATTGGACTTGACAACCCTACCTTGAATTGAGCAGCAGCTCACAGGAGCACGGCTCCTGAACCTTTCTGAGGTTTCCTCCTCCTCCTCCCCACCTACCTATCATGTCCCTTGAATAGTAGGTGCAGCTGCATAACAATCTCTGGATGAACTCCATTACCTTTGTTTCTACAAAACGATCCCTGATTGAAACCATTCTCTGGACACTTTGCCTCCACCTTCCTTCCTTCCATCTATTGCTTCAGATTTTAGATTGCAACGTTCCCTTGGATTAAGATATTAGAAGATACTGGATTTCTATCCCGCCCTCCACTCAGAGTCTCAGAGTGGCTCACAATCTCTTTTATCTTTCTCCCCCACAACAGACACCCTGTGAGGTGGGTGGGGATGAGAGTTCTAGCTGCTTCATTAATGTAGCAAGTTTAGAGATCATGACTTTGTGGTAGATATGTACCTTTTGTAATATTTATAACACACTTATATAAGAAGATTATGGCCCCGTGGCGCAGAGTGGTAAAGCAGCATTACTGCAGTACTGTGATCTGAACTCTCTGCTCACGACCTGAGTTCGATCCTGGCGGAAGCTGGGTTTTTAGGTAGCCGGCCAAGGTTGACTCAGCCTTCCATCCTTCCGGGGTCGGTAAAATGAGTACCCAGCTTGCTGGGGGGGGGGAAAGTGTAAAAGACTGGTAAGGCAATGGAAAACCACCCTGTAAAAAGTCTGCCATGAAAACGTTGTGAAAGCAACGTCACCCCAGAGTCAGAAACGACTGGTGCTTGCACAGGAGACCTTACCTTCCTTTCCTATATAAGAAGAAGAATTGCAGATTTATACCCTGCCCTTCTCCCTGAGTCAGAGACGAGTCAGAGCGGCTTACAATATCCTATATCTTCTCCCCCCCCAACAGACACCCTGTGAGGTGGGTGGGGCTGAGAGGGCTCTGACAGAAGCTGCCCTTTCAAGGACAACTCCTGTGAAAGCTATGGGTGACCTAAGGCCATTCCAGCAGCTGCAAGTGGAGGAGTGGGGAATCAAACCCGGTTCTCCCAGATAAGAGTCTGCACACTTAACCACTACAGCAAACTGACTCTCAAACTGGACAATTACGTTGTTTTGGGGGGGCGTGTTAACAGGGCTATATAAATGCTAGTGGAAACTGCCGTCCCATGGCAACTCTGTTCGGGTTTTCAAGGCAAGAGGTGCAGAGGTGGTTTGCTGTGGCCTGTCTCTTCACAGCACCCCTGGACTTCCTTGGTGGTTGCCCATCCACGGACTAACCAGGGTTGGCCCCACTTAGCCTCCAAGATCAGGAAGCCGTTGGCGTCAAGGTCAGTTCAAGAGACAAGCAGAGGTGGTTTGCCATTGCCTCCCTTTGTGTCATGACTTTGGACTTCCCCTACTTATTTATTTATGTACATTTATATCCTGCTCCTCCCGAAACAGCACAGAGCGGCTTCCGGCATAAGGTTGCCAGGCCCATTTCAAGAAATATCTGGGGACTTTGAGGGCGGGGCTCTGGGGAGGGGGCTGTTTTTTGAGTTAGAGGCACCGAATTTTTCAGCATAACATCTGCCGCCTCTCTTCAAAACACCCTCTGAGTTTAAATAAGATTGGACCAGGGGGGTCCAATTCTATGAACCCCCCCAAAAAGGTGCCCCTATCCTTCATTATTTCCAATGGAAATAATGGGTGGGGGTTCCAAGAGCCACACAATATGCGGTCCCTTTAAAGGTGATGTGCGGTCCATTTAAATGCGTGCGGTCCCTTTAAAAGGTGTCCGGTCCCTTTAAATGTGTGCAGTCCCTTTAAAAAGTGTGCGGTCCCTTTAAATGTGTGCGGTCCCTTTAAAAGGTGTGCGGTCCCTTTAAATGTGTGCGGTCCCTTTAAAAGGTGTGCGGTCCCTTTAAATGTGACGGCCAGAACTCCCTTTGGAGTTCAGTGATGCCTGCCCCACCCTTGCTTCTGGTCCCTTTAAAAGGTGTCCGGTCCCTTTAAATGTGTGCAGTCCCTTTAAAAAGTGTGCAGTCCCTTTAAATGTGTGCGGTCCCTTTAAAAAGTGTGCAGTCCCTTTAAATGTGTGCGGTCCCTTTAAATGTGTGCGGTCCCTTTAAAAGGTGTGCGGTCCCTTTAAATGTGACGGCCAGAACTCCCTTTGGAGTTCAGTGATGCCTGCCCCACCCTTGCTTCTGGTCCCTTTAAAAGGTGTCCGGTCCCTTTAAATGTGTGCAGTCCCTTTAAAAAGTGTGCAGTCCCTTTAAATGTGTGCGGTCCCTTTAAAAAGTGTGCAGTCCCTTTAAATGTGTGCGGTCCCTTTAAAAGGTGTGCGGTCCCTTTAAATGTGTGCGGTCCCTTTAAAAGGTGTGCGGTCCCTTTAAATGTGACGGCCAGAACTCCCTTTGGAGTTCAGTGATGCCTGCCCCACCCTTGCTTCTGGCTCCGCCCCCAATGTCTCCTGGCTTCATTCCCAAAGTCCCCAGATATTTCTTGAATTGGTAATGGTCACGTAGGCACTGCCTTTCAGTGGACTGAAATACGGGAGTTGCAACCAGTGTTTCCTCTAAGCGGAGTTGGCGTGAGCTAGCTCACAGTTTTTTAGCCTCCAGCTCACACAATTTTTTGTCTTAGCTCAGGAAGGATGCCCCCAGAGCAAACTAATGTATACAGTATCTCACAACTTCAATGCTAGTAGCTCACCAAGTAGAATTTTTGCTCACAAGACCCCACAGCTTAGAACAGGGATGACCAAACTGTAGCTAAGGAGCCACGTGTGGCTCTTTCACACATATTGTGTGGCTCTCGGAACTCCCACCCATTGGCTGGCAGCTTGGAGGATGCATTCAAAGTTGCTGTCTTTCTACCTCTCCCTCCCCCATCTATTTGCTTTCTTTCCACCTTCCTTCCTTCCATATCGCAGCTCTCCGACATCTGACATTCAAGTCTTGTGGCTTTCAAACAGCTGATGTTTATTCTTTGCAGCTCTTACGTTAAGCTAGTTTGGCCACTCCTGGCTTAGAGGGAACACAGCAGCTCTCCTTTCTGGATTCCTGTTGTGTACAGCTAGCTACTGTCAACCTATTGTTCCAGGAAAAAAATTGAGAAGTCAGCTAAACAGAAGTCAGCTATGTCCCAAGCCGTCCACAAAAACCAAAAGGGAACTACATCAGCCAGAACTGTGAAAGCGTTACAAAAAAAAATCACAATAGATGCAAACTGCAGGCAATACTCTACGAAAGAACGCTAATAAATCCAGGAGACCGATGATCGTGAAAAGACTTGCTTTGTTTCTTTAGAAGGCAATGACGTCTATCGCATTAAAAACAAAAACCTGGTTTTGCGCTGGAATGCCAGAACTCATGGAGGTGGGTCTCGCTCTCCTTTGGACCTCTGCCTTTTTTTATGAATGGTTGGCGAGGTCATAATTTCACTTGTTTTCGCGTGGCAGCTGGCCAGAATGGAACTACTCGTCTGCTTTCTGGGGCACTG
Source organism: Heteronotia binoei (assembly GCF_032191835.1). Lineage (NCBI taxonomy): Eukaryota > Metazoa > Chordata > Lepidosauria > Squamata > Gekkonidae > Heteronotia > Heteronotia binoei. The sequence continues at coordinate 143,099,224 of NC_083228.1, forward strand.
CAGTGCCACGGCTGCTGGTGGCCAGAGGTGGTATTGCAGCTTCGACGCTGCTGGAGTCCGGTGACACAAAAAGCCAATAGGGTTCCTTGTGGATTTCTAATGCTGGCAAAGGAGGCTTGGTTTCTCAGTCTGAGCGATTCCTCAGGCATCAAGTGTAGGCTTGCCATCTGACCCTAAGACAAGGGTCCTCAACATTTGGAACCAATGGACACGTAGTACAGTGAGCGCAGCCACATATGAACACCTTAAGAGCCCTGCTGGACCAGACCAGTGGTCTATCTAGACCAGCATCCCGTCTCACACAGTGGCCAACCAGTTCCTCTGGAGGGCCAACAACAGGGCATAGAGGCTGAGGCCTTCATAAGAACATCAGAAGAGCCCTGCTGGATCAGACCAATGGTCTATCTAGACCAGAATCCTGTCTAACACAGTGGCCAATCAGTTCCTCTGGAGGCCCAACAACAGGGCATAGAGGCCAAGGCCTTCATAAGAAGAAGACGACATTGGATTTATATTCCACCCGCCACTCAGAGTCTCAGAGCGGCTTACAATCTCCTTTATCTTCCTCCCCCACAACAATCACCCTGGGAGGTGGGTGGGGCTGAGAGGGCTCTCACAGCAGCTGCCCTTTCAAGGACAACCTCTGCCAGAGCTCTGGCTGACCCAAGGCCATTCCAGCAGGTGCAAGTGGAGGAGTGGGGAATCAAACCCGGTTCTCCCAGATAAGAGTCCGCACACTTAACCACTACACCAAACTGGCTCTCATAACATCAGAAGAACCCTGCTGGATCAGACCAGTGGTCCATCCAGTCTAGCATCCTATCTCACACAGTGGCCAGCCAGTTCCTATGGACCGCCAAGAACAGGGCATAGAAGATGAAGCCTTCGTAAGAACATTGGAAGAGATCTGCTGGCTAAGAACAGTGAGGGTCCATCTTGTCCTGCATCCCGTCTCACATAGTGGCCAACCAGTTCCCCCGGAAAGTGAAGAACAGGGCATAGAAGCTGAGGCCTTCATAAAGACATCAGAAGAGCCCTGCTGGATCAGACCAGTCATCCATCTAGTCCAGCCTCCTGTCTCACACAGGGGCCAACCAGTTCCTCTGGAGGGCCAACAACAGGGCATAGAGGCTGAGGCCTTCATAAGAACATCAGAAGAGCCCTGCTGGGTCAGACCAGTGAGGGTCCATCTAGTCCAGCAGCCTACCAGTTCCTCTAGAGGGCCAACAACAGGACAGAGAGGCTAAGGCCTTCATAAGAACATCAGAAGAGCCCTGCTGGATCAGACCAGTGAGGGTCCATCTAGTCCAGCCTCCTGTATCACACAGAGGCCAACCAGTTCCTCTGGAGGGCCAACAACAGGGCAGAGAGGCCGAGGCCTTCCTAAGAACATCAGGAGAGTCCTGCTGGATCAGACCAGTGAGGGTCCATATAGTCCAGCATCCTGTCTCACACAGTGGCCAACCTGTTCCTCTGGAGGGCCAACAACAGGGCAGAGAGGCTGAGGCCTTCCTAAGAATATCAGAAGAGCCTTCCTGGGTGAGACCAGTTAGGGTCCATCTACTCCAGTTAGGGTCCATCTACTCCAGTTGATATCTTCATCGAGTTCTTCCAAAGGTTTTCCCACGCATCCATTTGTATTTCTCTGTTCACATTGATTGCCCATTTGACCATTTGAGACTTTACTATTTCTTCTTCTGTAGACCATTTCAATAATAACTTATATACTTTTGATATCAGTTTTTCATTATCACCAAGCAGGACCCTTTCCAGTTCTGTTTGTTCTCGTCTAATTCCCTCCGATTTAATATCATTTTCCATCAAGCTTTTAATTTGTTGCATTTGAAACCAGTCGTACTTATTATTTAGCTCTTCCGAGGATTTTAATTCAATATTGTCTCCTTGAATCTTGAGCAGTTGACCTTGAGCTGGCTACCTGAATCCAGCTTCCGCCGGGATTGAACTCAGGTTGTGAGCAGAGCTTGGACTGAAGTATTGCAACTTACCACTCTGCGCCACGGGGCACTTTATTGGATCCAGGGCATTTTTTTTGTAGAAACGAGGGCTTTTTTGGTAGAAAAAGCCCAGCGGGAACTCTTTTGCATATCAGGCCACACCCCCGGCGTCACCATAGTTCCACACAGGAACTTATTTTCATATTAGGCCACACCCCTGATGCCTAGCTAGCCAGAACTACATTCCTGTGAACTCCTGCTCAAATATTTTAAATCGTATGAACTGTTGAAATGTTTTGTAATGATTTTATTGTACCTTGACTTTAACATTAGGTTGTTTTAAATGTTGTTAGCTGCCCTGAACCCGTTAAGGGAGGGCGGGATATAAATGCGGTCGGAGTGATATTTTTGACTACAGAGAACTTGAGACTGCGTGCCTGCTACGTACTCGGTTTGAGGACTTCTCAAACAATTTGCGCTGGGAATGGAGTTAGGGTTGTCAAGTCCAATTCAAGAAATATCTGGGGACTTTGGGGGCGGAGCCAGGAGACTTTGGGGGTGGAGCCAGAAACAAGGTTGTGAAGAGCATAATTGAACTCCAAAGGGAGTTCTGGCTGTCACATTTAAAGGGACCGCACATCTTTTAAAAGCCTTCCTTCCATAGGAAATAATGAAGGATAGGGGCACCTTCTTTTGGGGCTCATAGAATTGCACCCCCCGGTCCAAACTTTTGGAAACTTAGAGGGTATTTTGGGGAACCACACTGGATAATATACTGAAAATTTGGTGCCTCTACCTCACAAAACAGCCCTCCCAGAGCCCCAGATACCCATGCATCAATTCTCCATTATTTCCTATGGGAATAAGTCTCCATAGGGAATAATAGCGTTCCCAGCAGACATTTCTCTCCCCTTCCCCCCTTTGCTTTCTGATGACCCTGAAGCGGTGGGCGGGGTCTCCAAACTGGGGGATCCCCTGCCCTCACCTGGGGATTGGCAACCCTAACCCCAGCAAAGTCCATTCTGACAGGTCCCCCCCCCCCAGGCGCCATTCTTCCTTCCGCATACTTGTCGGCCTGCCAAGAATGTCATGAGCCAGGCGAGCCAAACAGGGGCCAGTTATAAGCCACGAAGGGACAGAGTGTCCTGCACATGGTGTGAAGAATGGGAAGTTTCCAGCGCTCAAAAACATCTCCTGCAGATCCGGAGGATTCCACAGCCTGATTCATACAAATAGATGAAGCGGTAGTAGGTTGGCCAAGTCTGTTGCAAGAAATATCTGGGGATTTTTGGGGCGGAGCCAGGAGACTTTGTGGGTGGAAGCTGGAGCCAGGGTGCGACAAGCATCATTCAACTCCAAAGGGCGTTCTGGCCATCACATTTAAAGGGACCGCACACCTTTCAAGTGCTTTCCTTTCATTGGAAATAATGGATAAGGGCACCTTTTTTGGGGGGGGGGTCGTAGAATTGGACCCCCTGGTCCAAACTTTTTGAAACTTGGAGGGTGGTTTGAGGAGAGGTCTTGGCTGCTATGTCGCAGATTTGGTGCCTCTTATCTCAAAAAAACAGCCCCCCAGAGACCCACGGATCAATTCTCCATTATATTCTATGGGAATTGGCCTTCATAGGGAACAATGGAGAGCCCAGTAGACATTCTCCCTCCCCGGCTTTCTGATGACCCCGAAGGAGGGAAGGGCTCTAAACTGGGGGATCTCCTGCCCCCACCTGGAGACTGGCAACCCTAAGGGGTAGCCTCATTCCAAGATGAGACACTTTTAAACTGCAATTCATTGCTCTCGTGCCCAAATGACCATCTGGTAGAAACAGAGCTGTGTTGATTGAAAACGAGCAGTCATGTAGGGTTGCTAACCTCCAGGTGCCACCTGGAGGCCAGCTGCTATTACAATAGAACTCCAGACTAAAGCAATCAGTTCGCCTGGAGCAAATGTCTGCTTTGGAGGGTGGATGCCTTGGGATTAGACCCCCTCCCCTTCCTAGTCATTGCCTCCTCAGGCTCTACCCCAAGATCTCCAGGATTCATACAAATAGGTGAAGCGGTAGTAGAGTGGCCAGGTCCGTTGCAAGAAATACCTGGGAATTTTGGGGGTGGAGCCAGGAGGCTTTGGGGGTGGACGCTGGAGCCAGGGTGCGACAAGAATAATAACTCCTTTTGAAACTTTGGAGGTCTTTTGGGGAGAAGCACTGGATGCTATGCTGAAATTTTGGTGGCTCTACCTCACAAAACAGCCCTCCCAGAGCCCCAGATAACCGTGGATCAATTCTCCATTATTCACTATGGCAATAGGTCTCCATAGGGAACAATGGCGTGCCCAGCAGACGCTTTCTGATGGCCCTGAAGCGGGGGGAGGGGCCTCCAAACCGGGGGATCCCCTGCCCCCACCTGGGGATTGGCAACGCTAAATGGACTTTGGGATAACATTTTGATCTGGATACGAATCGTACCGAGCGTGCGCAGATCGTTCTGCAGGAAACGGCGAGCCCTGCTTTCAAACTTTTTGTGAAACTAATAAAAACTTTTGAAAACTCGAAAGATTATTTTGAGGCTCAGACTTGCATGAAGGGGCCCAGGAGCAGGGCCCGGCCAAGAAGTTGGCAACCGCCGAGCACCGATTGAGTTGCCGTCTCTATTTCTGCGCCGGGCCCCCTGCCTGCATTCCCTCCCCGCGTCCCTCCTTACGGCGGTACATGTCGTTCAGACACGGCACAATGAGTGCGCAGCTCGGCTGAAAACGGAAGATGCTTATCGGATGGACGCACAATGAGAAAGCGCAACCATTTATTTGACCTAATTTGGTATTCGTTCTACTCCCCTTGTGAATGACGGATACGCCAATTCATGGACATTTGGAGGCCCTCCCCCCCCCGCTTCAGGGTCCTCAGAAAGGGGAGGGAAATGTCTGCTGGGCACTCCGTTATTCCCTATGGAGACAGATCCCTATACAGTAGAATGGAGACTTGATCTGTGGGTATCTGGGGCCCTTGGGGCTGTATGTTTAATTAGAGGCACCAGATTTGCCTCACACCATCCGAGGACTCTCCTCAAAACACCCGCCAAGTTTCAAAAGGATTGGACCAGGGGGCTTGGAGGCCCACCCTCCACTTCAGGGTCGTCAGAAAGCGGGGGGAGGGGAGGGAAATGTCTGCTGAGAACTCTATTATTCCCTATGGAGACTTATTCTCATAGAAAATAATCGGGTAACTGGGGCTCCCGGGGTGGGGGGCTGTTTTTTGAGGTAGAGGCACCAAGTTCTCAGCATAGCATCAAGTGCCTCTCCCCAAAACACCCCCCAAGTTACAAAAAGATTGGACCAGGGGGTCCAATTCTATGAGCCCCCAAAGAAGGTGCCCCTATCCTTCATGGAGGGAAGGCATTTCAAAGGTGTGCGGTCCCTTTAAATGTGACGGCCAGAACTCCCTTTGGAGTTTAATCACACTCGTCACAGCCTTGCTCCTGGCTCCCCCTCCCAGAGTCTCCAGGCTCCACCCCCAAAGCCCTCAGATATTTCTTGAATTGGATCTGGCCACCCTACTCCGGACTGGCCTTTCCCCCCACCGAACTCTGACATGTACATAAGAACATAAGAGAAGCCATGTTGGATCAGGGCAATGGCCCATCCAGTCCAACACTCTGTGTCACACAGTGGCAAAAAATTATATACAAACACACACACTGTGGCTAACAGCCACTGATGGACCTCTGCTCCATATTTTTATCTAAACCCCTCTTGAAGGTGGCCATGCTTGTAGCCGCCACCACCTCCTGTGGCAGTGAATTCCACATGTTAATCACCCTTTGGGTGAAGAAGTACTTCCTTTTATCCGTTTTAACCTGGCTGCTCAGCAATTTCATCGAATGCCCACGAGTTCTTGTATTGTGAGAAAGGGAGAAAAGGACTTCTTTCTCTACGTACTTTCTCCATCCCATGCATTATCTTGTAAACCTCTCTCATGTCACCCCGCAGTCGACGTTTCTCCAAGCTAAAGAGCCCCAAGCGTTTCAACCTTTCTTCATAGGGAAAGTGTTCCAGCCCTTTAATCATTCTAGTTGCCCTTTTCTGGACTTTCTCCAATGCTATAATATCTTTTTTGAGGTGCGGCGACCAGAGCTGGCGGTTCAACTTTGTTAAGTACCAGAAGGGTGGGATGGAATGGAACTCTTTTTAAAATATATATATACTTAAAAAAAAAATTGCACAATCGAACCAGCCATGGAATTTCCGTGCATGGAAAAGGTCCCCCCGCGTAGGGGCTGTGGAGAAGGGGCTGTGGCTCAGAATCTTCTGGTTCACTCCCTGGCATCTCCAATTCAAAAGGGTCAGAGAGCATGCAAGGCTGCTACGTTCATGAGCCAGGCAGAAATCCCCCCACCCGGGAGGTTCCCAACTTGCCAGCCTGCACTGGGCCAGCGGGGGGGGGGGGTCCTCCCCCAACGTCGCCGGTGCAGTGACATCACTCGCAATGACATCGTTGCGCCACTGATGTCGCGTGCCAGCCTCTCTTGGAGCTTCCAGGAAAACGCTATGGTTTTCCCGGACGCTCTAGCAATTTGGGAGGGGAAACTCTATGGCACCATAGAGTTTAGCCTCCCAAACTGCTAGAGCGTCCGGAAAAAAAAAACACAGAGTTTCCCAGAAGCCCCTAGAGTGTCCGGCGCTCGTGCAAAAACAGAACCCAGCCAGACGCTGCAGGGGATTTGGGAACCCTAATTGCAGGTCATGTGAGAAACCTCTGCCTGAGACCCCGGAGAGCAGTTGCCAGTCTGAGGCGACAACACTGACTGGGATGGACACAAAGTTGGATTCAGTAGAAGGCAGCTTCAGTTGACAAAGAATTTTTTCTCCTTCTCCCAAAATGCTTGAACTCAAGGGCATCCAACGAACCGGCTGGGCAGTAGGCTCAGGACGGACAAAAGGAAATATGTCTTTACGCGGAGAGTGATTCAGCTGTGGAATTTGCTGTCAAGAGGACGCAGTGATGGTGGCCACAGGAATAAACAGCTTTAAAAGAGGATTAAGTAGTTTCATGGAGGAGAAGTCTGTCAGTGGCTACTAGCCGCCACAATCAGAAGTACGAAGCCTCTGCATTCCAGTGACAGGTGGAATTCACTGCCACAGAAGGTGGTGGCGGCTACAAGCATAGCCAGCTTCAAGAGGGGGTTAGATAAAAATATGGAGCAGAGGTCCATCAGTGGCTATAGCCACAGTGTGTGTGTGTGTGTGTGTATTGGCCACTGTGTGACACAGAGTGTTGGACTGGATGGGCCATTGGCCTGATCCAACATCTCTTATGTTCTTATGTGACACAGAGTGTTAGACTGGATGGGCCATTGGCCTGATCCAACATGGCTTCTCTTATGTTCTTATGTGACACAGAGTGTTGGACTGGATGGGCCATTGGCCTGATCCAACATGGCTTCTCTTATGTTCTTATGTGACACAGAGTGTTGGACTGGATGGGCCATTGGCCTGATCCAACATGGCTTCTCTTCTCTTCTTATGTGACACAGAGTGTTGGACTGGATGGGCCATTGGCCTGATCCAACATGGCTTCTTTTATGTTCTTATGTGACACAGAGTGTTGGACTGGAGGGGTCATTGGCCTGATCCAACATGGCTTCTCTTCTGTTCTTATGTGACACAGAGTGTTGGACTGGATGGGCCATTGGCCTGATCCAACATGGCTTCTCTTCTGTTCTTATGTGACACAGAGTGTTGGACTGGATGGGCCATTGGCCTGATCCAACATGGCTTTTCTTCTGTTCTTATGTGACACAGAGTGTTGGACTGGATGGGCCACTGGCCTGATCCAACATGGCTTCTATTCTGTTCTTATGTGGCACAGAGTGTTGGACTGGATGGGCCATTGGCCTGATGCAACATGGCTTCTCTTCTGTTCTTATGTGACAGAGTGTTGGACTGGATGGGCCACTGGCCTGATTCAACATGGCTTCTCTTCTGTTCTTATGTGACACAGAGTCTTGGACTGGATGGGCCACTGGCCTGATCCAACATGGCTTCTCTTCTGTTCGTATGTGACACAGAGTGTTGGACTGGATGGGCCACTGGCCTGATCCAACATGGCTTCTATTATGTTCTTATGTGACACAGAGTGTTGGACTGGATGAGCCATTGGCCTGATCCAACATGGCTTGTATTCTGTTCTTATGTGACACAGAGTGTTGGACTAGAGGGGCCATTGGCCTGATGCAACATGGCTTCTCTTCTGTTCTTATGTGACACAGAGTGTTGGACTGGATGGGCCATTGGCCTGATCCAACATGGCTTCTTTTCTGTTCTTACATGACACAGAGTGTTGGACCGGACGGGCCATTGACCTGATCCAACATGGCTTCTCGTATGTTCTTATGTGACACAGAGTGTTGGACTGGAGGGGCCATTGGCCTGATCCAACATGGCTTCTCTTCTGTTCTTATGTGACACAGAGTGTTGGACTGGAGGGGCCATTAGCCTGATCCAAGATGGCTTCTCTTCTGTTCTTATGTGACACAGAGTGTTGGACTGGATGGGCCATTGGCCTGAAACAACATGGCTTCTCTTCTGTTCTTATGTGACACTGAGTGTTGGACTGGAGGGGCCATTAGCCTGATCCAACATGGCTTCTCTTCTGTTCTTATGTGACACAGAGTGTTGGACTGGAGGGGCCATTAGCCTGATCCAACATGGCTTCTTTTCTGTTCTTATGTGACACAGAGTGTTGGACTGGATGGGCCACTGGCCTGATCCAACATGGCTTCTATTCTGTTCTTATGTGACACAGAGTGTTGGACTGGATGGGCCACTGGCCTGATCCAACATGGCTTCTCTTCTGTTCTTATGTGACACAGAGTGTTGGACTGGATGGGCCATTGGCCTGATCCAACATGGCTTCTCTTATGTTCTTATGTGACACAGAGTGTTGGACTGGATGGGCCATTGGCCGGATCCAACATGGCTTCTCTTCTCTTCTTATGTGACACAGAGTGTTGGACTGGATGGGCCATTGGCCTGATCCAACATGGCTTCTCTTATGTTCTTATGTGACACAGAGTGTTGGACTGGAGGGGTCATTGGCCTGATCCAACATGGCTTCTCTTCTGTTCTTATGTGACACAGAGTGTTGGACTGGATGGGCCATTGGCCTGATGCAACATGGCTTCTCTTCTGTTCTTATGTGACACAGAGTGCTGGACTGGAGGAATCACTGGCCTGATCCAACATGGCTTCTCTTATGTTCTTATGTGACACAGAGTATTGGACTGGATGGGCCACTGGCCTGATCCAACAGGGCTTCTCTTATGTTCTTATGTGACTCAGAGTGTTGGACTGGAGGGGCTATTGGCCTGATCCAACATGGCTTCTCTTATGTTCTTATGCGACACAGAGTGTTGGACTGGATGGGCCACTGGCCTGATCCAACATGGCTTCTCTTCTGTTCTTATGTGACACAGAGTGCTGGACTGGAGGGGTCACTGGCCTGATCCAACATGGGTTCTCTTATGTTCTTATGTGACACAGAGTGTTGGACTGGCGGGCCCATTGGCCTGATCCAACATGGCTTCTCTTATGTTCTCACGTGACACAGAGTGTTCGACTGGATGAGCCATTGGCCTGATCCAACATGGCTTCTCTTATGTTCTTATGTGACACAGAGTGTTGGACTGGATGGGCCATTGGCCTGATCCAACAGGGCTTCTCTTATGTTCTTCTGTGACACAGAGTGTTGGACTGGATGGGCCATTGGCCTGATCCAACATGGCTTCTTTTATATTCTTATGTGACACAGAGTGTTGGACTGGATGGGCCATTGGCCTGATCCAACGTGGCTTCTCTCATGTTCTTTGGAGGTAATATCTGGTGAGGCCCTCAGGCTCTATGCCCTGTTGTTAGCCCTTGTGTGGGACAGGAAACTGGACTAGATGGACCCGTGGCCTGATCCAGCAGGGCTCTACTGATGTTACCACGAAGCCCACACTTCTCACTTTCCCAGAATCCTGATGGCTACAACATGCCACATGCAAAACACAACAACGAGAGAGTTGTCCACAACCAATACCTCTGCAGTCTATTTAACGACGTGTGTCTTTGTGTCCTCGGATTAGGATGGGTAGAAATTTTATTTTCTCCATATTGTCATTGTTTTCTAATGACCTAATCTAAGTCAAAAGTTAAATGGTAACCCTGAAAAATAATGGCTAGAAGGGCTGGCCCTGAATTTGACCTCTCGACCAGACAAAGACTCAGGAAAGCGGTCAGTAACGTCTGCTTCCTCGCCAACAATTTTCTCTAGGGGAATTTTGTGTTTAAAAATCCAACCCTGTAAACCACAGTTAACGGGAAGTGCAGTGGGAGTAAAACTTTAGTTCCTGTTTGGTACCTGATTAACAATGCCTGTTTAAAAAAAAAATTCTATCCCCTTTCGCTATCTAGGGATGCCATACTCCAGGTAGGCAACCAAGAAGATGAAGATGATATTGGATTTATATCCCGCACTCCACTCCAAAGAGTCACAGAGCGGCTCACAATCTCCTTTCCCTTCCTCCCCCACAACAGACACCCTGAGAGGTAGATGAAGATATTGGATTTATATCCCGTCCTTCACTCCGAAGAGTCTCAGAGCTGCTCACAATCTCCATTACCTTCCTCCCTCACAACAGACACCCTGTGAGGTGGGTGGGGCAGGAGAGGGCTCTCCCAGCAGCTGCCCTTTCAAGGACAACCTCTGCCAGAGCTATGGCTCACCCAAGGCCATGCTAGCAGGTGCAAGTGGAGGAGTGGGGAATCAAATCCGGTTCTCCCAGATAAGAGTCCGCACACTTAACCACTACACCAAACTTGCTCACCAAACAAGGGAAACACAGCCAAGGTCGAGAAAAATATAGGAGGCTGTGAAAAATTACTGTCCAAAGAACAATCACGACCCACGCGACACGGCTTAATACAAGAATTACACGCTCTCCGCAAACATATCAGCACTCAATCGCGCTCTGCAATATATTGAGTCGTGACGTTAACAGTGTTTCAAGGGGAAACGCCACAATCAACTTTTTAAACAGCAATACTACTAAGAGAAACATACAAGCTTTGCCAGGTTTAAAGAGCAATGACTTCGGTATGCGACATGAAAAGTTTGCAGTATCCTCGACCAACAACGAAAACATGCCCGCCTTGCCTCTACCAAGGCCAGGACTTTTTTGGTCGTGGCCCCAACCTGATGGAATCAGCTCCCTATGGAGATCCGGACCCTACCTGACTTGATAGCCTTTCGTAGGGCCTGTGAAAAGGAGCGCTCCCGCCAGGTTTTGGGATGAGGCGGCGGGCATCTACTTGTTAGATCGGTTGTTCTCCCCTGCAGTACCACACTGCGGCGCAACACTATTGCATCATCCAGGGCTTTCGTTGTAGAAAAAGCCCAGAAGAAGCTCACTGGCATATTAGGCCACACCCCCTGGCACTGAGCCAGCCAGAACTGCATTCCTGTGTGTTCCGTCCAACTATATCATTCTGCTGGACCACCCTGTTGTACTACTAACTAGTTTTGATTCCCCACTCCTCCACTTGCACCTGCTGGAATGGCCTTGGGTCAGCCTTATCTCTTAGGAGTTGTCCTTGAAAGGGCAGCTGCTGGGAGAGCCCTCTCCAGCCCCACCCACCTCACATGGTGTCTGTTGTGGGGGAGGAAGGTAAAGGAGATTGTGAGCCGCTCTGAGACTCTGTCCTTGAAAGGGCAGCTGCTGTGAGAACCCTCTCAGCCCCACCCACCTCACAGGGTGTCTGTTGTGGGGGAGGAAGGTAAAGGAGATTGTAAGCCGCTCTGAGACTCTTCGAAGTGGAGGGCGGGATATAAATCCAATATCTTCATCTACCTCACAGGGTGTCTGTTGTGGGGGAGGAAGGGAAAGGAGATTGTGAGCTGTTCTGAGACTCTTCAGAGTGGAGGGCGGGATATAAATCCAATATCTTCATCAACCTCACAGGGTGTCTGTTGGGGGGAAGGAAGGGAAAGGAGATTGTGAGCCGCTCTGAGGCTCTTCGGAGTGGAGGGCGGGAGGTGGCAGGAGGTGGTGGCGGCCACAAGTATAGCCACCTTCAAGAGGGGTTTAGATAAAAATATGGAGCACAGGTCCATCAGTGGCTATTAGCCACAGTGTATATGTGTATATAACATTTTTTTGCCACTGTGTGACACAGAGGGTTGGACTTGATGGGCCGTTGGCCTGATCCAACATGGCTTCTCTTATGTTCTTATGTTCATCTACCTCACAGGGCGTCTGTTGTGGGGGAGGAAGGGAAAGGTGATTGTGAGCTGCTCTGAGGCTCTTCGGAGTGGAGGGCGGGATATAAATCCAATATCTTCATCAACCTCACAGGGTGTCTGTTGGGGGGAAGGAAGGGAAAGGAGATTGTGAGCCACTCTGAGGCTCTTTGGAGTGGAGGGCGGGATATAAATCCATTATCTTCATCTACCTCTCAGGGTGTCTGTTGGGGGGAAGAAAGGGAAAGGAGATTGTGAGCCGCTCTGAGACTCTTCGGAGTGGCGGGCGGGATATAAATCCAATATCTTCATCTACCTCTCAGGGTGTCTGTTGGGGGGAAGGAAGGGAAAGGAGATTGTGAGCCGCTCTGAGAGTCTTCGGAGTGGCGGGCGGGATATAAATCCAATATCATCATCATCATCATCATCATCATCATCATCATCATCATCATCATCATCATCATCATCATCATCATCATCATCATCATCATATTATTATTATTATTATTATTATTATTATTATTATTATTATTTTAATTGATTTAATTGTGTTTTTATTGTAATTTATTGTGATTTTATTATTAGCTGCATCAATGTACTCCACCCTGAGCCCCCATGGGGAAGCGGGCGGAATATAAATAAACTACTACTACTAATAATAATAATAATAACAGTCCTTGAATAAAGCGCAGGCTTAGATTCACAGGGGTAGGGAACGTTGGCTCTCCAGATGTTTTTTGCCTACAACTCCCATAAGGCTCTCCAGATGTTTTTGCCTACAACTCCCATAAGCCCCAGCCAGCATGGCCAATAGCCGGGCCTGATGGGAGTTGTAGGCAAAAAACATCTGGAGAGCCCACGTTCCCTACCCCTGGGCCTTAGAAGAATGAATCAAAGGTTGTTTTTCTGCTGCTCGTCCATGTGTGTAGATTCAATAGAAGAGCCCCGTGGCACAGAGTGGTAAAGCTGCAGTACTGTAGTCCTAAGCTCTGCTTACAACCTGAGTTTGATCCCAGCGGCAGCTGGGTTCAAGTAGCCGGCTCGAGGTTGACTCAGCCTTCCATCCTTCCGAGGTCGGTAAAATGAGTCCCCAGCTTGCTTGGGGGGAAAGTGTAGATGACTGGGGAAGGCAATGGCAAACCACGCCGTTAAAAAGTCTGCCGTGAAAAACGTTGTGAAAGCAGCATCACCCCAGAGTCACAAACGACTGGTGCTTGCACAGGGGACTACCGTTCCCTTTTAAGAGCCCCGTGGCGCAGAGTGGTAAAGCTGCAGTACTGCTGTCAGAGCCCTCTGCTCACGACCTGAGTTCAATTCCAGCGGAAGCTGGTTCAGGTCGCCAGCTCCAGGTTGACTCAGCCTTCCATTCTTCCGAGGTCGGTAAAATGAGTACCCAGCTTGCTGGAAGAGGGGGCGGAGTGTAGATGACTGGGGAAGCCAATGGCAAGACCACCCCGTAAAAAGTCTACCATGAAAACAACGTCACCCCAGAGTCGGAAACGACTGGTGCTTGCACAGGGGGCTACCTTGACCTTTATAGATTCAATAACACGGTAACACGTTTCCTAGGTTTTCGCGTGTTTCGAACGTCTTCTTCTTTGACCACGTGACTATGTCTCTGGAACCAAGGCTCACTGCATTATAAGGGAATCATTTCCAACATTTACACAGGCAAAATGGCTTTACACAGGCGTTGCAATTGTTCTTTGTACAGTAATTTTTCACAGCCTCCTACGTTTTTCTCAGCCTCTAGGTGGGACTTGGAGATCCACAGCTCTTCTCCAGACTACAGAGCATAATCCCTCTGGATGAAATGGCTGCTTTGGAGGCCGGGCTCTATGCCATTGTCCTCCAATGAACTTCCTGTCCACCCCAAATCTTCAGGAGCTTCTGATCCAGGACCTGAAAACCCTTCTTCTCCCCCATTCCCTGCCCAAGGGGAACCAGGCCAGCCTAATACAGTCTTACATTCTAGTTTGCAGTGAATTCATCTCTTACCCATCGAACATCTTGTGGGGAAGGTGAGACGGCCGCCGTTACAAAACTGAGCTTGTCGACAGACCAAAGGAAGGGAGTGCAGTGTCAAAGGACAAATGGTGTTGAATCCATGGAGTGCATTCTCGGAGTCGATGACATCACAATGGGGTAGAGTTACTCAAGCCGAGCAACCAATGGCATGCAGAAGCTGCATGCTTTGCTCCAGGAGACCTTCCCAAGGGGATCAGGCCTCCAGTGAGCCTTGGAACATTAAAACATCAGAAGAGCCTTGCTGGATCAGACCAGTGAGGGTCCATCTAGTCCAGCCTCCTGTATCACACAGTAGCCACCCAGTTCCTCTGGAGGACCAACAACAGGGCAGAGAGGCTGAGGCCTTCATAAGAACATCAGAAGAGCCCTGCTGGATCAGACCAGTGAGGGTCCATCTAGTCCAGCCTCCTGTCTCACATGGGCAAACCGGTTCCTCTGGAGGGCCAACAATAGAGCAGAGAGGCCGAGGCCTTCATAAGAACATAAGAAGAGCCCTGCTGGATCAGACTGGTCCATCTAGTCCAGCCTCCTGTATCACACAGTGGCCAACCAGTTCCTCTGGAGGGCCAACAACAAGGCAGACAGGCTGAGGCCTTCATAAGAACATCAGAAGAGCCCTGTTGGATTAGACCATTGAGGGTCCATCTAGTCCAGCCTCTTGTATCACACGGTGGCCAACCAGTTCCTCTGGAGGGCCAACAACAGGGCAGAGAGGCCGAGGCCTTCCTAAGAACATCAGAAGAGCCCTCCTGGGTCAGACCAGTGAGGGTCCATCTACTCCAGCCTCCTGTCTCACACAGTGGCCAACCTGTTCCTCTGGAAGGCCAACAACAGGGCAGAGAGGCCGAGGCCTTCCTAAGAACATCAGAAGAGCCTTGCTGGATCAGACCAGTGAGGGTCTTCCTAGTCCAGCATCCTGTCTCAAACAGCAGCCAACCAATTCCTCCGGAGGGCCGACAACAGGGCCCAGGTTCAAATCTCAGCTCGGTCATGAAATCTTGCTGGGTGACCTTGGGTCTGTGCCTCTGTCTCAGCCTGACCTACCTCACTGGGTTGTTGTGAGGAAAAAATGGAGGAGAGAAGGGTAGCATCAGGGTGCTTTGGAGGGTGTTCTCTATGGCATTATACCTTTGGGGAGAAAGCGGGAGAGAAATAAATTAACTTCACAGTTAACTTCACAGATCAGGGGCTGGTTCTTTTCTGGATGGGCGATCTCTCCCTAGCGGAAGAAAAGGCAGGAGAAAAATGCAATAGATCAAGAAGGATGAATTCTACTGAACAGGTCAGCTGGCCTAGAGATGCAGAAGAAGGATACCAGCTAGAGTTGCCAAGTCCAATTCAAGAAATATCTGGGGACTTTGGGGGCGGAGCCAGGAGACTTTGAGGGTGGCACCAGGAGGCTTTGGGGGGTGGAGCCAGGAGCAAGGGCGTGACAAGCATAATGAACTCCAAGGGAGTTCTGGCCATCACATGTAAAGGGACAGCACACCTTTTAAAATGCCTTCCTTCCCTAGGAAATAATGAAGGATAGGGGCACCTTCTTTTGAAGCTCACAAAATTGGACCCCATAGTCCAATCTTTTTGAAACTTAGAGGACGTTCTGGGGAGTCACATTGGATGCTATACTGAAACTTTGGTGCCTCTCCCTCACAAAACAGCCCTCCCAGAGCCCCAGATACCCGTGGATCAATTCTCCATTTTTTCCTATGGGAATAAGTCTCCAAAGGGGAAAATAGAGTTCCCAGCAGACATTTCCCTCCCCTTCCCCCCTTCGCTTTCTGATGACCCTGAAGCTGGGGGCGGGGCCTCCAAACTGGGGGATCCCCTGCCCCCACCTGGGGATTGGCAACCCTAACTCCAGCAAAGTCCATTCTGACAGGTTCCGCCCCCCCCCAGGCGCCATTCTTCCTTCCGCATACTTGTCGGCCTGCCAAGAATGTCATGAGCCAGGCGAGCCAAACAGGGGCCAGTTATAAGCCACGAAGGGACAGAGTGTCCTGCACATGGTGTGAAGAATGGGAAGTTTCCAGCGCTCAAAAACATCTCCTGCAGATCCGGAGGATTCCACAGCCTGATTCATACAAATAGATGAAGCGGTAGTAGGGTGGCCAAGTCCGTTGCAAGAAATATCTGGGGATTTTGGGGGTGGAGCCAGGAGGCTTTGGGGGTGGAGCCAGGAACAAAGGTGCAACAAGCATAATTCAACTCCAAAGGGCATTCTGGCCATCACATTTAAAGGGACCACGCACCTTTCAAGTGCCTTCCTTTCATTGGAAATAATGGATAAGGGCACCTTTTGCGGGGGGGGGGGGGTGGTTGTAGAATTGGACCCCCTGGTCCAAACTTTTTGAAACTTGGAGGGTGACTCTTATGACTCTTTGGTGTGAACTTATATCTCCTTTCCCCTGTATTCTTTATTATAATATCATTTGTACTGGAAACGTAAGCTTAAATGGACGTTTTAACAAGGTTTGCAATCATTAAAATATATTATTTAGATTTTGATGACTGAATGTGAAGAGATAATAACATGTGCTAATATCGGAATCTTAAGAAAGTATATCACATGCAGATAAGAGTATAATAATACTGATATCTGTAACTATAATTTTCTACTCCCCCTTACCCGTTCCCTTTAACTTTTTAGAAAATCAATAAAATTTTCAAACTCAGAAACTTGGAGGGTGGTCTTGGAAGCTATGTCGCAGATTGAGTGCCTCTATCTCAAAAAAACATCCCCCCAGAGACTCACAGATCAATTCCTTCAAGGAATGCTGAAAATGGTAATTCAGTTTAAGCCCGAAATTGTCTTATTAAGTCTGGTTAAGAAAGAAAGACGTGGCAAAAAGAAAATGTTCACTTAATAATGTCCTCACTGCCGCGAGAATGTTATATGCAAAATACCGGAGACTAGAGAAATCTCCAAACATGGGAGAATTAATAAAAAAGATTTTTCCAGCTGCAAAAGCAAATATACTTACGGCAATAGTCAATGGGAAACCAAAAAAATTGGCCACTCAAAGATGGGGGAAATTATATCATCGGATACAAAACAGAGTTAAAGATGAGGAATGCAATGCAAGTAATGGGTTAAAATCTTAAAGAAATGATCTATAGAGGATAAATAAATTAAAATGAATGGACGGATGGTATAAGGATATTAAGTAATGTAGGAATTTATGAAATAAATTGTGGGGGAGGAAGTGAAAGGAGATTGTGAGCGGCACTGGGACTCTTCGGAGTGGAGGGCGGGATATAAATCCAATATCTTCATCTACCTCACAGGGTGTCTGTTGTGGGGGAGGAAGGGAAGGGAGATTATCAAAGATTTCAGGAAAGGAGATTGTGAGCTGCTCTGAGAGTCTTTAGAGTGGAGGGCGGGATATAAATCCAATATCTTCATCTACCTCACAGGGTGTCTGTTTTGGGGGAGGAAGGGAAAGGAGATTGTGAGCCGCTCTGAGACTCTTCGGAGTGGAGGGCGGGATATAAATCCAATATCTTCATCTACCTCACAGGGTGTCTGTTGTGGGGGAGGAAGGGAAAGGAGATGGTAAGCCGCTCTGAGACTCTTCTGAGTGGAGGGCGGGATATAAATCCAATATCTTCATCTACCTCACAGGGTGTCTGTTGTGGGGGAGGAAGGGAAAGGAGATTATCGAAGATTTCAGGAAAGGAGATTGTGAGCCGCTCTGAGAGTCTTTGGAGTGGAGGGCGGGATATAAATCCAATATCTTAATCTACCTCACAGGGTGTCTGTTGTAGGGGAGGAAGGGAAAGGAGATGGTGAGCCGCTCTGAGACTCTTCGGAGTGGAGGGCGGGATATAAATCCAATATCTTCATCTACCTCACAGGGTGTCTGTTGTGGGGGAGGAAGGTAAAGGAGATTGTGAGCCGCTCTGAGACTCTTCGGAGTGGAGGGCGGGATATAAATGCAATATCTTCATCTACCTCACAGGGTGTCTGTTGTGGGGGAGAAAGGGAAAGGAGATGGTGAGCCGCTCTGAGACTCTTCGGAGTGGAGGGCGGGATATAAATCCAATATCTTAATCTACCTCACAGGGTGTCTGTTGTAGGGGAGGAAGGGAAAGGAGATGGTGAGCCGCTCTGAGACTCTTCGGAGTGGAGGGCGGGATATAAATCCAATATCTTCATCTACCTCACAGGGTGTCTGTTGTGGGGGAGGAAGGTAAAGGAGATTGTGAGCCACTCTGAGACTCTTCGGAGTGGAGGGCGGGATATAAATGCAATATCTTCATCTACCTCACAGGGTGTCTGTTGTGGGGGAGAAAGGGAAAGGAGATGGTGAGCCGCTCTGAGACTCTTCGGAGTGGAGGGCGGGATATAAATCCAATATCTTCATCTACCTCACAGGGTGTCTGTTGTGGGGGAGGAAGGGAAAGGAGATTATCAAAGATTTCAGGAAAGGAGATTGTGAGCCGCTCTGAGAGTCTTTGGAGTGGAAGGCAGGATATAAATCCAATATCTTAATCTACCTCACAGGGTGTCTGTTGTAGGGGAGGAAGGGAAAGGAGATGGTGAGCCGCTCTGAGACTCTTCGGAGTGGAGGGCGGGATATAAATCCAATATCTTCATCTACCTCACAGGGTGTCTGTTGTGGGGGAGGAAGGTAAAGGAGATTGTGAGCCACTCTGAGACTCTTCGGAGTGGAGGGCGGGATATAAATCCAATATCTTCATCTACCTCACAGGGTGTCTGTTGTGGGGGAGGAAGGTAAAGGAGATTGTGAACCGCTCTGAGAGTCTTCGGAGTGGAGGGAGGGACATAAATCCAATATCTTCATCTACCTCACAGGGTGTCTGTTGTGGGGGAGGAAGGGAAAGGAGATTGTGAGCCGCTCTGAGACTCTTCGGAGTGGAGGGCGGGATATAAATCCACGGCGCCTCCTCTCTAGGCCAGGAGCTCAGAGATGGCAAGCGGGAGAAAAGCTCTTCTCTCTCAACTTTAAATCACCCGCTCTTGTGCATGTCAGGAGTAATGCAAGATGCTCCTTTCAAATAAGTCACAGGGGTGGCCAAGGGTAGCTCTCCAATGTTTTTTTTTACTACAACTCCCATCAGCCCCTAGCCATTGGCCCCGCTGGCTGGGGCTGATTGGAGTTGTAGGCAAAAAAAACATCTGGAGAGCCACCATTGGCCACCCTTGAAATAAGGCATTTCCTTTTATTCCTTTTATTATTCAGCCACTTCCTCTGACTGTCTCTTTCGACAGGAATATGATCAGCTCCTGGAATTTCACAGCCAGTCTTCTACCCCCACCTGGTGGAAATGCTTAGAATGCTCATCATATAAACACATATTTTGACCTCTGTGCTGCTGACTTGGACAAGTACGTCAGTTGTCATCCCCTGGTGTTTAACATTATTAATTTTAACATGTGTGTACTGAACTTTCTCCCTTACAGACTTCCAGGGGGTTCATAGTTTCCTAAAGCAATAGAGTACTACGCTCTACCCCCAGAGAGTACTACACTCGGGTTCACAAAACCTGCTGGTAGTCCCCGGGCCAAAGGAGGCCCGCCTAAAATCCACCAGGGATCGGGCCTTCTCAATAGCGGCACCTTACTGGTGGAACCAGCTGCCGGAGGAGGTGCGGGCCCTGCGGGACCTAGGGCAGTTCCGCAGGGCCTGTAAGACAGCCCTCTTCCGGCAGGCCTACTACACCTAACTGAAGAGGAGAACATCTTGGATGGAACAAAATGCTTTTATAGACCGCTGGTTTTATTTTATCTTGTTTTATCAATTGTGGTTTAACTGTACTTGTAAATGTTTTAAACTGAATTATGTGAATTATTGTGTTGTGAGCCGCCCTGAGACACTTCGGTGAGAAGGGCGGGATATAAGTCCATTAAATAAATAAATAAATAAATAAAAATAAATAAATATAAAGGGAGCAATACGAGAACTTGTGGGCGCTCAGTGAAATTGCGGGGCAGTCAGGTTAAAATGGATAAAAGGAAGTCCCTCTTCACCCAAAGGGTGATTAACGCATGGAATTCACTGCCACAGGAGGTGGCGGCGGCTACAAGCACGGACAGCTTCAAGAGGGGATTGGATAAAAATATGGAGTAGAGGTCCATCAGTGGCTATTAGCCACATTGTATTGTTGGAACTCTCTGTCTGGGGCAGGGATGCTCTGTATTCTGGGTGCTTGTGGGGGGGGGCGGGGGAGGCACAGTGGAAGGGCTTCTGGCCCCACTGGTGGGTCCCTTGATGGCACTTGGTTTTTTTGGCCACTGTGTGATACAGAATGTTGGACTGGATGGGCCATTTGCCTGATCCAACATGGCTTCTCTTATGTTCTTAAGAGGGGATTGGATAAACATATGGAGCAGAGGTCCATCAGTGGCTATTAGCCACAGTGTATTGTTGGAACTCTCTGTCTGGGGCAGGGATGCTCTGTATTCGGGGTGCTTGGGAGGGGCAACAGTGGGAGGGCTTCTAGTGTCCTGGCCCCACTGATGGACCTCCTGACGGCACCTTTTTTTGGGGGGGGGCACTGTGTGACGCAGAGTGTTGGACTGGATGGGCCATTGGCCTGATCCAACATGGCTTCTCTTATGTTCTTATGTAACACAGAGTATTGGACTGGATGGGCCATTGGCCTGATCCAACATGGCTTCTCTTATGTTCTTATGTGACACAGAGTGCTGGACTGGATGGGCCATTGGCCTGATCCAACATGGCTTCTCTTATGTTCTTATGTGACACAGAGTGCTGGACTGGATGGGCCATTGGCCTGATCCAACATGGCTTCTCTTCTGTTCTTATGTGACACAGAGTATTGGACTGGATGGGCCACTGGCCTGATCCAACATGGCTTCTCTTATGTTCTTATGTAACACAGAGTATTGGACTGGATGGGCCATTGGCCTGATCCAACATGGCTTCTCTTATGTTCTTATGTGACACAGAGTGCTGGACTGGATGGGCCATTGGCCTGATCCAACATGGCTTCTCTTATGTTCTTATGTGACACAGAGTGCTGGACTGGATGGGCCATTGGCCTGATCCAACATGGCTTCTCTTCTGTTCTTATGTGACACAGAGTATTGGACTGGATGGGCCACTGGCCTGATCCAACATGGCTTCTCTTATGTTCTTATGTGACACAGAGTGCTGGACTGGATGGGCCATTGGCCTGATCCAACATGGCTTCTCTTATGTTCTTATGTGACACAGAGTGTTGGACTGGAGGGGCCTTTGGCCTGATCCAACAGGGCTTCTCTTATGTTCTTATGTGACACAGAGTGTTGAACTGGAGGGGCCACTGGCCTGATCCAACATGGCTTCTCTTATGTTCTTAAGAGGGGATTGGATAAACATATGGAGCAGAGGTCCATCAGTGGCTATTAGCCACAGTGTATTGTTGGAACTCTCTGTCTGGGGCAGGGATGCTGTGTATTCTGGGTGCTTGGGAGGGGCAACAGTGGGAGGGCTTCTAGTGTCCTGGCCCCACTGATGGACCTCCTGACGGCACGTTTTTTTGGTGGGGAGGGCACTGTGTGACGCAGAGTGTTGGACTGGATGGGCCATTGGCCTGATCCAACATGGCTTCTTTTATGTTCTTATGTGACACAGAGTGCTGTACTGGATGGGCCACTGGCCTGATCCAACATGGCTTCTCTTATGTTCTTATGTGACACAGAGTGCTGGACTGGATGGGCTACTGGCCTGATCCAACATGGCTTCTCTTATGTACTTATGTGACACAGAGTGTTGGACTGGAGGGGCCACTGGCCTGATCCAACATGGCTTCTCTTATGTTCTTATGTGACACAGAGTGTTGGACTGGATGGGCCTTTGGCCTGATCCAACAGGGCTTCTCTTATGTCTGGGGCAAGTGATGCTCTGTATTCTTGGTGTTTGGGAGGGGCACAGTGGGAGGGCTTCTAGCCCACTGGTGGACCTCCTGATGGCACTTAGTTTTTTTGGCCACTGTGTGACACAGAGTGTTGGACTGGAGGGGCCACTTGCCTGATCCAACATGGCTTCTCTTTTGTGACAGAGTGTTGGACTGGAGGGGCCACTGGCCTGATCCAACATGGCTTCTCTTATGTTCTTATGCGACAGTGTTGGACTGGATGGGCCATTGACCTGATCCAACATGGCTTCTCTTATGTTCTTATGTGACACAGAGTGTTGGACTGGATGGGCCTTTGGCCTGATCCAACAGGGCTTCTCTTATGTCTGGGGCAAGTGATGCTCTGTATTCTTGGTGTTTCTGGGAGGGGCACAGTGGGAGGGCTTCTAGCCCCACTGGTGGACCTCCTGATGGCACTTAGTTGTTTTTGGCCACTGTGTGACACAGAGTGTTGGACTGGAGGGGCCACTTGCCTGATCCAACATGGCTTCTCTTATGTTTTTATGTGCTCCTTGTTCCAAGATCACAACGCTGCAGAGATTCTAAACAACTTAACAATTTACATGTGAAACACTGTTTTAATGTTTTAATATTGAAATTTTAAAATGTTTTGATATACACTGCCTAGACTTTCCAGACCACTCGCTTGGAGGCAGCAGCGGCGGGGCAGAGAAAAATCTGTACATGTCATGTGACTCATGACGCCACTTCTGGGGAAAACCAGAAGTGATGTCACGTCACTCTAGGATTCACTTGAGTGAGGCGGCCCCTTATGAACATATGAAGCTGCGTTATACTGAATCAGACCTTTGGTCCATCAAAGTCAGTATTGTCTTCTCAGACTGGCAGCGGCTCTCCAGGGTCTCAAGCTGAGGTTTTTCACACCTATTTGCCTGGACCCTTTTTTGGAGATGCCAGGGATTGAACTTGGGACCTTCTGCTTCCCAAGCAGATGCTCTACCACTGAGCCACCGTCCCTCCCCTTAGTCCCCTGCACTCTACAATGTACACCCTACAGTACAAAACGCCACACTGTAGCCAGTTTGGTGTAGTGGTTAAGTGTGTGGATTTTTATCTGGGAGAACTGGGTTTGATTCCCCACTCCTCCACTTGCAGCTGTTGGAATGGCCTTGGGTCAGTCATAGCTCTGGCAGAGTTGTCCTTGAAAGGGCAGCTTCTGTCAGAGCTCTCTCAGTCCCACCACCTCATAGGGTGTCTGTTGTCGGGGCAGAACACATAGGAGATTGTGAGCTGCTCTGAGACTCTTGAGGGTAGAATATAAATCCAATGTCTTCTTCTTCTTGTAGGGAAGGGGTGGCCAAACCACAGCTCGGGAGCCACATGTGGCTCTCTCACGCATACTGTGTGACTCTTGAAGTCCCCATCGCCCCACTGGATGGCTTAGAGAAGGCACTTCTGTCTTCAAATCACTTCTCCAAGCTACGTCAGCCAGCGGTGTAGAGAATGCAACTGAAGTTAAAAGTTGCTTTCTTTCCACCTCTCTCCCTCCCTCCTCCCGCATTTATTCTCCTTCCTTCTGTCCATCCGTCTTGCAGGTCTCAAACAGAGGACGTTCATGTCTTGCGGCTCTCAGGCATCTGACATTTATTCCATGCAGCTCTTACGTGACGCAAGTTTGGCCACCCCTACCCAACAGTGCGGTGTTTTAGCGGCGTGTGGGAGTAGGCGGGGTTGGCAGCCAGAAGTGACTTTGCAGCATCGCACCACCAATCGGCAACTGGATTGCAGAGCCAGGGTGGAGGAAACCTCCCACCCTACAAGAGCTGGCAGCTGCGTTCCATTCTCAGTGCTGAGGAGTGAAAACCCACGCCTTCTCTTACACCTGACTGCAACCTGACCCATTTCCAGAAGGTCTTTCCCACCCAGGTCCTCTTCAAACGCTCTTCTGTCACCCAGCTCTGGTCTGAGAGCCAGTTTGGCGTAGGGGTTAAGTGTGCGGGACTCTTATTTGGGAGAACCGGATTTGATTCCCCACTCCTCCGCTTGCACCTGCTGGAATGGCCCTTGGGTTAGCCATAGCTCTGGCAGAGCTGTCCTTGAAAGGGCAGCTTCTGTCAGAGCTCTCTCAGCCCTACCCACCTCACAGAGGGTCTGTTGTGAGGGGGGGGGAGATAAAGGAGATTGTGAGCCACTCTTGAGACTCTGAGATTCAGAATGAAGGGCAGGATATAAATCCAATATTCATCTCTCTCTCCCCCTCCCTCTCTCTCTCTGTCTTTCTCTCTCTCTCTCTGTCTTCTGCGTGGACTCCTACCTGGGAGAACAGGGTTTGATTCCCCACTCCTCCACTTGCCGCTCCTGGAACGGCCTTGGGTCAGCCGTAGCTTTCACAGGAGTTGTCCTTCAAAGGGCAGCTGCTGTAAAAGCTCTCTCAGCCCCACCTACATCACAGGGTTTCCTTTGGGAGGAGGGGGGGGGGGAGGTGAAGGAGATTGCGAGCCACTCTGAGATTCAGATCATAGGGCAGGATATAAATCCAATATCATCACCGTCATCTTCTTCTTCTATTCAGGGCGTTCGTCGGGCTGAGCAATCACGCCACTCGCTTCAAAATAGAATAGAATATTTATATATTAACGTAACACTTCTCTTTACAAAATAAACTCAATGGCAAGCAACAGCGACGACGGTTGGAAGCGGCGCGCGGGGGGGGGGGGGGAATCAAAATACAAGCGAACTCTGAGCCGCCTGCGTCTGCAGGAGGACGGAGTGTGTACAGTCTAACTTCGGCGGGGGCGGCGGGGCAGGGGACA